>NC_088324.1:7083223-7396359 GCF_910592395.1 Lineus longissimus | reverse complement strand
ATCAAAATTGACGACAACTTGGTTGGTATTCTAATTGGCGAAAGGTAAAGTTCACTTTATCTGTTTGTTGTGAATTAATCTAATGAGAGCTTTAATTTGACATTTCGCAAATTTCAATAGCTTCAGCTTTTATTTTTCAAACAATAAGAAGGCCATACGCGATCGGATAGGATTAAATTTATTGCGTAAGTTGCGTTGCGCGAGTCGGGTCTTTGTCGAGTGAGGCTATAGGCAGCTTTCGCAAACATTACGAATAGCTACGAATTTCGAATTACGAAGTGTGCTTCATCGTCGACCATGTTTGAATATTTCATGGATTTCTCGGACAACTAAATGTAAGTATAGAAAACGATTCACGAATGTCGCGTTAACAAATTAGCGCACGCCTTGATGACAACGCAGGCCTTCGTAGTTCGTATTTCGATGTTCGTAGAGGGTTTGCAAAACCTACCTCATCGACACGCCACGTAACCAAGACACCGACTGAGTAACCTTTCGCCCAACAATAGGATCAAGATCCATAAATATTCACAAATATCAAAGGTTGAAGATGAAAACCATTTCTAATTTCAAATCGTTAAAATAGTTCATCAACGTCAACATAAACAACATTTTCTATCTAATTGAAAATTGAGAGAGGTGTGGTGGATATAAGTAAGTTTGCACAAATGAAGGAAATTGTTGAGTGTCAATTTTGCATATAAACTACGAAATCATTGATGCGCGCGCGCTAGCTGGCGGATAAAATTCAACCATTATAAGTTTTTTCAGGAAATTCGAAAACCTCTCTAAGACAAAGAATTATCACTATCACGCCATAGCACGGGAATTGAAATAATGCATTTTTTCTTTTCGACAAAATAGTCTGTATATCTCTATACATTTAGAGCTAAAATAAGGAATCATTGTGCAAGTCTTGGTGATATCTTTTCAATGAGTTGATAAAAATTAGTTACAAGTTCTGGGAAAGTTTGCGACGGATTAAACGCAGAAGCAAAAGGCTCTGTGACTGACTGGCAAATATGCCAGTTTATTCTCCCAGGCGGAAACACGTCCACTTCTTCATCTCTCGTCTCGTAAAAAAACTATCAACCGTAACCCAATATGAAGTGATTGATATTATAAGTAAAACACTCGCGTGTTTCACGCCTCGGCTCCCAATAATCTACTAGCAAGTGTCAGGCTGTAACCTTGTTAATCTGGCCATCTCGGTGTCTGTTATCAAAGTGACAGCTCAGAGCACTGCTAACCAAAACCCAATACGCCGTGATATTGCTAAAACGGTCCACCTCCTACAGTCACTTTGCTTGTATAAGGTCCAGTAAGGCAACTTTGCCTGATGTCCACACTGCAATTTTGGTTGCAGAAATTGCAGCGTGTGCGTTGTACCGCGGCTTCAATTTTTGTTGCGCAACAAAAATTGCAGGTATCAAGCCCGATCAGAAAATTGAGGCCAAGTAAACGTCAGGGTACTTCATGCGTCAAAAATTGCAGCCACACGCACACGCTGCTGCAGTTTTTTTAATTTCAAATTTCCAGAGGTATGCACGTGAACAATAAACGTGGCCTAAATATCTTTCTTTAAAGAAAGAATTGCAGAAATGTTTCTCATTTCGGATAACATATTCCTAACATATCGTTTTTTTCCCACCTCAAACTGTCACCATTTTTTACCATAGGCATTCAAAAAGCCTTGTCGAAGACAGTGATCTTACAAATCCTGTCTATTACGATTTGGAGAGCGGTGTATTATAATGTACATGTGTCCTTTTAGATTGTAGCCCGTGCGCTAGAGACTCGCGAGTGTTTTTTGCCATCAGTCCCCAATAGCACGGAATGGGATTGACAGATTTTACAACACGAGAGGTGACGAATTAAGTGTGCAATACTGCTTGCCTGGGGAAAGAGGCTGACATTCGTCAATCATTGTCAGAATGTTCATGTTTCTTAAATATTCATAGGCGTCCGTCTCGTGAACGGAGGTTTGAAGGTTCGGTCCCCGTGGAATGGTATTTCTGATACAGCTGGTTGGTTAGCCGCCAAATAGTTAGAAAAAATGGCACAAACGGCCTTGTTGCTTTAGTTGCAGTGGGTGTGTGAGGGTACTTCCGGTCGTTCTGTCTAATCGGAACGCTCAACTTTGTATACCCTGTGCGATAGAGTTGAGCCAATCATAATGTGTGACGCCGTCATCAAAGGAAGGGGAACAAATGGGTCTCAATCAACCGCCACCGAGGTGATAAGCGCCGATGATTTTGCAACATCAATCATATATCCATCATTTCATTTACGTTACCCTGACACCCCAATCGCTGCCTGACACGCATGCACAACAAAATGGCCGCCGGAGAAATCATCCTGTCACACGACCTACCAAAAAATCAAAGGCATAAACCCACGTCAGTCGCCATCTTGTATACACCATCACCATGGCTACCAGAAATCAAGCTGTCTCGTGGTGCTTATATTGTGTAGATTGCACTGAAACTACGCCTGACTTAGCAATCGCTTTGATGTGAGTACGTTACATTTCCCCTACTAGATGCCCGACTCGGCTAATTGGCCGACTTCTGTGTGGCGCGGGCAAGGCCTCTTCATTCCCCACTCTAGTCACGGCGGAGGGCCCTTAACAGAAATCTCAGCTTCCCTTCTCATCACAGTCATTTTCCGTTTGATTAGTTAAACTATTTTAGACACAATCATCGTCGTAGAGGGAAACCGTATGTCAATCACGAACAGTTGAGTTCCAAAACAGAATCCAGATTTGTATTGAAAAATGAAAAACGTAAATGCTTCTTATCTAAATAAGATAATCCATCAATGGAGTTTTAGAATTGAAAAATAGAAACTGAATATGGGAGGTTGTGTATGGCATAGTAGTTAGAGTAAATGGCTCAGAATTGGGAGGCTGTGGGTTCAATTCTCGGAAGAATCACAGCTCTTTCGCATACTCTACATCAGTGTACATGGTTTCGTCCTTCGGCTAGGACGTTGCACGAAGGTTCTCTGTACCTGGCCTCGTGACGTTACCAGGGCGGGCAAATTACCCCCCATTTAATTAAACAGAAGCCGGCGATGGGCTCTGCATGGTTGATCAACGGACGGGAAGGAGATGGCAAGGGTTAACTGAACAGATGAAAGACAATGACAGAGGATTCATTAATACCTTGATTAGTATGATTGAGTTCCTCAGCCCGAAGCGGCAATTATAATTTTATTTGTTCGTGAAATGCGGAAGGGCCGCAAGGAAAATCACGCAGTCGTCTTGGAAGATATCGTCTTTCCTGCCGCCGCGTGAATAATCAAGTCAATTTGATGTCAAAGAGGTAAGACTCATCCTGGTTTAATGGCCTCTAACATATCAGGACGGTAGTGCCTTCAAAGTACTCAATTATAGATAAGGTCACGTAAAGGTACAAGACTGTATAATATAGTAATCAAAGTATGAATCTGAAAGCGCTTTTTGGATCTGAATTACCCCGGCCACTTTCTGGAGTTTAAAGGACAACTCATTTTTTATTGTTTAAGAGATATCATACTCGTTTTCCTGTTTAGTTTCATGTAGTGAACTTTTTTTTAAAAGTGTTTGACATGCTTCCAATTTTTTTCAGTTCGCGCTTTCCAAGTGCTCGCCAAGGTCGGACTTTAAGTCATTCCTATAGTACGCCCCCGATGTTATTGCGAACAAGAAAACGTGACCTCACCTAGTATTCTCGTCACCGAGGCCAATAAGGTCGAGAATCGAGCAAACGCCTGAATTATTAACTAAGGAGCCTGGAATGTCGACTGTAGCAACTATCCGCGCGTAACCGGAATACCTCCGGTCAATGTCTCTTGCTATTAGGTTTCCACTGAACGCGATGTTGCTTCAATCGCACAAGGAATGCGTACTTGCAAAACCGAGTCCCTTGTTGGAGGTATTTGGGCGTCGGTGTATAAAGGGGGTGTAAATTTTTTTTAAAGTTGTAAAGCGTCCGCATGCGCTGTTGCAATTGCAAACAGTCACCTGCGGTCTCGAGCTTTCAGACATGAGAACATCTTCTCGTGCGATCTCGGATGACTCGGAACAGCCACTCATGCAGCATTCTTGATCGATAGTGCTCGAAATTGCGCTTGCTACAGAAACGCCTTGTTGTTAACTGCGATTTCTCATTCAAATTCTGACATTATTTTAATTAATGAATTGGTCTTTTTTTTATTCGTGTTATTTTTTTGTCGCTGTCATTTTTTTCTCAACAAATATTTTTCAACAAAATTTATTTAGATATAAGAGTAACAAAAGTGTTACTATTAAGATCATTTATTTTTATTGCCACCAATTTATAACTTTACCGCACAAGTAAAGTAATTACTAGTATTTCACGGTATCGATTACCTGCTTTTTGCGACTTGTTCGCAACGGAGACCTCAGTACGTTTCTTGACAAAAGGTCCTCTCACTGGTAAGATCATCAGCCGGGGAGACATAATTATCCAAGGCGCTTAGCCTTCTCCAGACCATAAAGCTATGAACGCGCCTCTTTCTCTAACCTGATTTTATCAATAAGGCTGGCATACGACAACAATATTCTCAGAATAGTTCCGCCACATACGTGTTCCCCGAAAACGAGTCTGGTTCCTATAACTCGATTTGGGCATGAAAGGCCCCAGTCGAATTAGCGAGCGCCTTGTTCCTGCTACGTGATTTGCGCCCCTAAAGTATACTCGAGTCGAAGTCCTTAGGTGCCACGTCGATATAGAGGACTGGGGCTCGGTCTGCAGCTGATATATTATGTGACATCATAATGAACATGGGAAATCCTCGAACAAGCAACCCTCTTAACAAGAGTC
Source organism: Lineus longissimus (assembly GCF_910592395.1). Taxonomy (NCBI): domain Eukaryota; kingdom Metazoa; phylum Nemertea; class Pilidiophora; order Heteronemertea; family Lineidae; genus Lineus; species Lineus longissimus. The sequence continues at coordinate 7,391,530 of NC_088324.1, read as the reverse complement.
ATCTGAATAATGCTATACCCTTGCATATACACGTATGCTTTTAAGAGGCGAAAAAATCATGTGTTCCAAAAATCCCATGATTTTAGCCCTTTCCCTTCTTTCCTCTCTTTCCTCACTTTCGATGTAGTCGACCTTTATTGTTCATAGTAATGTAAACATAACCCGATTAATCCGAACGCCATCCTGACTCGTACTCTCAGCCGCTTCAGTCGGGGGAGACGTGGATTTAGAGCAAGCACAGCTGCGAGAAGTGATCGGGGAAAATTGGAGTAATCATATTGCGATGTGATGAGGCAGCCCGCTTGGTATCATGCACCTTGTGCTAAGCAACCACTGTTAAGTGGCTCAGGTAGTTCATTTCACTCTGATCTAGGGGCCATCTCAAATATATGGATGGGATACATTGACTCTCGCTGGCAAATACATGAAATGTGTCCATTTAACATCAAATTTATGTCCGTCCAAAAGGCAATTTCTTTTGGGCCACCCAACATCTCAAACTATTTCGGTGGAAAGCAGTTAATGTCGCTGGTATGCCACTCTGACAGGGATATATCAAAGCACCCAATCTATGTTGTATGAAGAAGACATACTTTGCATTTAAATCTGTCCATAACCCGCAAACTGATTGGCTCTTTCGAATGTAAACACTTCGACATGTGCGACGATCATAACTATTTCTGTGATACCAAAATAGTGCCGATATTTTACAGATTATGTCATCTTATCACAAGCTTGTTTTCAAACATATGTACATGAACACGTGTATCTGAAATACCATAAAATCATAATATCATAAATCACACCTTGGAAAAATTTGGGATACGTTTTATGTTCACATTGAGTGCTTTTAAGTGAAGCAGTAAACAAACCGCTGGGATCGCATCACATCACGTGGTGCGTTTCCGCCAATCAATGATTTTGGCAAACACCCATCCGCCTGCAACATGTCGGCAACCTCCGTCAAACCGTGTAGTTGTCCCGACCACTTCCGAGCATAAATCAGGACCCACGCGAAGGTTACTGAATGTGGCAAGCGCAAATGCATGAAACTTTATTTCAGCCTCAGGTGGGTTTTTCTAAATTATTTTTGATACATGGTCCTTCGAATTTGTAACCAGGAAAAACGAAACTCAAGGTATGGCTAAAATGACGGTAAAAGCGAAATCAAAAATATAACCACAGCCGAGAACACCTGGTTCATTACTGCATCTAATTTCACATCCAAAGTATTCCCTCTAAATTGAAATTGAAGACTACAAGGCCACATAATCCAGACTGTTTCCAGGAATGCCCGGGGTACTAATGGATTAGCTAGCACCACACCTGAGGCTGAGTGCCTATGCGATGTGATCGGCAACAGCCGCATTGACAGTCGTTTTTCGTTTGCTAAAACAGGCGTTTTAACAAATCCCTCGAAATGAAGGTACTATTATGATTGGATTTTTGACACATTTCCGATAAACTGGGGCATTCGACCCTCACCACTTATTAAGTAAAGTGAGTTGGCTGTTTTGTCCAGCACAGGAGGAAGTTCATATACACTCTAGTTCGACCGATCTGAGAACATTTCTGAATACTAGTCATCGAGAAATCCGCGCTTCTCTCCCCGCTTAAATGACAATAGGCAGGTTTCGCAACCTTTCAAACGACAAAGTACAGAGGTCTGTGGTGTCACCAAGGCATGTGCTATTTCGTTCACGCCTCACTCGTAAATCATGTTTTATTAAATACTAAGTGGTAGGCGGAGTCGGTAAAAATCTTCAGTAGAAAATGTCGATAAAATACTTCGTACGTCCTCGTGCGCAACTACGCGTAAGACTTGCGAAACCCGCCTAGTATGTTCAACACCCTTTTGTTACACACAAAACAATGTACATGTACATTTACCATAAAGAAATTAACCTGAAGGTCTCACGAAGAATTACGCAATTCGTGAGGAGAAATCAATATCTTTATAGCGAATATTCGATGCCTCAACTACGTAATTCTTCGTGAGGCCTTTATGTTTTTTCCATTATGCTTTTACCCTGCAAAGGAAGAGTGTTAACCTAACGATTTAGGACATGAAATATGCAAAATTATAACATTAAAAGTCGATTACTAGAGACTAATCGTTTTAACGTAACGGGAAAAGAACTACAGTATCATCTGCCTAGCTTCTAACATTTTTGTTTTTGCCTCAAAAATTTTAGAAGTAGAAGTACCTTAACTAATAAAGGAACACAGGAGATAAGTACGACCGTTGGGCGACAAGGCAGGTGGCGATCGTGCGTCGGGACAACTACGAGTATCTTGGAACAGAAAATGCTTAACTCATCGGTGGCAAGTTCTAAACCAGGTACCTAAGTAGTACCTTTAGTACTTTGTTACAAGTCTGAATATATTTTTCCGCCATGTTATACATTTGTACCATCAGAAATACACTTCCTGTAACGCATCTCCCCATTGTATTTTTTTCGTCCGCGATAATCACTACAGCACTGTAATATTCCCTTGTGGAACCTTGTCAAGAAACAATCATGATAATCAAGAATGTGATTCGGGCCTCCAGGCGTGCGTATTACTCAATAGCAACGAATTGCACGTTTTTGCGCATCGTCGCTACATGTTTATACAACATAGATTTTTCTGGTGATCCTTACTACAAGCATAATATTTCTATATAACAGTCATTGCTACGGGCGATCGTGCCAAACTTGGCGACATTACACTTACCTCCCGAACGGAAATAAACAGGTACATGTAGCCAAGAATAAATAATAAAAGTCGAACCGCTGTGAGTGTGAAAGAGGGCGTAGGCTGGTCTAAGCCGCGGAAGGGATGGACAACCTTTGTTAACTTGGTCTTTCTGTTTATCAGTAAACTATTTTCTGAAGGTGTTGGACTTTTAAGAAATTTTGTTTCAACTCTCTCTGTACAATACATTGTATATAGGGCAAAAAAACGCGTTATTCCTTATTTTAGGTCGCACAAATCTTCGTGCGGGAAACTTTCCTTCTTTGAATTTTTCCATTTTATGTACCATTTGATTGTAGAAACTCCTACTATAGAGTGAAAGTGACTGTGCAGCCGACAACTTGGTTATTATGCCCTTAATGATGCTGTTCTTTGGCATACCAGCGATCGTTAATGCTGGGCAACATTTTTCATAGCGGAGGAAAGGATAACAAATGTCACCTGTCTACTCCTCCACCAATCTGATTACCAGCAAATCAACAGAAGATCGAGGCTCACGCCATTCGCGCAGATTAATGGAAATAAATATTCATATATGGCTATGTTTTATAGATATTGCGTATATCTAAGTGTCGCACCTGGGGGGCCTTAATTTGCGGCTGATCCATTGTTAAATGATGCAGCGGTGATAGCGAACTGAAATGGAGTCTGGAGCAATCTAGAGGCAGTTAGCATGGTGCGGCATCCTGAGATGTGCAAGTGCAGTGGAACCCTGGTCGACGACCACCTCAGTAACGCGACCACCCCGCCATGACGACCAGGATTCGCCGGTCTCTTTAAACCGGTACACACCTCGATTGGCTTGGTCGGTGGCACAGGTAAGTCTAAATATGGGTGTGTAAAGATAAGTTGACCAAACTGCATGTATCAGAAAAGTTAGTAACACTCGACGCCAACTTTATTATCAAGGTCACGGTCAATGGTAAAAACCAACAAAATTATTCTAGCACAGATCTTTTGTTGATTTTGATGCTGTAACTTACTTATCCGAATCTGTTGAAATACATGTAACAAATTAGGATAAATAACTTACAACATAAACTTTATACACTTGGATGGATGGACATCAAAATGAAAATGTGTCGATCCCTTGCGGGGAGCTTACACGTTAAAGATAAAAATTTGCATTAAACTAAGTAATGTCCAAGATCCCTTCCAAAGGCAGTCCCTCATGAAAATATAAGCCGCAACAAACGGCTGGCCTGCGCTGCTGTCAGCAGTACAATCAGCCAAAATATCAGCTTATCTGCTAATCAGCTGTCGCCTGTGACTGGCACCAAACGTGTTTGCCTCGTGAGTGGCAATCGGGGGGAAGGAGAGGATATCTGGTCGTCAGGAACCGGACGTTCCCCGCAGATTGGACGGATTGGCTCTCCCCGGCAGCTGATGATGAACGAGGAGACGCGCTCGGCGTTACTTATAGGAGGCGAATTGATTCAACTCTTTCGTCTTATCCGTTGTTTTATTGGGCAGCGAATGATATTTCTAAACTGTTTTATTTTTCTGAAATTCTGAGAGATCTATTTAGCCAAAATTACTGTTTTCCATTCATATTATCGCTTCCACATGATACTTTTTTGATTTGATTAATATTTTCAAAATATGTTTTGTCATTTTCAGTGTCCGTCGTGTGTGCGTAGCTTAACGGTTACTAACAAATACAGCTGATTCGAATACATGTATATATCTCAACATTGAAATAGCGTTACCAGCACTCTGTTAGCACAAACAGCTAGCTATCATGCAACTGAAACAAATCACGGCATACGAAAAATATACGATCCCTGACCAACGCGACTAATCTCTATCATTATCTCCAAAGATAGCGTCCCTCATAATCAAAGAAGTTAAACACATCGTGTGCCCGAAGAAAAACTTACCGGGGCCATTACTCTGCTAATTTTTCTGAATCTCGTTCGTCTTACCTGTAACGAAAGAAAGGGAGATTATGTTAGCAGTTGTGTGCAGTAATTAGAGACAAACCTGTTGGTGTAGATCCGGTGCGGGATCCGGTGCTGATATTTTTTGTTTTACTGCCAAGTCGGGTTTGGCCAGTCTTTTAGCTATGTCCTTAGCGATTTCATGAGCTCTGGAGCGCAAACTTTTCGGCGGATTTCTTCGAAGTTTGTTTTTTAACGGTCTGAATATTTCGACCACAAAATTCTCTCAAGAAATGGGAACAAAGCTTTCTGTGCAGATTTTCCGAATTCTCTCAAGAAATGGGAACAAAGCTTTCTGTGCAGATTTTCCGAATGGAAACTTTAAGGCCTCCCCAGACTTGTCCGATTTGCGGTTCCTTTCGCGTTTTTTCCCGTTGTTGTTTTCTGTTGCACTGCCCGATATGGACAGTGGGAAAAACGCAAAACCCAACGCAGTGGAGGCGTCTTACGGCCTTGACAGCCGAACCACTTACAGACCAGGATTTTGATTGTCAACCGTAGGAAACTGGCTACCAGGCCGTCTTTTGACGATATTCCAAGTCGGCGGTTATTGGGAGATGAACTTGGTAAATGACGCATACGGGCGCATGGTGGTTAAGGCGAAAGATAGTAAAACACGAAGACGGGTGCGTCTCCCTTGCTCCAGCCAATTAAAAATATCGATGCAACTGAATTTGCCTGCTTTGTTTGTGCCATAGACCGACTCAGTTGGGCCACCATCAAGTCGATTCTTTGATCCGGAGGATGCAGGTAATGTTTCTTTTGTCTGCAACATCATGTGGCAATTTTGTAGTCACTCCCTTGTATAAGAACGACTGAGTGCATGCGGCGACTGATGTTTTATCATTTTTAGACTGACTGGCGCCTAATTGCTTGCTCTTTGGAATAACACTGCAGTATTCTTCGTGCAATTTTCGCTACTTCCGGTCGCTATGAACGAAATTGAAAGGAGCCAATTTCGCTCCAATTCAAAATGGCCGTCTCCTAAGTCGAAGTTGATGTCGTTTTGTTATGATAACGAAGCGGCGAGGAGTAATCATCGAATTCCTCGTGGTTATTTGCATTTCGTCCTGGCGACTTGACAAAGAGCTATTATCATGTTACCGGTGGATGAATGGGGCGCCAGGTAGCAGGCAAATCTCGGCTTTAGCATGAGTTGTAAGGCCCACTTGGTTGGCTATGTTATTACACCACTCGGTAAATGAGGTGTTTTTAACTCATTTGATAAACAATAAAAAGGTTCATTTATTCCGAAAAATATGTTTTTAAAAATCCACCTCCATGACGCATTTAAATTCATGCAGTTACTATCTTCTGTAACAACGAACAACGACAACAACAACAACAACATCAACAGCAGTAGATCAGCTGACGAGGAATGGCGGATGCTATTCGAAATGTTCTGTAAGTTTCGTTCTCAATCCAGTATTTGTTTGACTTTTAAAGAAATGTTGGGTTTTGATGGGGAAAAGCACTTTATGGAAACTTTGACAATATTTTGCGAAACATTAAAAAGAATATGAATGTGATAGCCTATGTAGTAAAACAGATTGGGCATAACCAGTGACTATTTACCTTCGTTTTTTCCAAATTCGTTCTCTTTTTTAGACATTGTGTTCCAAAAATGATGTACATTCTCATGATACATTGTCTTTGCAGGCTTTCGCCAGAAATTGATATTTTTTAGATGTGTGTTTTCAACTTGTCAAAGTCATTCATTCCGTAAATTTTATACCACCTGAACATTGAAAACAACCTGAAACTTAAATTCGGCAGTCTAAGTCTAAAATTGGGCAATCTCTTCCTTATAGTCTCATTGAACCTAGATTTGTCAGTCCCATAAAACAAGGTGGGAAATATTATCCCAAGACGACAGTACCTTAGGCAAAGGCTCAGGTTCCGTTCTCGCGTCGTGCTTAGTCGATTCGTGCAATTCTCATCAGTGGATACCGTGATGGACAGGTTGAGCGGCGAACTATGATTGCTCAGTCGTCTAAAGCTTGAAAGTCATGTGTTTTGAATAGTAATGAAGCCAATATCCAAACACGTCATTTTGTGTTAAATACTCCACGCAGTACATCATTCTGGAACTTGATGTTATTTCGAAAGAATATCAAAACTTGAGACTCATCTCAAAAACAGCCGTAAAAAGGATCACAAAAGAAAATAACTTATTTTAGAGCGTTCAAATTAGTAACGAGAAACCCTTCCACATTTGTCAGTGAGTTTCGAGAGTTTGATTTTTTTCGATTTTCGTGTTCAGCATTTGGCTACATATGCTCTATTTACTGTGCCTGGTGGAAGTATTTGCAGCATGGTTTCCACGATTTAGGTGAACTTTAAATCTGTGAAACTCGGCCATCGCATTATCGATCTGCTAATGAAAATCTCTGATGTTTCGTTGTCTTTTTTTACAGTCTCTGGGACCATCTGTTAAGAATATGAAAGGAACAACTTGGGTATGTATGGGTTTAATGCGGTTGTAGGTAAATACTCCAAGCCCAGTTGTTCAAAAGCACGTTCCTTTAAGACGTCATTTGTTCAGTTAATCTCATTAAGAGTTTTACGTTCAGGCTGACGACTCGGCCCTGATTGCCACAGGCGCCGATATACATGCGCCGTTACCCTCTGCTGATCTCTGATATTATAAAATAATGATTTTAATAGTATTTGGATGGTACACTATACTTAAATTAGGACATAGCGGGCAAACGTCATTAGATCTACGGGTGTACTCCGTCAATGCACTGTTTTCTCGTATTGCCGTATAAGGATTTCTTATTTTTACTGTTTAGAGAAGTCACAGCGCTGCTAGAAGCCGTTTGCCATGTAAAACCAACATATTTTACACTTTTCTTCTCCCTTTGTGTCTCCTTACGAATCAAAGATCGCGCGCTGAGAAGAATTGTCAAAATTAAATTCGACCAGCTCAGATTGAAAGCTGCGCAGTAACAAAAAAACAAGCTTGTTCTTCTATTCAAGATGGCGTCCAAGATGGCGTCCTAATCCTGTTTTTAAGGATACTTCGGACAAAGACCTGAGCCAAATCTCGCCACAAAGGCCGCGAGGTCACCACTGGTACAAACAGATGACAATCTCGTTGTCCGTTTCGCCGCGGCCAAACCGATATCGGGAAAAATCAAAGATGCCACCGATTGATTGTTTTGTGAGCATCAACAGATTAGGCAAAGCCAAACTGACCCCATCTCAGATTCCATTGATCTGGGCTTCTGTCTATAGTATAACACCGTGGACAAATACAAACACTCCGCCCCTGTCGTGCTCCAATGGAATAATTAGCGTAACTAAGTGTAACCGGTTGACTCGCCAGTGGCGTGAGGGGATGTTAGCACTGATCAATGGCCACGCCGGCTAGCCCTTTCGATAATTAAGGTGGAGCGGTACGATGATAGCCCCGGTACAGTTATAGCCTCCACGGTGTAGAAACAAGCTGTCGGTACACAATAATGTACACGTAGGCTATCATTGTGCCCGGACTACAAGTGTTCCAGTGACTTTACCTTAACGTTACACGGGTTTTCTCATGGTCATAATGCTATGTTTGTATATGATTCACGGCCCGTGTTAACATCAGCCACCCACCATCGAAACTTCTCGTACAAGTGTAGAAGTAGAAAATATCCGCCTGGAAACGGTGTCCGGCGCTATTGTATGCTGACGGATTATAGTATTTTATTTGGTTCTATAGATGCCATGACCACCAAAAGATACGAGGTTAAAGCGCGTAATAGTAGAGTCAATATAGCACCTGACCCCAAAAAAATTGCAAGCAAACGTTTTATGGTTGTTTATTGTAGTATTGGGTCTTGTGAACAACATATCAAAAGTTTACAAAAATTTAAGTCCGGGAAAGGGTCAAAAAGTGACGTCAAAAACAAGATGGCCGCCAAATCATAAAAGTGGCTATATCTCACTTCATATTTGACATAGAGTGAAAATATTGGTGTCTAGGTATAGGTTTTAGGGGTCAAGGAATCCATTAAGCCTATTTATGAGGTTGTAGGAGAATTGCATAATGGGAAATCCAAGATGGCCGCCACGACGGCCCCAGATTATGTCTTTGGCCACAACTCAATTCATACTAAACGAAACTGACAGTTGTGTGGTGTCTTTTCATAGGTTTTAGGGGTCAAGGAATCCATTAAGACTATTTATGAGGTTGTAGAAGAAGTGCATAATAGGGAATCCAAGATGGCCACCAGATATGGTGCGTAAGTTGGGAATATTAAAGAACTATATTTAGCAACGACTATATGTACATAGTAATATTTTATTTTTAGTCACTGTGGAAATAGCCTCTATATCTCATTGTTCTTCATCAACGTCTTCTTCGTCTTGTATTGGGTCCAGAGTCATGTTATCACAGTTCTCCTCCTGACAAGATCCGCATGCATTCGTGCACTCAAGCCCATGCTTTTTGCAGGTACACCTTAGTGTGTTACATGTAGCGGAGCAGTTGCAGTGGATCATTTTGAGGAGAGCCTCGGGAGCAAGGTCATTATCCATCATGATCGGAATGAGTGTATCCCCTTGGACTTTGAATCCCCAGTCAGTTGGAACCATGTCCTCACTCATGCCCATCCAGACAAGCACTTGGTAATGCACCCTAAGTGAGTGAAATCTGGTGGCAGAAGCAGTTGGTGGAAGTCGTTCAGGTGTCACAAATGCCTTGGCTCTTGAAACTTTCTTACAGAGCAAACTGTACCTAAGGGCTGCTAGAGATTCGCTTTGATTCCCATTAAACAATGAAATCATTGCTTTAGAGCCAGCACCTTCGATAGTTTTTTTGTCTCTGTCAGGGGAACAAAACACCTTTGAACATGAGCGTTACACGGTGTCTCCCTTCAGAATCTTTTCGAACACGGATTTCTTTCCAATGCCAAAGATTCTTGAAGTCGTATCACAACCCGTGAATGCGTGCAAAAACAGCAGATCAGTGCATATGTCATCACCTAATATATGTTTCAGAACACTGATGTTGTACACATGTTTTGTTTTATCACCACTTTTGTCTGAACGGGAAGTACAGCTCATGGCTGTCCTCAACTGTCGCATGATACAAGAGGAGAATCAACAGGTCGGTATCTTCACCAATGAGCGTTGTAGATTTGTACCTAGACATCGAAACTGCAGCTTTTACAATGTCCACGTCTGCATCTCCCTCAGCTTGAATGACATTGCAGCCTTTCTGTCGCAAACAGTTTGCGATTAGATCAATCATAGCCTGTTTGTTTTCCACATTTGAGAGGGGTCTTCCTTTTTTCCAACGAACTTGGTAGCATCTGATATATCGACCTTGTTTGCAGTCTTGTTAGCACCTCGTCGCTGATGAGTATTATCCTTAATTCCTGGCCCTCCGCTGTACCCATCAAAGACAACTGTGGCATGTCCGTATAAATCACCAGTGAGCTTTGCATATGCCTCGGCGATCGAGCTGTATGTGGACCCTTCGGTCCATTTCGTTCTATGCAAAAGTGAGCCCCCGTCTAAAACGTAGTGATCAGTGACTGGGATTGTATCGAGCACGGCATCCTCGGATTTAGGAGTGACATGGTTTCTTATAGCTTCCATCAGTTGTGCCTTGTCTGGTTAGCGCAAGCAGTGCTTTGCTTCAAATAACGATGGAGGATGAGGGCTGAGTTCATAGTCCATCACCTCACTTAGACTAAGATCTTCTCCTGACTGTGACACAACCAAGAACCTCTGAAACAACAGAGCTGGGTCGATGGTTCGATCGCCAGTTATTTTGATGGCCCGGGCAGTAGCTAATGTCTTCACTCTAGTATTTCTCTTGTGCGAATACGAAAATATAGACTGTCCTTCCATTGCTTTTACTACGCTTTTGCCAACCGTGAAAAGATCATGCACGTTCACATCTTCATTAGCATTTATCCCTGTTATAATGTTGCGCAAGGTGGCATCCCCTGTAAAGGGAGAAAAGTCTGCAAGTTTTTCTATTAGCTTTTCTCCGTCTGCTTTATCTCTGTTCATCCTTGAAGGCGTAGCCTCTTTGTGCTGTTCACTTGTTGTGTATACCATCTAGCTGAACTCTTGCATGGCATAGTTGTAGGCTGAGGTTACAGGGCGAGACATGGTCCAAAGTGTTCTTTGGTGTTCACTGAAGCCACTTCCTCTTGTTAGCCCGCCTGTGCTTTTAAGAGAACGCATGAGCGTCTGCTCTATAACAAGATCAGAGCTTAGGCCAGCCCAGTATTGGTTGCTGCGGCGTATGACATGGAAGCCATTCATAAACTTCTGATGAACAGTAGGGTTTTCAGCTTCTAAGCTGTTCATCTTCTGTAGATACAGTTAACCCGACTTGAGATAGTTAGGGTGTCCAGCTGCTGCAAATATTGGCAAACAATCTGCGATGGCATGGAGGTGCATCTCCCATGACCCAGTGCGATCAGCCTCAATGAGCTCGCGTGCAACTCCCAACATTTTCTGATAGTTTATCCACAGTTTACTTGTCTTTGAATCATTGGATAGTTCACATTCTTTCGATTTGAGCTGATCAGCGATTGTTGCGATGCAATCCGACTTCGGCAACGACTCCATCTCTCGTTCACCAGTTTCCGTAAGAGCGTAGAGCGTTTCAAGCTCTTTCAAGACGTTTTCAAAACCAGGCTCGTCCTTGATGATTTTAGCCACTATCTGATGCGTAGGGCATTGATCCACAAGAAGATGTCCACGAAATGCACGTTGTACAGATTTACCACTCATGATATGCACAACCGCGTTTTCTCCATAGACTGTTTCTAGGATCTGTCTCAGCCCACTCCCATCCATTAATGTTCCTATTGCCCACAGAAGATTCATGAAGGTATGGAATCTGCCTAGTAACAACACAACATTTCTAATCGGACTATTGTCTGGTACTTCATTTACGATCTCCGATGCCTTCCAGAAGAGCGGCTGGTCGAATGTAACGATTGGTGGGATGTTTTGCTTAGCGGCTAGGTTGCATACGTACTCCAACGTGGAGAAAATGCATGTTTTGTTGCTTGATGACCAATAACATAAACTGAGCTATTTTTAAGTCTTGGGTGTATTGCGGTCAGCATCGATTTGCAATGATGCACTTCTTCTACAACTTCATAAATAGTCTTAATGGATTCCTTGACCCCTAAACCCTATGAAAAGACACCACACAACTGTCAGTTTCGTTTAGTATGAACTGAGTTGTGGCCAAAGACATAATCTGGGGCCGTCGTGGCGGCCATCTTGGATTTCCCATTATGCAATTCTCCTACAACCTCATAAATAGGCTTAATGGATTCCTTGACCCCTAAAACCTATACCTAGGCACCAATATTTTCACTCTATGTCAAATATGAAGTGAGATATAGCCACTTTTATGATTTGGCGGCCATCTTGTTTTTGACGTCATTTTTTGACCCTTTCCCGGACATAAATTTTTGTAAACTTTTGATATGTTGTTTACAAGACCCAATACTACAATAAACAACCATAAAACGTTTGCTTGCAATTTTTTTGAGGTTAGGCCTTATTTTTCATAAATTGACTCTACTATAATAGAATCAGCTGTTCCGCGGACAGTCTATCCTAGGACATTCCAAACCTCTACACCGGCACTGTTTTAAAACATTAGGGTGTCGCTCAGGGTTATCGACTTCGAAGTACACGGCCCGTCCTAACATCAGTCATCTCCCATGGCGAGTTCCTGTTCGTGTACCAAGCCAACACTGTAGGCACGTTTCCATTAATCGCTTCACTACGTTCCTTTCAGAATCACGTGCTTGTCATCGTTACCGGTAACAGCGATGAAAATAATAATGTCTCGCAGAGTACTGCATTAGGAGTAACATTCTATTGGTTAAAGGCTTCGATTGTCCCAGGCCACCAGCTGATGAAAATCATTTCTTGGCGCATAAGTGTTGAACAATAATTGAACACGAAACGACGATTGGATTACTTTTTCGATTTACCGGATCAGCGGAAAACGATAAGGTGCAATAAGGTGTGCCGGGTATCGGCAGACGACAGCAGTCCTACGCTTTATAGTAATAATGATAATGATATGTAGTTCTTTTTATAGCGCTTTCCATTTGTTTCCCTGTTCAAAGCACTTTTGGGATACCATGTTATTACCCCGATCTCCACAGAATGAATCAATCAGGGGTTTAAATGAGCAATCAGAAGGTGCAATCTTTCATGATAAAAAGGGCCAAACCCGCTACTTATTACATTAGAACGCAATGTTGTGTTTGTCTGAAAGTTTAAATAACGCTGAATAACATCTGATTTGTCTTTGATTATTGCTTCACTTGTGATCATTAAATCAAAAATCTAAATTTTATACCAGATTTTCCCCAACACTTATATTGAAATAGCAAGTCAATGGCGGATAAAAGCCGGTCGATTTCCGGGTAAACGACTACGCGTAGGACTTGATTCCGCCACAACTTTTTACTTGGTTCTCCGTCGCGAAACATGCCTAGTGACTTGGGCGTCGGTTATCGGTGAGTTTTGATTTTCATATCTTCTGCATGATATATCATGCAACGGGATTTGTCTATCGAAAACTGATAACAATGGCAGAGGTGTTGTAAATACGCGAATGCCTTGCCCGCGGCGACGTACACCAACATTATCAGTAACCACCCATGTACCATTACTTGTGACTATTGATTTGCGATTCGCGCTAATAGCTTCATCATCGGCCGGTGTTACTTTTGTTGAATAACATTATGTACTTACAGTGTTAACTTTTTTTCTATCTTTTTGTCGTTTAAATCAGGCCGGACGGAGTTTGTTATCCCGCGGTAGTCCTGCCTGCTCATTCCCAATGTGGGCCGGGCCTCGGGGGTCAAAACCGGCCGTCTTAGCGGTGTCATGAAAGAGCAAGTCGTAATTAAACAAGGGTGCACGCTGTCGAATATGAAAATCATCGATGTTTGGCAAAGAAGTCACTTCGGGAACCGACCTGACAGGTTAATTTTGTCGGTCTTTTATGTGTTCATTATTGATGAAGTTGTTGATACATTCTCAAAGTCGATTTTACGGCGCCAGCGCAGAACTCGGTACACCCCAAATAAGTCCCTATCCCCGGCTGAGCACGGTTCGTGTGTGAATTATTGATTCGTGTAACTTTGTATTGGAACGCCCTGCCCTGTAAGGAGAAGCACGACTCTTGGCGACGTTGACTTATGTTTGAGAATGAATGCAGTGCAGTTTGTGTACAAATTATTGATTGTGATATATTAGCTTTGTTGTTTTGTTGTAGCTTGAATAGATGTATCTTGGCTACCTCGACTAAGTGTCATATGAAAATCGATGACTTTTGTCTCCAACTGAGCAGTTCATGAGAAAATTAGTGTTTCTGATAGGTTTGTTTCCGCGAACACCCTGTATAAGTGTATCGTGGCTGCCTTGAGTTACAAATGGGAATAGATTACTTATATCCCCAACTACGATGTGTGCATGAACTAATGGTTCTGGTAGCCTTGTTGTGATACATCCTCGCCCCTGACTAAGCCTTCATGTAAGCTTATAAACTATTGATGATGATGCATTTGTTTTAGTACGCCCTGTTTAAGTGTCTCGTGGCGATTTTGACTGATGAGAATGGATTACTTCTTTCTCCAACTGTACCGTTCATTTATCAATTTTGATAACTTTGTTTCGGTACACTCTGTATAAGTGTATATTGTGTACCTTGTCTTATATACGCAAATGGATTACTTATGTCCCCAACTTTGCAGTTCACCTATTCAACTAATTTTGATCAATTTTGATAGCTTTGTTTTGGTACACCCCGTATAAGTGTTTCTTGCGTGCTTAGAAGGGATTACTTCCGTCCCCAACATTGCCGTTTATTTATAAACAATCAATTATGTTAGCTTGGGTTTAGTACGACCTGTATAAGTGTCTCTTGGCCAGCTTGACTTTTACATTCGCCTCATTTCACTTATGTATGAGAATGACTTACTTTCGTGCCCTACTGTGAGGTTTATTTATTTATAAACTACCTGTATCGATTTTGTTGGCTTTGTTTTGGTACACCCTGTACAGGTGTATCTTGGCTACCTTGACTTATTTATGAGAAGGGCTTACGTCTGACACCAACTGTGCCATTAATTTATTATCGATTTCATTTGAGGTGAATCTTTGTTTGCTGATTCGATTCTATTCTTCAAGGTTGTTTTGAGAGAACTATTCGCCCTCAAGAATAAGATATTATCGATCTCGAAATTAGAGTATTCGGTTCGTAAAGATACAATAAAAGAGATACAGTGGTTTAATCTTCATCAAAGAGTAGCGCTTAGATAGAAAATATCTA
The DNA here is from genome assembly GCF_910592395.1 of Lineus longissimus. NCBI lineage: Eukaryota > Metazoa > Nemertea > Pilidiophora > Heteronemertea > Lineidae > Lineus > Lineus longissimus. The sequence goes on along the minus strand of NC_088324.1, from coordinate 7,376,527 downwards.
TATGCCACATTTGTTGGATAACGAATCTGCAGGGGGTTATTTTCCGGAGAGGCTGATGATTTATTTATTTTTATTCCCGCCCCACACGGTTCTGAGATTGAAGAAAATATCTATCTTGGTCTTTGGATCTGAAGTTTCGTAGTCCAACTTATCAAAAAAGTGTGGCCTTATCATTAATCACTGGGGCGGGGCGGGGTCACGGCGGCCGAAAACTATGACATGTACTCTCATTGACCTTCATGTTGGCATTGATTCTATGGCATAAACTTTTTGACCCCTCTTCGGAGGCCATTAGGTCTAATTAGGGGTCTCGGGGGGAATGCGGGCCCATGTAGGTACTTGATGCAATTTTTCCGATCCCCACTCGACCTGCATAGAGTGCAGTTCAACAAGCTTTGCAATTGTGACGAATGGTCTCTTTTAAAATATTTGGGGTGGCCCTTTTAAGGGCCGTTGGTTTCAGATCCTAATTGTAGTCGCACTAAATCTTCCTACTTCTTCGCGACTTTCTTGGCAGCTGGTTTCTTGGCAGTCGGTTTCTTGGTCGGCGTCTTCTTGGCGGCAGGTTTCTTGGCAACTGGTTTCTTGGCAGCTGGTTTCTTTGTTGCCGCCTTCTTCGCAGCAGGCTTTTTCGTGGCTTTGGTGGGAGTTTTCTTCACTGGCTTCTTGGCGGCAGGCTTCGCGGCTGGTTTCTTAGCAACTGTTTTCTTGGACGCCTCCGGCTTCTTGGCCAACTTGAAGCTTCCACTGGCTCCGGTGCCTTTTACTTGGACGAGCTGTTCGGCTACGACGCCCCTTTTCAGGGCAAGCTTGACATGGACATCAGCGGAGTCCCCAACACTGAAATTAGCTGCGATGTACTTAACGATTGCTTGCCTTGATGATCCGTTCCGTTCCTTCAGTGCGTCGATGGCGGCGGCGATCATATCGCTGTACTTGGGATGTTCGGCTGGCTTCTTTGACGTGGCAGCTTTCTTCACTGGAGCAGACATGATGATGGAAGAATTTGTAGGTCGCTACGTAGTCAGTATAAATGTTGAATGTTGAATGATTAAGTTAGGCCGATTGCCAATTCTTATGCCGCAAGTGCCGACGTAAAAGTAAACAGGTACTTATGTAATCGTTCCATATGTGTTAACATTTAACTCGCAGCCATTTGATTACCATTTTGTGCTATACTAGCTTTAGAAAATCCTTTTTTACTCGAAGCCTATCACTTAAAATACAACACTTTTTTACCGACGCTTTCCCGGATATACCCACTACCACAATATGAAAAAAGAAAGTCTACTTAAGTGCTCTAGAATAAAATATTTCAATTAAAAGTTAACCTAATCAGCGAAATATGACAAAACTTTCGCTGAACCACGCATCTAAAGCACTTTTTTGTGCCAAATGTAGATATTTTTTTCTGAACTTCTTCATGTATTCTTGTAGTAGATTTCTTACATTTAGTGTTGGTTACTTTTTATTTAGACGAAAACTGTTTTCAAAGATGTTTGAACCGTTTTGTTGGGCAATAAACAAACCGGCTGACTGTGGGTTCAACGGGTGGCAGGACCATTTTGTAGTGTCATTGGAGAGGGTACTTAGGGGGGGGTCAAAAAGGGCCAAACTAATCCCGAAAGCCTCTCGGTCAAAAAGGAAAACAATCAAGATGGTTCTGTGGAGAGGTTGGCTGGATAATTTTTCCCATTGTGCCGCCTGGGCCTGCATGTAAAAGTAACGATTTTATAGAAAGTTGTTTACCACGGTTTCACAGCGAAATTTTAGTTGTTTTTACCATTAAAATAACATTTCTTGTTTTCCTCTTTTTTTAAACAAGAACTGGGTGATTGTTGGTTTTACTTCTCTGTTTTCCAATTTCACAGTTGGTCCAAGATTGTTTTACTAATAAATGTTGAGAGCGTGTTGTTCTCTTCAAACATAATATGGTTCTATGTTCGAGTTCACATTGCCTGTTGGCCTAGTGCGGGACATACTGATTTTCTCTGTCCGTCTGGGCTTCCTAGGTCTTCCCATATTGACAATAATAATAAATAGGACATTCTGACATGGGGATGGTGAGGGGGGGGGGGTGAATTTGCCCTTCAAAGTCTCGAATATCTGATAAGTTTTACAATTAGTTCAACCTTGAAGTTTCAAACAATCATAATCTCTGTGAATACTCTCCACCTACCACCGATATTTCCGCATTCAAATCAGTAACAGCAGACACCAGGGCCCTCTCATATCCTCCTCAAATCTGCAACCGTCAGTAGCTTTTGTGTCGGACAGTACGATATAGATTTTGTTTTTAACTGAGAACCTCCTAGAACGTAAGCACAATCTCCCTTCGAACAATATCAAGAATAGTGTCTATGTATTATTTTTGGAAAATGTTACATGTCTTCAAAATCGGCAATTAATTCAAATGCTTGACGGTGGCATCCTGAGGAAACGGGGGTTAATGTTTGTGTGCAATGCTGGAAAGGCGATAATTTAACCCCTGATTTCCTCAGGATGGTTGTAGGCCATATTTCGTGATGTCCACTCTTGAAAACTGCCCAGTATCGTAAAGCACCCATTTTGTAAATACCCATTTTCATCGAATTTTCCTGCATAATAACTGCACTACGACACTGTTTATTTCTTTGATACTTTAGCCACAAAGAAATTTGATGAATGTGTAGAGAAGTAGGCCTTTAATGTGGCATATCAAGCCAGTTATTTATGAAGATCTTCTCGACTCGGTCAGTGTCAGTACATGGTCCGGGAGCCTCGCATTAACCCATTTGCATTGCATATGAGATAAGGAGTGCGAAATTGGATTTGGTCGAGGGTAGACGCAGCGTATCCGATACCCCAACATTATTGATTGACATCCCAGGCTGCCTTCTGACCGTGGTGACCTTATACCCGGAGTACAGATTTGCCAAGGGTGCCAGCGGCAATCATGGAAAATATTTTGTCCTGCATTATTAAGAAAGTATGGCCACATTGAAACAGGAAAGAAAGGAAAGGGTTAAAATCACGTGACGTGCGTATGCATTTTAAAAAAATGTCATTGTACTTGCATTTTTTTATTTTTTTCATTGTACATACATTATCCAATTAGAACACCCAAATGAGTGCGTTTTTTGCACCCAGCGCGGATTTGTAACACAGACGTATCAGGGTAGTAGTATTTAGATATTACTGCCCTGAGAAGGAGGTGAGAGGTGATCGCCGATTCGCCATATTTATTATGATGTGGCCGATGTGGGCTGCAGACCGAGCCCCAGTCCTTCCCTGTCTCGACGTGACCGAACGCAATGTGCCCATGAAAGCGTGGTTCTATAATTTCATAGGATGCACACTATACGACAAGTTTTTTCCCAAATAGGAATACTGGATGAAATACGTTTAGCAAGAGTATAGATAAATACGTATTTTTGCTTTTGATGCTTATGGACAGGTTTCACACGAGTTGCCACTATAATCCGTGGAAGTGACTACTTGGCAAGCCAGGCTTACCAAACAGCGACTTTTTCTTGTCCTGAATAGAGAGCCGAACTCATTAATATTAAAGTAAAGTCTCCAGCTCGCAAAACAGGGTAGATTTTTTACCTGTTTGGCAAGCCCGGCTGGCCGAACAGGGTGGCTTTTTAGTGCTGTTTGGCAAGCGGCTCTCCAAACAGGACAAAAAAAGATCCCTGTTCGGCGAGCGGCTTGCCAAATAGACCCGGCCATAATCCGTTGATTCTCTCAATCCGACCATTCTCAAAGGCAGACATACTATCCTAGCATAGCTCTACCAGTATTGACGTCCCTTGCACGTACGTGCATTGGCTGTATGGTATACTCAAATGTATGTAGCAGGAATGCTCGAACAAAATGACGTTATTGTGGTGATTTCCTAAACATCGTCCAGCCTGCTGCAATGTAACCAAGTTTGGTAGAGTGAGCCGAGAGAGCGGTCCACCTCGTGACGTCATCTTAATGGCGACCAGGCGAATGAGACAAGACCACCATTGATTTTTTAAGCCTTTTAGCAGTTAAATTGTCAATGTTTGACCGCAACGCGTGGTGTTGTGAATCTGAAATTTAGATTATGTTATTCCGGACAGTCGGGCAAGTAAATATTGAAAAATAAACTGGTGATTGACCACAGACATTTTTTGATAATCGACAAATTGGACAGACTTTGATATTTCCACTCTTTTCAGCCAACTGGCAGAAAAATCTCAAAACACGCCCCCTATTACCCAATTAGCAAAATTCGAAATTAATTTTTTCATCAAATAATTTCTTTATATCTGTAGACTTGCCACAACAAATATTTTTTCAATACCTCTCCAAATATGTACTTGAGAGTTAAAAACATGCACTCGTCTAATTGATAGGCCTCGACCCCCCAACCTATGAATATTCATTAGTGGTCTTGTCTCGAATCGTGTTTTGGTAGTGATTACCACAAACGATGCAAAACAGTGACGAGGCCGAAACGAACATTGTTATAATTTTGTATTAGAGTGTGAAAACATAATAAAATCATGTTTAATGGGCAAAACCCATCTCGCTTCAAATCATCGTATGCACGAGAAGGTATGAAATATAGACTTCGAGGTGATGTGCACTCTAGGCAAATGTAGTTAAACGGACATTTATGTAAAATATCAGATGCGTTACGTATCGTTTTTCACCACTAGCTCCAATCCAATCTCGGATGCTTTTGTGGCAATGATAAAATGGTCGAAGCCATTTGGATGACCTTCATGTTGGCATTGATTCTATGGCATAAACTTTTTTACCCCTCTTCGGAGGCCATTAGGCCTAATTAGGGGTCTTGGGGGAATGCGGGCCCATGTAGGTACTTGACGCATCGAGTGCAGTTCAACAAGCTTTGCAATTGTGACGAATGGTCTCTTTTAAAATATTTGGGGTGGCCCTTTTAAGGGCCGTTGGTTTCAGATCCTAATTGCAGTCGCACTAAATCTTCCTACTTCTTCGCGACTTTCTTTGCAGCTGGTTTCTTGGCAGCCGGTTTCTTGGCAGCCGGTTTCTTGGTCGGCGTCTTCTTGGCGGCAGGTTTCTTGGCAACTGGTTTCTTGGCAGCTGGTTTCTTCGTTGCCGCCTTCTTCGCAGCAGGCTTTTTCGTGGCTTTGGTGGGAGTTTTCTTCACTGGCTTCTTGGCGGCAGGCTTCGCGGCTGGTTTCTTAGCAACTGTTTTCTTGGGCGCCTCCGGCTTCTTGGCCAACTTGAAGCTTCCACTGGCTCCGGTGCCTTTTACTTGGACGAGCTGTTCGGCTACGACGCCCCTTTTCAGGGCAAGCTTGACATGGACATCAGCGGAGTCCCCAACTTTGAAATTAGCTGCGATGTACTTTACGATGGCTTGCCTTGATGATCCGTTCCGTTCCTTCAGTGCGTCGATGGCGGCGGCGATCATATCGCTGTACTTGGGATGTTCGGCTGGCTTCTTTGACGTGGCAGCTTTCTTCACTAGTGCAGACATGATGATGGAAGAATTTGTAGGTCGCTACGTAGTCAGTATAAATGTTGAATGTTGAATGATTAAATTAGGCCGATTGCCAATTCTTATGCCGCAAGTGCCGACGTAAAAGTAAACAGGTACTTATGTAATCGTTCCATATGGGTTAACATTTAACTCGCAGCCATTTGATTACCATTTTGTGCTATACTAGCTTTAGAAAATCCTTTTTTACTCGAAGCCTATCACTTAAAATACAACACTTTTTTACCGACGCTTTCCCGGATATACCCACTACCACAATATGAAAAAAGAAAGTCTACTTAAGTGCTCTAGAATAAAATATTTCAATTAAAAGTTAACCTAATCAGCGAAATATGACAAAACTTTCGCTGAACCACGCATCTAAAGCACTTTTTTGTGCCAAATGTAGATATGTTTTTCTGAACTTCTTCATGTATTCTTGTAGTAGATTTCTTACATTTAGTGTTGGTTACTTTTTATTTAGACGAAAACCGTTTTCAAAGATGTTTGAACCGTTTTGTTGGGCAATAAACAAACCGGCTGACTGTGGGTTCAACGGGTGGCAGGACCATTTTGTAGTGTCATTGGAGAAGGTACTTAGGGGGGGGGGGTCAAAAAGGGCCCAACTAATCCCGAAAGCCTCTAGGTCAAAAAGCAACACAATCAAGATGGTTCTGTGGAGAGGTTGGCTGGATAATTTTTCCCATTGTGCCGCCTGGGCCTGCATGTAAAAGTAACGATTTTATAGAAAGTTGTTTACCACTCTGCAATGGTTTCACAGCGAAATTTTAGTTGTTTTTACCATCAAAATAAAATTTCTTGTTTTCCTCTTTTTTTAAACAAGAACTGGGTGATTGTTGGTTTTACTTCTCTGTTTTCCAATTTCACAGTTGGTCCAAGATTGTTTTATCATATCATTACCGGCGTCGTAACCCTATTGGATTTTTGCCGGAGGTATGGAGTCCACTATAGGCTACTGTCCACCTATGTAGGATCTTTTACTTGCCCTGGCATAGACACTCAGGTACAAGGGACCACGGCTTTTAGTCTCACCCTTCCCAGACCCTCGAGTATTTCATACGTTAATGTACGTATTGTGAAGAGCCAGGAATTTTAGTTCCTTGAAAGCCACGCCGGTTCATCCAGAAATACAATCCTGGGTTCTCCCCGGGATCGAACCCGGGCCCTATTGCGTGGTAGCCAGCAGTGTTAACCACTAGGCTATGGGGCTCTACTTTTTTTTTGTTTTACCAATAAATGTTAAGAGCGTGTTGTTCTCTTCAAACATAATATGGTTCTATGTTCGAGTTCACATTGCCTGTTGGCCTAGTGCGGGACATACTGATTTTCTCTGTCCGTCTTGGCTTCCTAGGTCTTCCCATATTGACAATAATAATAAATATATGTAGGACATTCTGAAATGGGGATGGTGGGGGGGGGGGGGGGGGGTGAATTTGCCCTTCAAAGTCTCGAATATCTGATAAGTTTTACAATAAAGTCAACCTTGAAATTTCTAACAATTATAATCTCTGTGAATACTCTCCACCTACCACCGATATTTCCGAATTCAAATCAGTAACAGCAGACACCAGGGTCTTCCCATATCCTCCTCAAATATGCAACTGTCAGCAGCTTTTGTGTCGCACAGAACGATATAGATTTTTTTTAAAACTGAGAACCTCCTAGAACGTAAGCACAATCTCCCTTCGAACAATATCAATAGTGTCTATGTATTATTTTTTGAAAATGTTACATGTCTTCAAAATCGGCAATTAATTCAAATGCTTGACGGTGACATCCTGAGAAAACGGGGGTTAATGTTTGCGTGCAATGCTGGAAAAGCGATAATTGATTTCCTCAGGATGGGTGTTGGCCATATTTTCGTGATGTCCACTCTTGAAAACTGTCCAGTATCGTAAAGCACCTATTTTGTAAATACCCATTTTCATCGAATTTTCCTGCATAATAACTGCACTACGACACTGTTTATTTCTTTGATACTTTAGCCACAAAGAAATTTGATGAATGTGTAGAGAAGTAGGCCTTTAATGTGGCATATCAAGCCAGTTATTTATGAAGATCTTCTCGACTCGGTCAGTGTCAGTACATGGTCCGGGAGCCTCGCATTAACCCATTTACATTGCATATGAGATAAGGAGTGCGAAATTGGATTTGGTCGAGGGTAGACGCAGCGTATCCGATACCCCAACATTATTGATTGACATCCCAGGCTGCCTTCTGACCGTGGTGACCTTATACCCGGAGTACAGATTTGCCAAGGGTGCCAGCGGCAATCATGGAAAATATTTTGTCCTGCATTATTAAGAAAGCATGGCCACATTGAAACAGGAAAGAAAGGAAAGGGTTAAAATCACGTGACGTGCGCATGCATTTAAAAAAAATGTCATTGTACTTGCATTTTTTTATTTTTTTCATTGTACATACATTATCCAATTAGAACACCCAAATGAGTGCGTTTTTTGCACCCAGCGCGGATTTGTAACACAGACGTATCAGGGTAGTAGTATTTAGATATTACTGCCCTGAGAAGGAGGTGAGAGGTGATCGCCGATTCGCCATATTTATTATGATGTGGCCGATGTGGGCTGCAGACGGAGCCCCAGTCCTTCCCTGTCTCGACGTGACCGAACGCAATGTGCCCATGAAAGCGTGGTTCTATAATTTCATAGGATGCACACTATACGACAAGTTTTTTCCCAAATAGGAATACTGGATGAAATACGTTTAGCAAGAGTATAGATAAATACGTATTTTTGCTTTTGATGCTTATGGACAGGTTTCACACGAGTTGCCACTATAATCCGTGGAAGTGACTACTTGGCAAGCCCGGCTTACCAAACAGCGACTTTTTCTTGTCCTGAATAGAGAGCCGAACTCATTAATATTAAAGTAAAGTCTCCAGCTCGCAAAACAGGGTAGATTTTTTACCTGTTTGGCAAGCCCGGCTGGCCGAACAGGGTGGCTTTTTAGTGCTGTTTGGCAAGCGGCTCTCCAAACAGGACAAAAAAAGATGCCTGTTCGGCGAGCGGCTTGCCAAATAGACCCGGCCATAATCCTTTGATTCTCTCAATCCGACCATTCTCAAAGGCAGACATACTATCCTAGCATAGCTCTACCAGTATTGACGTCCCTTGCACGTACGTGCATTGGCTGTATGGTATACTCAAATGTATGTAGCAGGAATGCTCGAACAAAATGACGTTATTGTGGCGATTTCCTAAACATCGTCCAGCCTGCTGCAATGTAACCAAGTTTGGTAGAGTGAGCCGAGAGAGCGGTCCACCTCGTGACGTCATCTTAATGGCGACCAGGCGAATGAGACAAGACCACCATTGATTTTTTAAGCCTTTTAGCAGTTAAATTGTCAATGTTTGACCGCAACGCGTGGTGTTGTGAATCCTACAGATATAAAGAAATTATTTGATGAAAAAATTAATTTCGAATTTTGCTAATTGGGTAAAAGGGGACGTGTTTTGAGATTTTTTTGCCAGTTGGCTGAAAAGAGTGGAAATATCAAAGTCTGTCTAATTTGTCGATTATCAAAAAATGTCTGTGGTCAATCACCAGTTTATTTTTCACCATTTACTTGCCCGACTGTCCGGAATAACATAATCTAAATTTCAGACTTGCCACAACAAATATTTTTTCAATACCTCTCCAAATATGTACTTGAGAGTTAAAAACATGCACTCGTCTAATTGATAGGCCTCGACCCCCCAACCTATGAATATTCATTAGTGGTCTTGTCTCGAATCGTGTTTTGGTAGTGATTACCACAAACGATGCAAAACAGTGACGAGGCCGAAACGAACATTGTTATAATAGAGTGTGAAAACAAAATAAAATCATGTTTAATGGGCAAAACCCATCTCGCTTCAAATCATCGTATGCACGAGAAGGTATGAAATATAGACTTCGAGGTGATGTGCACTCTAGGCAAATGTAGTTATAAAACGGACATTTATGTAAAATATCAGATGCGTTACGTATCGTTTTTCACCACTAGCTCCAATCCAATCTCGGATGCTTTTGTGGCAATGATAAAATGGTCGAAGCCATTTGGATGACTTTCATGTTGGCATTGATTCTATGGCATAAACTTTTTTACCCCTCTTCGGAGGCCATTAGGCCTAATTAGGGGTCTTGGGGGAATGCGGGCCCATGTAGGTACTTGACGCATCGAGTGCAGTTCAACAAGCTTTGCAATTGTGACGAATGGTCTCTTTTAAAATATTTGGGGTGGCCCTTTTAAGGGCCGTTGGTTTCAGATCCTAATTGCAGTCGCACTAAATCTTCCTACTTCTTCGCGACTTTCTTTGCAGCTGGTTTCTTGGCAGCCGGTTTCTTGGCAGCCGGTTTCTTGGTCGGCGTCTTCTTGGCGGCAGGTTTCTTGGCAACTGGTTTCTTGGCAGCTGGTTTCTTCGTTGCCGCCTTCTTCGCAGCAGGCTTTTTCGTGGCTTTGGTGGGAGTTTTCTTCACTGGCTTCTTGGCGGCAGGCTTCGCGGCTGGTTTCTTAGCAACTGTTTTCTTGGGCGCCTCCGGCTTCTTGGCCAACTTGAAGCTTCCACTGGCTCCGGTGCCTTTTACTTGGACGAGCTGTTCGGCTACGACGCCCCTTTTCAGGGCAAGCTTGACATGGACATCAGCGGAGTCCCCAACTTTGAAATTAGCTGCGATGTACTTTACGATGGCTTGCCTTGATGATCCGTTCCGTTCCTTCAGTGCGTCGATGGCGGCGGCGATCATATCGCTGTACTTGGGATGTTCGGCTGGCTTCTTTGACGTGGCAGCTTTCTTCACTAGTGCAGACATGATGATGGAAGAATTTGTAGGTCGCTACGTAGTCAGTATAAATGTTGAATGTTGAATGATTAAGTTAGGCCGATTGCCAATTCTTATGCCGCAAGTGCCGACGTAAAAGTAAACAGGTACTTATGTAATCGTTCCATATGGGTTAACATTTAACTCGCAGCCATTTGATTACCATTTTGTGCTATACTAGCTTTAGAAAATCCTTTTTTACTCGAAGCCTATCACTTAAAATACAACACTTTTTTACCGACGCTTTCCCGGATATACCCACTACCACAATATGAAAAAAAAAGTCTACTTAAGTGCTCTAGAATAAAATATTTCAATTAAAAGTTAACCTAATCAGCGAAATATGACAAAACTTTCGCTGAACCACGCATCTAAAACACTTTTTTGTGCCAAATGTAGATATGTTTTTCTGAACTTCTTGATGTATTCTTGTAGTAGATTTCTTACATTTAGTGTTGGTTACTTTTTATTTAGACGAAAACCGTTTTCAAAGATGTTTGAACCGTTTTGTTGGGCAATAAACAAACCGGCTGACTGTGGGTTCAACGGGTGGCAGGACCATTTTGTAGTGTCATTGGAGAAGGTACTTAGGGGGGGGGGGGTCAAAAAGGGCCCAACTAATCCCGAAAGCCTCTAGGTCAAAAAGCAACACAATCAAGATGGTTCTGTGGAGAGGTTGGCTGGATAATTTTTCCCATTGTGCCGCCTGGGCCTGCATGTAAAAGTAACGATTTTATAGAAAGTTGTTTACCACTCTGCAATGGTTTCACAGCGAAATTTTAGTTGTTTTTACCATCAAAATAAAATTTCTTGTTTTCCTCTTTTTTTAAACAAGAACTGGGTGATTGTTGGTTTTACTTCTCTGTTTTCCAAATTCACAGTTGGTCCAAGATTGTTTTACCAATAAATGTTAAGAGCGTGTTGTTCTCTTCAAACATAATATGGTTCTATGTTCGAGTTCACATTGCCTGTTGGCCTAGTGCGGGACATACTGATTTTCTCTGTCCGTCTTGGCTTCCTAGGTCTTCCCATATTGACAATAATAATAAATATATGTAGGTCATTCCGAAATGGGGATGGTGGGGGGGGGGGGTGAATTTGCCCTTCAAAGTCTCGAATATCTGATAAGTTTTACAATAAAGTCAACCTTGAAATTTCTAACAATTATAATCTCTGTGAATACTCTCCACCTACCACCGATATTTCCGCATTCAAATCAGTAACAGCAGACACCAGGGTCTTCCCATATCCTCCTCAAATATGCAACTGTCAGCAGCTTTTGTGTCGCACAGAACGATATAGATTTTTTTTTAAACTGAGAACCTCCTAGAACGTAAGCACAATCTCCCTTCGAACAATATCAATAGTGTCTATGTATTATTTTTTGAAAATGTTACATGTCTTCAAAATCGGCAATTAATTCAAATGCTTGACGGTGACATCCTGAGAAAACGGGGGTTAATGTTTGCGTGCAATGCTGGAAAAGCGATAATTGATTTCCTCAGGATGGGTGTTGGCCATATTTTCGTGATGTCCACTCTTGAAAACTGTCCAGTATCGTAAAGCACCCATTTTGTAAATACCCATTTTCATCGAATTTTCCTGCATAATAACTGCACTACGACACTGTTTATTTCTTTGATACTAGGACCACAAAAAAATTCGATGAAAGCGAAGAGTGTAGGCCTTTATTGTCAGGGGCGGATCAAGGGGGGCCCAACAGACCCGCCCCCCCCCTTTTTTCGCGGACCGCTGAAAAAATAACTTAAGGGAAAGCCGTTATAAGCCCAAACAAGAGTTACTTTTTTTTCAGTGAATTAACGGGTAACAACGTCTCTCAGACACTTGGGAAACGCGTCTGAGAGCATCTGAGTTTAAACATTTTCCTGGGGGAGGCCCCCGACCGCGCGCCTTGGGTGTGCGCCTGCGGCGCTCACGTGTTCGGCCTTCGCCCTCACCATTTTCGGGCTTCGACCGCAGCTGCGCTGGATCCGCCCCTGAATGTGGCATATCAAGCCAGTTGTTTATGAAGATCTTCTCGACTCGGTCAGTGTCAGTACATGGTCCGGGAGCCTAGCATTAACCCATTTGCATTGCATATGAGATAAGGAGTGCGAAATTGGATTTGGTCGAGGGTAGACGCAGCGTATCCGATACCCCAGCATTATTGATTGACATCCCAGGCTGCCTTCTGACCGTGGTGACCTTATACCCGGAGTACAGATTTGCCAAGGGTGCCAGCGGCAATCATAGAAAATATTCTGTCCTGCATTATTAAGAAAGAATGGCCACATTGAAACAGGAAAGAAAGGAAAGGGGATAAAATCACGTGACGTGCGCATGCATTTAAAAAAAAAGTCATTGTACATACTTGCATTTTTTTTTTCATTGTACATGCATTATCCAATTAGAACACCCAAATGAGTGCGTATTTTGCACCCAGCGCGGATTTTGTAACACAGACATATCAGGGTAGTAGTATTTAAATATTACTGCCCTGAGAAGGAGGTGAGAGGTGATCGCCGATTCGCCATATTTATTATGATGTGGCCGATGTGGGCTGCAGACCGAGCCCCAGTCCTTCCCTGTATCAACGTGACCGAACGCAATGTGCCCATGAAGCGTGGTTCTATAATTTCATAGGATGCACACTATACGACAAGTTTTTCCCAAATATGAATACTGGATGAAATACGTTTAGCAAGAGTAAAGATAAATACGTATTTTTGCTTTTGATGCTTATGGACAGGTTTCACACGAGTTACCACTATAATCCGTTGATTCTCTCAATCTGACCATTCTCCAAGGCAGACATAGCATAGCTCTGCCAGTATTGGCGTCCCTTGCACGTACGTGCATTGGCTGTATGATATACTCAAATGTACGTAGCAGGAATGCTCGAACAAAATGACGTTATAGTGGCGATTTCCTAAACATCGTTTAGTTTGCTGCAATGTAACCCAGTTTGGTAGAGTGAGCCGAGAGAGCGGTCCACCTCGTGACGTCATCTTAATGGCGGCCAGGCGAATCGTGTTTTGACATTGATTACCACAAACGATGCAAAACAGTGATGAGGCCGAAACGAACATTGTTATAATTTTGTATTAGAGTGTGAAAACATAATAAAATCATGTTTAATGGGCAAAATCCATCTGGCTTCAAATCATCGTATGCACGAGAAGGTATGAAATATAGACTGCGAGGTGATGTGCACTCTAGGCAAATGTAGTTAAACGGACATTTATGTAAAATATCAGATGCGTTACGTATCGTTTTTCACCACTAGCTCCAATCCAATCTCGGATGCTTTTATGGCAATGATAAAATGGTCGAAGCCATTTGGATGTATCGACAATGTGGTTAAAGCATGCAAAAAGATTGATGCATGTAGATGTAGATGTGCGCATGCATACATTTATTAGGCAGGTTTTGTAACCCTACGAAAGGCCGAAGTACGAACTGCAAAAGGTCTGTCTTGTCATCAATTCCTGTGCTTTTTCATAATGCACATCCGAGATTGCTTTATATAAGACCTTATAAGACCTTATTGTCATCATAAAACTGGATGCTATTTAATATATGCCAAATTTGCTATCACATGTTGCTTATAAGCACGTAACGATAATTACCAGCTTTGTTCTTTTTTAATAAGCTCACAAGGGAACAACAGCTCAATACTAATTAGCTAATTGGCATGACTAATTGATGCCAGTAAACAAACGTCGTGGCTTTAATTGTGAGAACTGCGGACATAAGTTCACACTGCTCTGCCAAATACATGTAATTAAGAGAACACGGTGTCTAATTATACTGATTGATTATGCAAACATCTCACCTGCTAGGCCTATTCAGAGTCTTCCAACTTTCCGTGCCCAAAGTGCGCACTGACGAAACCATTATTTTCGTTTACTGCCAGGTCCGTGATAGCGGGGCGAGCAGTCCAAAAGGTTAATTCTTGATATTACTATCAATACGTTATCTCATATAACATCTTCTTTGCACTGACTCACTCACACCTGCAACTTGACATTTTTATGTCAACTGTACGACAGCTATCTTCTTGCTGCAGTATCAAAACCCACAAGTGTTTAAATTTTTCTTCGACACCCTGTATGTCACGACCTTGTCTACCTCCCCGAGGCTGACGAGCAACAAACCACGTAAATGATATATGTAAACTGTAAGCTAGCATCTAAGATCGATAGATCGATACAGGGTGATAGAAATGTTATCATCATTGATAGGTACCCGCAGAAAATACATAATATTTATCAACTGGCAAGAGGATCAAACAAATTCTCTCCGGTAATGTTCGAAATGCTGGAGGACTTGTGAATCTGTGGCAGTGTAAATCGCGGCACTGCGAACTGGGCAATCATGGCGGAATTTTGTTATTTTTAGCTGAAGCCACATGTCAATATTTTTCTACAATAAACTTATGACGTATTTAATTAGGAGTCAAGCAAACCCCCTCACCCTCTCCAAGTTCGACAAATGTTTCTCTACAGTTAACTCGAATGCCACTTAAGTTAAGAGTCAATATCATACTCTCTATCCTCTCTAGATCTATCCTCTCTTCTTAAAGGGAAAACTTGGGCGTAGGATTCACCTGGCGGGGAGGATGATACGCCTACTTTCCACCATGAGCCGCCGTGTAGTATCACACTAAAATGATATGCGGTAGTATAT
Source organism: Lineus longissimus (assembly GCF_910592395.1). NCBI lineage: Eukaryota > Metazoa > Nemertea > Pilidiophora > Heteronemertea > Lineidae > Lineus > Lineus longissimus. The sequence goes on along the minus strand of NC_088324.1, from coordinate 7,361,520 downwards.
TTTGTGCGAGGCAGTTTTGGACATGACTTATGAATTTTTGGCAGGCCGACGGTTACATCCCGTTTTAGTGCCTTGTTTATAACATTTCATGAGTTGATGTTTTTTAATTATCCGGTTTTGAGTTGCCACGGTCGTGCTGAAAGCCATTTTAGTATGAAAACCAACAAATATCACGCCCAAGTTGTGAGGCATTCGTATGCAGCGGCACAACTATCAGTAGTGTGATCTGCCTGGGTTCAGGTTCTCATTTTACTGGTTAGCAACACAGATCCCCGATTGTCCTGGATACCCTGGCGACTCTTTCATCGACGGGGTCAAAAATGATCCTATCTCACGAAGGAAACTTCCCTGCAAAGCAGGTTTTCGCCAAGCGCAAGTACGATTCCAGATTATCGCGCGATTGCTTTGCTGACATTGGCGCATGGTTTATCTCATGTGTGTATCATCGCCGGGTGTCATCATCTGGTACGAAACCTTCCAACAGCCGTGGAAATTGCCATTCATGGTGGCAATCGGCTTTGAGAGACGTGACTTGACAATGAAAAGAGGGGGGGGGGCAGTGGGAATGTCAATCTAATCAATGCACTTACCATACATACAAAGAAATGACGCCTTAAAACGGAAAGTCTATTCCATCTTGACTGATATATTCGCTTATACTGATTCAAAAAGGGACCGCTTACCTCTTTGAGGAGGGTAAACATACTCTTATCATGATATGCTGGTGCTTATTTCACATGAAGTTAAAGTTCCCGCAAAAGTGTACCATGTTGGCTCCAAGTTTCCAAATTTTTAAAGAGTCAATATTAGGGTGGCCAAATTGACGTACTTCCCTCTTTTACACTTTTTGAAATTAACATCAAACTTCAGTTGAACTCGAAGTTTTAACTTCAGTTAGAAAGTTAACGTATGTCGAAAATGCACATGACACTTTACGGCAGTGTGATAAGTCGACATGACAAAGCAACACGAAAGAAATATGATATGTACTGCTTACTCTTTCATATCACGAGTTTGTGTTGAAATGTACAAATGAAACTGGCAAAAAAGCAACCACTCAAGGCGTAAAAAGCAAAAAACCTGGGCGAATGTAATTCAATAGACCTGGATAATACATACTGCTGTGTAATATCGCACCGTACGACATGGTTTTTTTCGGGCAGTGTAAACTAACCCGCTTCCAACCTCGGAAAGGAACCTGTTGCGTAAACAATGGCAGACTTCCCGACTCATTTTCAAATGTCAAATCACTGCATTTGCAATCAACATATGACCAGTCGGGCAATGATTCCCATTTTGCGAGTCGTCGTGGCCAATTCGGGGAGTTGTCGCCAATTCTGGCGACTTAATTACAGGGCCTTGAAACTCCACGATTCGACTATGCCATGACGAATCCGCATTGCTATAGATTGGATAGTTTTACGGCAATAATGTACACTAGATTTAGCTGTGCCGACGCGTGACAGCATGTACAGCAATTTACACGGTATAAAATGAGTTCGGTGTGTCACTAAATCTTATCGATTAGCGAACGTTGGGACTTCGTCGATGAAATCATGAACAAGGACATGAGCAGGTATGCGCTTTTTTGCGCCAACTTTTTTTTAGAAAACACACTGCTACATTTACATATAGTAGCTCGTAAATCTAGCAATGGCTGACATGGCTTATGCATGATGGGCACAATGAGGCAAGACCACCATTGATTTTTTAAGCCTTTTAGCAGTTCAATTGTCAATGTTTGACCGCGACGCATCAAATCTGAAATTTTGATATGATATTCCGGACAGTCGGGCAAGTAAATGGTGAAAAGTAAACTGGTAGTTGACCACGGAAATTTTTTGATAATCGACAAATTGGACAGACATTGATATTTCCACTCATTTCAGCCAACTGGCAGAAAAATCTCAAAATACGCCCCCTATTACCAAATTAACAAAATTCGAAATTAATTTTTTCATCAAATAATTTCTTTATATCTGTAGACTTGCCACAGCAAATATTTTGTCAATACCTCTCCAAATATGCACTTGAGAGTTAAAAATATGCACTCGTCTAATTGATAGGCCTGGACCCTCCAACCTATGAATATTCATTGGTGGTCTTGTCTCCAATCGATTCTGCGGGTGTGATGAGCGAAACTTCCCGGATTGGCAACAACTCGCGAAACGGGGATCTTTGCATAATGATGATACACTATGTAATAAACGTAGTTGAGTTGTACAGGACTGGTACACTATCGTCATGTCATGATTGTTTTGGCTACTATCAATTTGTATTTTATTCACCCTTCTTCAGATCGGAAATACATGTATTCTAATCGTGGAATTCAAGATTCCATATAAACTTGATGCCTTCTTTGGAATCGAAAGGGTCAAACACTAGCAATAATGGCCGATGGCGAAAATCAAATGGAGGCAAAAGAGTACGTGAACGAGACTACCCCGGTAGTAGCCGAGGGAAAATGTTTGTACAAAGCTGTTTACGCCGATGTGTTTTATTTGTACATGTTCGGCATAACTCCCGTAGCCTTCATCGGTATTGTTCTAAACTGCCTCAACCTGATTGTACTGAGCATGCGTGACATGCGCAGTTCGTCTACAGCTGTATTCGTACTGCGCATCATCGCTGTAAATGACGTTTTCTTTCTCGTAGTTTGTGTTGTTTATTTTTTCATCCGGCACATGGTGATTTATCTAACAAAACCTGAAGAAATCTTCGCTCTTCGAGACTTGCACATCGGTCCTATAATGTTCTACGCAACGCTACCATTTTACTTCATTACTCTTCAGACTAGAAACTGGTTGGTCGCGCTAATTGCGTTTGAAAGATTTTTGAATATTTCGTTTCCACTATGGGCAAGGGCTCGTTGCACAAACAGAAATATTGGCAAAGTTATCGTGGGTATTGTCGGAACTTCGATAGTATGTTACGTTAGTCGCTTCTGGTCATTTTACTTTGCCGAAGCAATTAACCCCTGCTCGGGATTGGTTGAGCTCTTCATTCACATTGCGCCATGGGACAGAACATTTGACACGATTCATTACATAATCTTCGTATCGGTTGGGCCTTTAGTTTCCATCTATGTATTAAATATCGCTTTAATCGTCGCAATGAAAAGGGCGAGTCGAAACCGAGCCAAAATGGCGGCAGGAACCAGCGAATCAAAATATAGGCAAGCGGAGAGTAGCCAATTGCAAGCAACAACAATGGTGTTCTCGGTAGCCATTTTGTTTACAATCTGCGAGACCCCCGCCTGCCTCGACAGACTTGCAGGGATAGCGGGCGTCAAGCTGCCCGAAGATGATCTCTTTCTCAACTATGGCAGAAAAGTTGGTTTGCTGCTTATCGTCGTGGATTCGGCTGCAAATTTTGTGGCGTATTTTGTCTCGAATCGGAGGTTTCGCCACAGTTTGTTTATGTTTTTCAAGTCAAAGACAAAGTCAGGCCCAGTTTAACTCAGTATCCTAAAACACCTTGGTTCCACAGTTTTGATGGCAGCTGTTATGTAAAGTGCTGCGCTGACAATCAATCAACACTGGCATAACAAAGGGGCATGTTGTTTTTTACTGGTTGGTACAGGCGTTCTAAAGACGGTACTGCCGTAAACAACAATATGTTCACCATTCGGATCTGCACTACAATGCAGAGATATGCATGTGCCGTGTCTTACTCTGTGATACAAGCACGACGCATGCCTAAGGCAAATTGGTTATGCTCTCAAAATGATGATCGCATCGGTAGAAAAACCTTTAATGTTAGTCATCATACGTCCAAATTATCTGCAACTGGATACATATGTCTAGCTACAATGATCCGAACATGATGCGCGTGATGGGTTTTGTTTTCCTGACCAAGAGTTCTCGTCAAACGTGAGTATATACTGGTTGTTTCTCCGCTTATTGACGGATCCGAGACGACATATTCTCCGGGAGGATTCTCCGCTCATCTTGTCGGACCCAAGAAATTTTTTTTCAGTGAATACTTCGCGACCCGACATCACGGTTTCATTTACTGTTTCGATGACTTCATTCGACATGGAAATGGCAACAATGGCAATAGCAGTCAAGAACGAAAACAAAGCAAATGAAAACGAGAACGAGACTACCCTCGGATCGACAGGAGATTGTGCGTACAAAGCAGTTTACGCTGATGTCTTTTTCATGTACATGTATGCAATAACTCCCGTTGCCTTCATCGGTATCGCCCTCAACAGCCTTAACCTGATTGTACTACGCATGCGTGACTTGCGCAGTTCCTCTACAGCTGTATTCGTACTGCGCATAATCGCCGGAAATGACATTTTCTTTCTCGTCGATTGTGTTGTTTATTTCTTCGTCCGGCACATCGTTGTTTATTTGATAACGCCTGAAGTGATATTCGGCGTCTGGGATTTTGATATCGGCCCAATGATATTTTATGTATCACTGCCATTTTACTTCGTTGCTCTACAGACGAGAAATTGGCTGGTCGTCCTCATTGCGTGTGAAAGATTCTTGAACGTCCTCTTCCCACTGTGGGCAAGGGCTCATTGCACCAAAAGAAATATAGGTAAAGTAGTCATCGTCATCTTTGTCACTTCAGTGACCTGTTCCGTTCCTCGGTTCTGGTCGTTTTACCTTTCCTCGGGCATCAGCCCTTGCACGAATTTGGTCGAACCTTTCCTACAAATTGCACCGTGGGACAGAACATATGACACCATTCATTACACCCTGTTTGTGGCTGTTGGGCCTCTTTGCCTCATCTACATGTTGAATATCGCCCTAATCTTCGCGCTGAAAAAGGCGAGTCGTACCAGAACTAAGATGGCGGCCGTACAAAAATCCAAGGAGGCAGAGGGCAGCCAAATACAAGCAACCGCTATGGTTCTTTCGGTGGCCATTTTGTTTACACTCTGCGAGACCCCCGCCTGCCTTGACCGGCTTGCAGGGATAGCTGGCGTCCAACTACCCGAAGATGATCTCTTCTTCAACTATGGCAGAAAAGTTGGTTTGTTGCTTATTGTCGTGGATTCGGCTGCAAATTTCGTGGCGTATTTTGTCTCCAATCGGAAGTTTCGTCGCAGTTTGTTTAAACTTTTCACATCAAAGTCGGGTCCAGTTTAACTCAATAGCAATACCGAAACTGTTGTTAACTGGTTCCACAACATCCATAATGTTCAGGCATATCCATTTTTATGGCTAGATCTGTTTTCAATTCATCCTGTCAGAGATCTCTGAGAATAGGCTACAAACAGAGGAAGGTACTGTCGACACGTACACGGGAACACATCCGGCCTTCGCCGCTTGACTGCGCATGCTGACATGTCCAACACGTTCGATGTTACCTCCTCGGTTAACCGTAAGTAGTTCAAAAGTTATCTGACAGACGCCCGTTGAGAACACATGCTCAAGACAAGCGCAGGGAACCGGCGTGAAGCGGCATTATTTGTCAGAAACGCCCCTGCAACACACGCCCCTGTCCACGGCTTGTCCGCAAATTCTAACTGTTTTAGGGTGTATCTAAAAATGCAATTTGACACCTGCCGTTCAGTGTACGATTTTGCTGTATTCTGGGTGGAAGTTTTGATTTATTATTCTCCCGGTATTATCTCTTGCACCGGATTTGTTGTGCCCTTTACTTACCTTATAGCCTTTGTCCAAAAATTATGTTTTTGCTATGTTCCATGACATCATGCATGTACATTGTACATCACACTACTTTCGTAGCCGGCGGTCCTCTTTTTCTAATCTACAGAGTGGCCCATAATCATTTTCCCTCGGACAATGGATACACAATATTATTCTATTGCGCATGGGAAAATAATTCTGGGCCACTCTGTATATACTGAATGTGGCGTTTTTCATGGTTAAAAAAAGGCGAGACGAAACCGGGCCAAAATGGCGCCGGGGTCGAGCCAACCAAAATTCAAAGAGGCCAACATCAGCCAGGCACAAGCGACAGCTCCATGGTGTTATCAGTAGTTATGTGCGACACCCCGGCCTGTCTTGATAGCCTGGCATTAGCGGGCATCCAGCTTTGTGCATATGATCTCTTGATAAACTATGGCAGAAAAGTTGGTTTGTTCTTATAATTAATTGTGGTAGACTCGGCAACAAATTCTGTGGCGTATTTCATCTCAGTTTTTCAGGTTGTTTAAATCGGCGTCGAAGTGTGTCTTGTTTGATTCGATAATTGAGTAATTTTCCTCCAAATATGGGCGATTATACGCTTATATCATTACTGTTTACATAACGCTGTAGTTTTCACTCCCGGTACAGTAACTCCACCCTAGACAATCAAGCATGATTTGCATAAAATATAATGAAAAAGATGCAGTCTAATTTAGAAAATTTACCAACGAGCGCGGATTTTCGCTGGTTTTCTTGTGAGGCAGCCATATTCCCAGGGCTCCTATCGCACTATTATCCAGGGCAGGCTGCTCGGTAGGTTGGAAGTTGATGAGATTCTCGGCAATCATCAGGCGAATTTATTCTCTAGGGTGTACTCGGTCGGCCATAGTAGACACACCAGTGAATTAAAACTCCTGAACTTTAGAAACTTGCGAACTTGAGAAATTATAACTTTTTTGGACATTCAGGTGCAGTCTCCCAATGAATGGGCCAGCTACATTTGCTCCGTAGAGCAACATTTGCTCAGTAAACGGTGTCAGTCTTATCACTAAGCAACCGTTACCAAAGGTGAGGCTTGGAGGTTGGTTCAGGTATTTTCGAAAGCAAAAATTTTGGAGATTTCCGGTCGACTGCGCATCTCAGAAGTACCACGAACGAATAAGGTTCCGCTAGTCTCTCATCCGAAAGCCGGTGGATCACTGACCCGCGCTTATGCCAATGATAAAAAACTTTTTATAGAGAATACTAAAATAAATTACTGTTAGCTTCAGCGTTATCGGGACGATTTCTTGAACATTATGATAATGGCTGAACAACAAACGCCGACAGCAACCAGTGCGTTAACATAGCAATGTTATAGAACGGTGGTCGTAATCGGTTGATATTGTTATCGTTAGCATTTTGAGCATATTATTCGAATCCCTGGAGTAAATTTAGACATCGATTTAAATTAGCGTTTCTACTTTAAATCTACCTAAAGATTCAGCGATAACACAATTTTATAGCATTGACAATGAAAACGACATTTTAACCAGGCGGGAGCGTTTATCTTTTGGAGTATAATACAGGGTGTCTCAAAAGTGTTGATGATGCCAATCAAAGCCCAAAATGCAGCCTCACCGTAGCCTAATACCAATAGGTCCCACGGGGTGGCGCTAAATTGGCCATTGACATCTACGACAGAATTTTGTCGTAGGACGATCTTTCTTCGGAATCAAATGCTTTCAGTGCTGTGGATTCGACGAGACAAAATTGATAACTGTCAGTTTTTCATAACAGTGGCCTATTTTATTCATAACGATTTTATTGTTATTATGTACTTACACAATTGAACATTACATGTAAGCTTCCGATAGGTGGCCAGTGTGTACACTCCGGACGCATTGGACCGGCCTCGGCCTGTCGCCATAAGGAGATCCAGTTCGGATGACGCAATGGACCGCCCCTGGAGCCAATTCCGAGGCAGACTCACAAAATGCAATTTGTGAGTCACGCGGCAGACTAGCCTCATTGCTGCTGACGTCGCAGTTAAACGAATAACAAGAAGATACATGTATTTACTTAGAAAATGTAAGCCTGGGGCGAGTGTAGGAAATTACATAGGAAGCTCTAGATGTCGCCGAGTATACATTATATCGGTTATCTACCTTTGATGTCACGAATTTAACTAAAAAAACGTAAAAGTAAAGAATGTATTATACTCCTCGGGTCGCAATTACATGTACGTATGAGCTTGTTTATCTCCCAGAGAACATCCGCTACAAGTTCAACATGTTCTGACATGGCTATTGTATTAAAGGCGATTTAGCGGAATCTGTGGAAACTGTGGAATCTATGGAAACTGGGCGGAAACAGCCCAAAAGCAGTTGAATACCGATATAGAATATCTGTGTATTTATTAAATACACTATACATTTGTAATATTAGCCACATTTTGTCTCCTCCCCACACCGGCCGAAGTGGAAATGGTCCGATATAGACCATTTGTTCTCCCAGTGCTTGACAAATATCCGCGGTTTCCTCTGAATCCGCAGTTTTCGCAACTTCTGCTAAATCGCCAGGGCCTTTCGACATGTTGGGTAGATATCATAAGCTCGCAACCAATTACTTGATCACATTCAATTGGCACGCATTGCTGATAGTACTATTAGGAAAGTTATAACATGTAAGTGATACAGTGTACGTAAATATGTACCAACATGACGATTTTTTAAGACGCTGGTTGCGCCCGCCCACGCCCCCCCCCCCCCCCCCCCCCGCGTAAATGTTACAATAAAGCCAATGTGATATTGTACGCGAAGATGCTGTGCATGTTTGTTCTTGTGGTGAATGTCATCTGATTCCACATGATAACGCAATATTCTGGCGATAATGCTTACGGTTCTTTACCAAAAAAGGAAACAACATGGGGAAAAAATGTTTAAAGAAATTCAAGTTACATTCTTTAAAGTCGAATAAGCCGAATTTGTGGTAAGACAACATAGCAACCACACACCAATATTCAGATTGCATTTCTCCACCAGTTTCTTGGTAGAACAAAAACCTCGCAATAACTATCATCTCAGGCCTACGTACCGTAATTGCCATGACATTAAGCACCGTGATAAAAGGCACCGCGGCCTCGGGGAAAGGTATGATTGTTCATGATGCCATATACAGATTTTAAGGAATTAGGAATCCCAAGGAATGCCACAGTTCTGGTCTGCAGTTCATTCTTTTTTTTCCACTTTAGTGCTACCACTGTGACCGTGATCTCACCAACTTGACAGAACATTTTTTTGCATGGTTGCGATTTTGAAATCGATACCATAATCTACACGCCATGATAGGAAAAAGATGACGGAATAGTAAAAAGTATGCAACACAGAAGGGTGTGAACAATTGGGAATGCACACAAGTAGGACAGGGGTGGATTTGATTTGTCACTTTGTCATTTTCTTGCATTTCGGAGTCAGTTCCGTGTGGTCCCTGAGAAATTCTTGTTTTCCAGATTTCTGAAAATCCATATGGCCTTTTCCTGGTGCCATAATACCGGTTGTAGTGTAGGTGCGCGACAAAGGAGTTCACGGGAAAAAGCCTCCATGACGCGTCTGACATTTACGGCGCCCACGAAACACTAGTCGTGATAGATGTAAATATAGCAACGATTGGAATAAGCGAATAAAAGGAAATGTATTGGCTGTCGGTTTGTATTCAGAGTTTACTGTGCATTTCTATTACTTATACATTTATATAAATTGGAAATATAGATAGTTAGTTCACAGCGTGTTTGCGGGAAAATGCATCATTCTTGAGAAGTGCAGCATTCTGGTTATCCCCCTTTGTTTACTTCGGTGGTCGTTTCCATGAAAATGACAAACACCACTGCCGTGCCAGCACCACAGAAAGCTTGCCGTTCTGGGAAGAATTACGATGATGGAAACCTTGAAGTATTCTAAAATGACAAGTCCGGTGCAAAAATACCCTTCGCAGGGCTCGGGAAAATTAATACATACACCACTTGTCCTGATAACGCGCGAGCATGTGTGCAAGCATTATGATTGACCATTGGCGTCGCCTGGCGTTAGAAATAGGAAATAGATGTATTTGAACCAACAGTAAATAGATACATGGACGAACGATGCACCCCTTTAAGTTAGACAGAGTGAGGTACTTAGCTCCACCCATTCCGCTGCTTTATATAACTCGCATCCCCGTGTCCCTAACCCACTCTCACATCCTATATTTTATTTCCTTGGAGAGCCACTCGACACTTCCTTTAAGAAAGAACATACCATCTGGTACCTAAAGCACAGATCGGTTGATATTCGCCACATGTGTCTGCGATCCGTTTGGTGAACTCCCCTTTCTCTAACCCCAACAAGTTAGTGCTCCGTGTCCAGGCCATTCGGTCTTCGTCAATATCCACTGAAAAAATAATGTGTGCATTGTGTGCATATCTTTCCAACGAGACGGTCGTCGCTTGGATATCTCGCGCACGTACAAGGATGCCCGGTAGCTCACTCCGCCAGGTGGAAGCATTATTGAATCTTCCACCCAGCAAAATTGCACATGCGAGTTACCCCAAACATCGGACAAAAATTAGGCTGTTGAAAACGTTCTATAGACACTGTTTCCGTAACGCTCTAGAGTAAGGTAAACGTCTAGAAAAACGTTGGTTATCTCAACCTTTCTAGTGATAGACACTTCCAAAATACTCAAAGACCGGCAGCCCAGGGCCTTCGGGGTAACTGAACTAGGTACAAATAATCGAGTGTTGGAGTGGGTGTCGGGTTATTTGTTTCGCTATCTTCAACTGCCCGCACCAGCTGCCGAGCCGGCAGACCGTTCCTTGTCCTAATTCTGTGACCTCTTCTGTATTCCAAGAAGTCCCGGGGCGAGCCTCGAGTACTCCCCAGTCGATATCCTCTCGCACCCGTTCCAATATGCATACACCAGCCCCTCTGGGTTCAGCTAGCCATATCAACTCGGGTTTGAAGTCTACTTACGGAGTTGACAAGTACTTCGTGAGTGGGGAGCCAGAAAACAAAAACATCTCGTGATGGTTTCCTGTGGTGTGCGGTATACCATGATAGTACCAAGTGGGGATACATGTACTTATAAAGAGTAACATATTATTATATCTTCAACACTTAGAAATACAGGCGTTTTCTGAGCTTCTGAAAAAAACATTAAAGGTTTTTCGGCGCCGCGTAGAGGTTTTTTGGTAGAATGAAAACCCCCAATTGGTTTTGGAGATTGTGAAAAACCTCAACTGGTTTTCACTATGCTAAAAAACCTCTACGGGGTGCGTATTTGAGTAGGCCGAAAAACCATTAAATCATTTTCAACAGCTGGAAGATCTTTATTTCTTAAAGTCCCGAACTTACAGTCAAGCTTAAGCCGTTTAAGAATGAACTTATCTTGGATCATTCCAAGATGGCTGCCTGTAACGGCCAAATTTGAAATCCGACCGTTAGGCATACCGACATGTAGGGCTGAGATCACTATTAACTCTTTAGTGGTATCATGGGACGCACGTAACCATTATTTTACGTGTGATGTCAGTTGGTAGGTGTTTGCCAGCACAAATCTGTTGCACGATACCACACTATCTTTGCGAGTTTGCTAAGAACACCAACCACGAAATTAGACAGTACAGTCGCTGGTTTGAGCTCAGTATGCTAAGTCAATATAAAGCTTTAAACGACGGTGCGCAAGCCTGTAGGACCTTTTTATTTATCACTTAACATGAAATCTCTTCCAAGGCGAAAGGATTACAGTATATAAAGTCGGACTTATTTCAGAAATGTAATTCCTTTATCGTGGAATGCCAAGTCGTGTTAAATCCTTAACGCTCAAACGGATTAAATTTGAAGCGATTTTGAAAATAGCTTGCCCGAGATAAATGACCTGAGGAACATATCGAGACCACTCGCAGGACCATCAGCATATTCTCTCTAATAATTGGCTGTAAAAATACGAAATCAATTGTCAATCACTTGACTCATGGTTCTCCAGTGACCGACAAGTAATTGAATATTGACCAAGAATCCCCTTGTTGCTTGCCCTAATTACTTATTCGGGTTGAGGCGAGATTGTCTCTGTCCCGGCACTTGTTTGATATCATGAAATCACCATCAAGAACCTGGGAGTCCCGTTTCTATTATTGCAAGGGAGGTCGACAATGGCATTGTAGTTTTGAAGGGTTGACCATAGGCACCATTTTGGCTAGAACTTCCAATTCCTAAAGCCATTAGAACTCTTTCAAAACGTAGTGGACGCCAATTTCAACGGTGGGAGTCAGTTCTAGGCATCAGACATAAGAGGTGGTGAAGCCGGCCAAGATGATGCGATCAGATACTTTTGAAAACAATGTTCTGGTAACCTACGCTGAACATCAGATAGTAAAACAAAGTTTTACTATCTTCAACTGCACGCACCAGCTGCCGTGCCGGCAGACCGTTCCTTGTCCTAATTCTGTGACCTCGTGCCAATTACTGATCACGGTGACAGCGCGTGCAGTGATAAGCTGCCATAACAATGTTAGAAGGTGGAACATTTTGACGAGAAAGCCAATTACTGAATTAAAGGTCGTTCGAAGCTGGCGGTCTACCGGGGTTTGCCTTGGTTACAGCGCCGGGAAAGCACATTTAAATAAGAGAATGTACCTATCATATTTTCATAAGGTTTCGTCCCGTTATGCTTCGCCCCAGATTTTGTTTATCTTGCTGTTTTAACGACAGCATCACCAATGCAAAACGAGCCACTTGGGCAACAGACCGTCGCTGTTTTAAATGGTTACGCCGTCCGTATTTACTGGTGGTCCAGGAAAATAGAAATGCAGTTATACACAATGCCACAGTGCAGTAATCATGCATACGAATTTGCTGAAACTTGGCAGTGCTGAATTTTTTTTCAGTCCGTACTTACACAATTGGAATTTTTCAAATTCAGTTACAAATTTCAAATTTTAAACGAACGGGTTACTTTAATACAGCCGCTCTAGTCTCGCACCCTTTACCTCATTGTTACAACAGAAACGACGGTGTTGTACGGTAACGAGAAAGTCCATTGCACCTTGCACTCTTTCGATGCACCAGGCATCGTTCATCATTTTAACAGAACTAATTTGATGCCGTTAAATTAATGAGGCAGCATCGTTTCGAGGTAACCGAAACCTGGCGATGACGTGTGTTGTTTTGATTGTCATTTCCATGCGAGAAGACAATAAATATCTTGCCTCCATAACCCCCCCCCCCCCCCGACATTAATCAGGTTGGTAACCTCGCTGTAATCGGATCGGTCAAAGCTACTCCCCGTTATGACACACGACGCTTTGCCAATTAAGCGTTATTTACGCTAGAAACGCAGCAGTCTGCGGAAGAGAAAAGGTTTGGTGAGGAAATGGTATTTAGCAAGAAAGAGGACAGTGGCAAATATGGTGTTTACTCTTTTTGTTGGCAATACGCCCTTCTCTACATTACCGAGCAGGTGTCCGCCAATCCAATCGCGGACCAGATTTTTACCCATAACAATCATCTTCACGCACTTCCAGCGTTTTGACCTCTTCACAAAGATCCTGCGCACACGGTGCACTTGATGACTGTTCAGGTCTTTACGGAAATGTTCGGAAATTTCCGGATTCACGGAAATGTTCGGAAATTTCCGAAAGCGACGCAAAATTTCGCCAATTTATCGGAGTGGCCCTCAGCGCAGGATAGAAGGGTGTTTTGTACATAACTCACTGCACCATATTTGTAAAAAAATCCCGACATTTTAAGTCAAAAATAAACATGACTACAAGTACATTTGTAATGTATTTAAAAATGCTTATAAGTTGCTGAATGATGTAATTGTATGGTATTTGTCTGTTTACAAATCACAATCTAATGGAACTCCAATATAATTTCTGAACGCCCACTACCCCGTCCAGCCTCCTAACAGAATAACAATTACAGTTGATCCAGTCCAGTCATGTCCTGGATTAGCTCAAAAATGACTTGGATCAGTAATTACTTCTTTTCATGGGCAGAATGCGGAATGCCTGTTACAATACTGAATTGCTTGCAAAAACGCTACCAACCAGATTGCCTACTGGAAAGCTTCTACTTTTCGTTAATGGTCTCCATTTTTCTTTTGAACACATAGGTAACATTTTATTCGAAATTTCCTCTATCTTCCAACTTTTTCTTCGCACCCTGTATGACCTAGTGGTGACGATTATCCCCCTCCACAGAACATCTGCAACAACGAAGTCTTATAGCAACAGTGTGTGAAGACCTAACTCAATATTATTTCTGGTCACTTGAGGGACGGCACAGAGCCTACTTCACAGTATAACGACTACTGGTGCATGAGTGCAGGTAGTGGCCGGGGCAGTGCCGACTGTTGCATAGCCACATGTGGTCAGTTGGGACAGAGCCGATTGCACAGTTTTACCACAACTGGTGCATGGACACATGTGGTCGGGACAGAGCCGACTTTACAGTAGGCCTTCTGTTGTTGCATGACCGCAGGTTGTGGCTGAGAAAGAGCCGAATTCACAGTATCACTAACTACTTGCGCATTAGCGCAAGCAGTGGCCGAGAAAGAGACGCCATTGTTGCATGACCCCGCCCGGGGAGTGGCGGGGACAGGGCCGACCTCACAGTTACGACCACTGTTGCATGGCCACATGTGGTCGGGTCAGAACCGACACGTCCTTAGTTCGCATGCATAGAATGACAGAGATGGATATACGCCATCATTCGCATGCATTCACAGAATGACCTTAGAATGAATCAGCTCGGAGAAAAACCGTAACTCCTCCAGTTTTGAAAAAGGCTCTCCAGTGTGCAAAACGACTCCTCCTTTAGAAATCTTCGCCACATCTAAATTAGGCAAGTTTCACAACCCGTGCGAACAACGCGGTGTGAAGTACGAAAGTCCATGGTGTCACCAATTAAGTCCTGTGCTGATCCATCGGTTTATGCCTGTTTCGCCTATTCCTGTTTCGCCTATTCCTGTTTCGCCTACAAAATTCCTGTTTCGCCTATTCCTGTTTCGCCTATTCCTGTTTCGCCTACTTTCCAGTACCCCTACAATAAATCGACTCTCCCACGGGGAACCTCATGTCCATTTTATGGGGAAAATGTGAGGGGACAATTGGATGATGTTAACGATGTGATGACAATTTGACTAATCAAATGCCATCAACTTTGTTATGCCATGACCGTTTTGAAAGAGTCACCTTGAAAGCGGGGACAGTCCGGGACTTATTTGACCATAGGACCATAGGACCATACTGACACACAGTAAAAACTAATAAATTAAGTAGAGTAAAGCAGTCGTTTATTTTATGAAAACTGAATTCATGAGTTTTTGATAAAAATACATAATATTGTACATTCTCATAATTATTTGATCAAAATCAGCTGTAAAACCCATGTCATAATATACATGTAGGTCCAGCACATATAAAGTCAAACAAGGTGGAAAATACATATCATGATATTATGTCAGACAAGGTAACTGATGGCATCAACGTAACTCATTATGTCCCTCTCTCCATTGACGTATTGTTTCAATGCGTACATATGTGGCTCTCCTCGGGTTTGGTCGGTCAGTAAGGGACGGTTCATATTCCTACGTCTGTGGGGAGGTTAGCAATACATTTGAATAGGCGAAGCAGGAATTAGGCGAAACAGGAATAGGCGAAACAGGAATAGGCGGAACAGGAATAGGCGAAACAGGAATACACCGATCCATCTCCGCGACAATCGTAAATCATTTTCTATGTTTCGTCGTACGGTCCTAGAAATCGGGGAAATTTTCAAACAAGGGTCGTCAATAAAGTACATTTCATTTACCTCGTACATCGTCCGTCGTAGCTTTTCGTAAGGGTTGCGAAATCTGCCAATGGGGCCAGAGGGCGATGACGAGTTGAACCCATCCTGAAATTCAGGTTTTTGATACTCTTACGCCAATAACAAAATATCGAGATAATATCTTTTAAAATATCGAGAGGCGGAGCATATTGAAACCCACTGGTGCCAAGATGAATTGAACCATTACCCCTTCGCTGGATGAGCACAAATCGTTTACCACAAAGAGTATAAACGCAGACAGACATGATGACAGTCCTGATTTCCCCAGTGCTTTTGAAGTCAAGATATTTTTACAGTGATAATGATTTCGATATTGATTTTCTATATTGATTCGAATCTTAGTTATCACAGACTGTTAATGCTTCATGTATCTTTGCGATGAGAAACTTTCTCAAAAAAGGTAGGAGTCTTTTGACGGGAATTTGATGTTTAAGAAGGGAAGAAAGCTGCTACGAAGCTTTCGAACGAACCAAATCACATTTTAACAAACAAAGATCGGAGATGAAAGACCGGAATAGATGATAATCACGGTTTTATAATGACTATTTCGCCACCCGTCTGCGGTGGATCGTCGGTGCGAATTACCAAAGAACGAATGAATAAAGGTTTCGTCGCTTGCGTTCATGTAACTATACCAATAGACAGGTTCCGCGGGAACTCCGAAGGTCTGTCGTGTCATCAACTCGTGTGCTGCATTATTTTACGCGTCACTCGTAAATCTGTATTGATACAGTTTCGAATTTCGGAACAAGGAATTTGGGAAATAAATAAAAGTGCATTAACCATGTTAACTTTATGGAACATAGATCGTATTTCGTCGTTCGTACGTGTAGCTCTTCGTAATGGTTGCGAAATTTGTCTATTGGAATGGGAACGACCACCTGACACGTACAATTGGATCAGGGCCATACAGGAGGACGAAAATTGGTCCATTGTGGTTACTCGTCAGGTAACTAATAAACTGCCAAGGTTCTGATTGGAATAGGGTTCGTGATAGTGATTGATTTTGTTCGATTGACATACATACGGTACGGCGACAATTTTAGTCTTACATGTACATGTACATAAACCTGGGCGTCCTTTCGCAAACGGAGTTTCAACTCCAGTCATATACATATAGTTTGCTCTGACAGTATGGAGGAGTTTCAAAATAAATTGATTTAAAATTCCACCTGATATAAAAATAATGTGATGAATCTGAAATCTTTGAAAACTGTGACTGGTATAGTTGTTATTGAAGGGTAGTACATGGTAAAATACAACAGACATCAATATTTCAACCCAATAGAACCTGATATCTCCGTCAGTCTTGACCGAAACATCTTTTTTTTATTGATGAAACCAGAGTCTTTCAATGAAAGCCTCTGATGAAACCCTCTGAGTAGAACCTCGGAAGCGATCTTTTTTTAATTCAGAAGCGGAGACGCTTGACTCTTGCTATCCCGGTGACGTTTCGGGCTGCGGACGTATTGACTGGGCATCATTGCATGGAGGAGCGCGGGGCGCTTGCTCACTATTGCTGGTTGACCGATCGTAAGCGCTCGCCCAAGGAAAGCAGTAATAAGTTAAATTTGGTTATCTCAAAATTGCGCGTTACCAGTATATTTAAGTGCAAGGTACATCTATGTCTGCGGCTAAGTGCAAGTACAAGATAACGCGCACGACATAATACTGCAAATTGGATAATTTCCATGTTTGCCAACCATTCGCTTGACATGAATTGAAGTGCATGTGTCTACGAAACTAGTTTTGCATCCTGATCTTTCGAGGATCTATTGACATATCGACGCCATAATTCGTAGCTAATACATGTAGCTAGTAGAAATTGAGTCGAAAGTCCCCGCCACATGCTAGGGTACCATAGAAACAGATTGCCTAATTACCGATGTGCTAATTAGAGAACTTTACGTGATAATTGTCAGTGGTCCTTTGAGGTTTACTAGTCAATATGACGCCTCTTACTCTCTTTGTCAAGACCGCGCTAAAGGTCATATTAATATCAGAGAGCACGTGGTTACAAATTGATTGAAGATCGACCGACATTATCTAATAAAATCCATCACAGTGTATAAAGCGCCCCGCAAATGAGAGATTTAAAAAAAACCCACTAGACAGATTGATCTGTTATTTTGATAAAGCTACGCGCAGACGACGGAAAAAATGACGAAAACATTAGTTTCGCGCCAATTTGTCCGTCGTCGTGTGCGCGTGACGAAAGCCATACCGGAACAATTCTATCGGATATTAAACATGCAAAACATGCAATATATTTTGCCCTGAACAATGTTTCTGCCCAATCCGTATCACACAATGCAATCAGTGGACATACGCTCGTGAGATACAGTGCCCCTCAATGGGGTACGTGCATGACAAATCCATAATTAGGTTCTTCCTGCGCAAATTGGCCAGATCTGGAAACGATATTTGGGTTGTTCGTTCGAGAAACCAAGGCGTGCCTTTTAATTCCCGTCCTTTTAACCTGAGGTTAAGGTAATTACCAAACGCAGCCGATTCTATGTGAGCTTGTTGGCCTTATTCAAAGTTTTGCTTCACATTTGCTTTATCCTAATAGCAATAGCAAGAAGAAAATGTTTAACTAGCTATTTGCTATAGAGTAGCACTTAGTTCTAATATTGAATATTTATATATTTTTTTGTAATTGAACAAGTTCTAATTCATTAACCGTCGAACTTATTTTATTATATTGCTGCTGCCTGAATTATTTTATTACAAATCCGTACTAAATATTCCCCGCAAACAAAATATGTTAATCAGGTTGATAAAAAATCAAATATTTGTTGAAAAATCAAAGAAGGCCGAGGGCCCGTCAACACCGCCGTCTACGTGATTTATAGAGAATATGTAAATTTGCATAATGTCTTGTCCTTTCGCAAAAATCGCAGTAGCTCAGTTATTATTGCACGTATAACGATGAGAGAGGTATCATTTTGTTCGTATTCGCCGTGCCTTTAATGGCAACCCTTGCAAATGGCTGTGGTTCAATTGCAACTGAGCACCATGCGATTTAAAAAACACACATATATATATGGGGTTGTTTTGAGTTGTTCATTTTTCGCTAATGCTAATAATCACAGGAGGGGCACAGCCGTAAGCGATCTAATTGTTGATCTTGGCTGTGTCCCTGGCCGTTATTTCCACTGTTAAAAATCTCATACATGTACTTTAATTATTATGTTGGCCAAATAAATTAAAAATTAAAAATTAAAAATTACACAGTGATAAACTGTGTGTTGCAGCTACGATAGTCAAATTTCCTCCCGCAGCCGCAATCAGTCCTTTGCGTTAACCTAACTACCGGGAAATTCATGAAAGTAAAAACTAGCACTGTGCCCTCAGTTTCCTTGGTATTTGAGAGAGTTCCTATTTGTGGGGTTTTTTTTTACGCCTGTACGACTACTAGTAGGCCTAATTTGCAAATTTTCAGTTTTATAGTGTCACATATAGGTGGCATCACAAAGTGATTAGTCTCGCGCAACCGAAGAGGTCAGTGAAGTACTTTTTGCTCAGAAATGACAAATTGGGTTACTTTCAATATAGCCCCAGAACAGATACCCGCTCGCAGATGCCCTGAAAGCAAAAAAGAAAAAGAAAAAAATATCCCAATGGCGGATTCGAACCCACGCCAAAGGATGCTTCCAGATTGCTGAAGAAGTGTGCGCAGTTAAAGCTACACCACGTGACCATGATCAGCCAATCAAACGCCGAGAATTATTCTAAGTGTCAGTTCAGTTTGGGAATTATAAATTCGCTACCCGCTCTGCTTTATATAAAATCTATCGTTTCACACCAAGGAAGTGTGTGTACGTTCTCAACCACGCCAAGGATGTGCTGGCTTTTTATTCCAATTATCATAGTGTGGGAAATATTTTTTTTGTTATGAATTCAGGCACGGCGTCTGTTTCAATGAAATGATACAAACGATAGCGTCTACGCCTACTACGACTTTAAAGGTCACTCACGATGCCTAAAGCCTGACAGCGTATCTGATGTTGATGCTACTCACAGACGCTGCTGCATCTATCGATGAATATTTATAACGGTTTTAGCGAATCACAAGTTCAATCATCCCACGAGTTACAAAAAGCAATTTTGCTGTTTCTGTTTTTTATCACCTCCCCCACGGTCTGTTTCTGCTTCTTTTACCACGCAACTAACTAATGTTTGAATGACGTGATCAGGGTCTACCTCTCTCTTAGGCCTGGCCACGTGGCACACACGCTGCAATTTTTGTTGCAAAATATTTGCTATTTTTGTAGCAGCTATATGCAACAAAAGTGGCAGCGTGCGCGGGCAGCTGCACTTTTAGTCGCATGAGATAAATTGACATCTCGTTGGCTGCAATTTTTGTTGCAGATATCGGACTAGGCTTGAGACCTGCAATTGTTGTTGCGCATCGAATTGCACCTGCGATGCACCGCACCGGCTGCAGTTTTGTTAGGCAACTTTTGTCGCAGGAGCTTTAATTGTAATAAAAATTGCAGCGTGTGCGCCTGGCATTAGTTCTAGGGGTAGACAGTGCTTTAAAGGTTGCAGATTTGGAAGCGCTTTCATCTAAGAGAGCCAATTTAAGCGCAGCGCAAACGAGCGATTTAAGTCGCTGCGACCTGCAATGGAGCCATGGCATCGGCGACCGCATTCCCGCAACGGCAACTTCACAGTAGAGAGCAAAACCTTTCTTATTTTATGTGAAATTAAAGGCAAACCAGAGTCTTTCAATAAATTTATTGAAAGACTCTGGTCAAACCAATAGATATTGAGATGGCAATGTCACCAATGGGGTCCTTATTTAGGAGGCATCTCCTGCTCAGGAAAAGTAGGGAACGAGGTGGAAGTAACTCAAGGTTGAAGTAGTTCTGGTGGACGTGATTGTGCATTTTGCTATTGTCAATTGGCGAAAAGAGAGACATTTTTCAAAGATATCTTTTTGAAAAAGAATATAACATCCTACCTTAAACAATCTGTAAAGTAATTCCGTCCAGCCCCCTTCGCCGCCAACTCACAAAAAATCGAATACTCCTTCGTAATATATCCGTCACAAAAAGTAAACAAAATTGAAAATGTACTCCAAAAGTTATAAACCTGTTCGAAGCGCCGCATCGTTTTCTAATCCAACTCTTGAAATGCGCTTAGATCCTCGTTTTGATCCGACATCGTGTGGTGCCACTCATCACAAAGATGATCCACGGTTCCTATGTGATTTATCCTTTATGTCCGTCACATTGGTATCGTTTGTGGCGCGCGATCGCTGGCAATGGGTGGAGGCAGGCGGAGAGGCTTCGTGACGCGAACGGAGGTGGTTCTCATAAGACTTAGTATCCTTGATCCTGGACAGTCGTTGCTTTCAACAATCTTGGTGTGTCTTTAGCAGTCGTTGCTTTCAACAATCTTGGTGTGTCTTTAGCAGTCGTTGCTTTCAACAATCTTGGTGTATCTTTAGCAGTCGTGGCCTTCAACAGTCTTGGTGTGTCTTTAACAGTCGTGGCTTTCAACTGTCTTGGTGTGTCTCTAACAGTCGTTGCTTTCAACACCCTTGGTATATCTTTAACAGCCGTGGCTTTCAATAATCCTGCTGTATCTTTAATAGCCGTCGCTTTCAACAATCTTATATTCTGCAGTTGTGGCTTTCAACAATCTTGGTGTATCTCAAACAGTCAGAGCTTTCAACAATCAACTTAGAAATGAGGGATGTTATCCCTAAACGTAGGTCTACGTTGATCGGCATTGTTATGATAAGCAAATAATAAGATTACGCAGTTGACGTTTTGTTTTAAAGCAATTTATTTCATTACTGAACAAATCTTGCCAATTAAAGGTCACCTGCAACACTCTTTACCTTAGGGAAAAAATGATAGGGCATAAGATAACAAGCACAGTGGTGAAAACCGCATGAAAAGCAAACTACCCATCTTCAGGTTATGGCAGGTAGAAAATTCAAAGGTGGTGCAGGAAGGACAAACTGATGATGTAGATTGTGCTGTACTGAAATAAAGTTTTTTAGAGTTTCATGCCTATATTTTAAAATTGCACATTTACCTGTTCCTAAAAGCTCATACCTGTGACAAGGTAATTAAAATATAAGCATGAAACTATCAAAACTTTATTTCAGTACAGCACAATGTACATCATTAATTTGTTCTTCCTGCACCACCTAGAATGTTTGAATTACAAACTGCTATAACTTTAAGATGAGTAGTTTGATTTTTATGCGGTTTTCACACTTGTGTTTCTTATGTTATGCCCTATAGTTTTATACCCCAAGTTAGAATTTTAATAAAAGCATTTCAGGTCACCTTTAAGTCAAAGACAAGACTTGCATTTCGACAGTTCCGGGTGTTTTTATGTCATTTAAAACGAACCAGAAATGACATGCATCACTTTTCGATATTTCATGATTGTATTCAAAATGTACCAATGCAAATGATTTTTAAGCAGAGTTACCTTACTAATGCATTAGACTTACGTGTACAGTCCTACCAGAAAGGAAATGTCCACAGGTTTTTTTAATATCACAGAGATAGAATAAGATAATTGAATGCGGTTTTCAGCAGAGAATGGTATATCTTCCCCCGCTGTACAAAATCACCTTCAATTCAATGTTTTCTCAGTTCAGAAGCAAACCTGTGCTAGCCAGTTTGACCCCTTTACAGTGGCCCAGGTTGGTTTTGGAACGCCAAAGTTTACGATCTCTTATAAAGGATTAACCACTCTTATCACGAATATCAGCTGGTTTGTCATTTTTAGATATAAAATTTCATACATTCATATTCCAATTGGATCTTTTTAAGTATTCAGCCAAAGTTTACTGACAATCATTTTTCATTCGGGCAGTTGGGAGGGGGGAGGCGGATTGGCCTTTAAGCATTCTTTCTAGCTCATCTGTCATTCTCTATGAGCAGATCAAATGAAATTCTCTCTCTGCCATCACATATTTCCATTACATCATGCGGTCCCGAATGTGGCACAGGCGCTTGACGATGACTGTATAGTGTGTGTCGATCGCTATGATGTAGGTATCTTCATGCACCTGTGTTCCACTTCACGAATGGCTGCTTTACCTTTCCAAACTGCCACTTCATAGTTGCAAAAAGCCAAAAAAAACACATTTGCATTGACGAGTGTCGATTGGCATCCGTTACCATTTGCTTAACCTGGTTAGATATCCTCATGGATTCAAAAATTTGCTCTCCTCACATTAAAAATTAAGCATCAGCAGAATTTTAAATGTTCCATGCGATTCCGGGATAACGTATTTGGAATAGCTAATGTCACCAGTAAATCCTGTACTCTTCGGTAGAGTTGGCTGGTCTTCGGACATAACGTATGGCATTAGACACCAGCTTGCTGATGTGAACGGGCTTTTTCTTGTTTTTGTAGTGGCCATTTTCATACCCTATATGAAGGAATTTATGGTTTGCGTAAATGTACGGAATATTCGTAGGTATAGTGTTAGAGAAGTTAGTCTTTCGTAACCAGACACAGGCTAATAGTTGCTGAAGGGAAAGATTTTGAAGGTTAATGGAACACATTTCGTGGAAGTGTCCTTTTTGTCCGTCGTCCCAGGCGGGCATAAACATTTCATACGGTGCTACGTAGACCGCGCAGTTCGATTCTTCCTTGGTACAGTTCTGAGTTGTGTTGTAGCTGAGTAGGGTCTTGTGCAACATTTGCGGACCTGTGATGTAGATGGTTTCGAAAATAGTTTTGATGTGTTTGTCATATTGTGGTAAACTGTTTATGACGTATTTCATGAATTTGTGCCGCTTCGAACAAGCCATCCACGCGTTCATGGTGACGCTTGTCATGTCGTAAAGAAGGGTGCTCTGGACTGTCGGCTCCCGGCTGAAAAAACAGCTATGCTTGGTCAGAATTGGCTCCACGGGCCGAAAGCTTTCCATGTCCATGTCGGCGTACACGCCCCCGAAGTGATATAGGATAAAATACCGCGCCGCGTCCGAACGCAACAGGTTGTTTGAGTAGCCATCATACATGTCGAGAAACTGGGGATAATGATCTTGAAGAAGGTCGCGGATACTCTCATCCGTCCAAAACCAGTACTCCCACTTTGGATGGTTCTTCATCCAAGATTTCACGAATGGCCGATACACACTCGGGATGTTCACATCCCGGTACATCTGGTGGATCCGAAAGGGTATGGCGTTGAAGCCGCCCGAGGCATCCGTGTCGTTGAGCGTAGGGAACTCCCGGGGGCATTCCGCTGCGCGTAACACCAGCAACATGAAAAAAAATGTGAGGGTCAGGCTGACAACCATGAAGCCGAACCGCTGAAGCCTGCGCAGGTCGCTGTGCGGGGTTTGCCTGAACCCCACCAGGGCCGCGCGGACATGTCTCACCAGGCATTGCAGACATGTTCTCAAGTCTCCGGAGCGTTCTGTTGCCGGTCTCGGACAGTGGTAGTTGGCATACCGTACACTCATTCGCATCTTCATCGTCCGACTTCGGCCACAAATTCTGAAATAGATATAAAGCAGAATTTACTTCATTGCACCAAAATGTTCAAGAACTATCACATGTAGGCTTGTACATGACCTGAGTATTATCGCCTGAGAAGTATATGCAGGCCTCAACAACGCAGAACCTCCCTCAGGTGTCAAATGCTGTACGTGCCGCCACGTGTCGGCGCAGCTAGATCAAGTGAATATCCGGAAACTCCCCGATCTTTACGCAATGCGGTATCTCCATGGCATATGTAGTCAAATAGGGGAGTTTCGCGAGCCAAGTCGCCCGATTCGGCGACAACAAGCAAAATGGGACTCCTTGCAGCCTGATTGGTTAGCTTGATGAACTTATACTCCTGCGCGTTGACACTTCAAATGAAACATAACAACACTATACTAGGTGGCCGTACGGGGATATTTTTCAAAGATGGGAAACTCTCAGCGTAACTTGTTATCGTTCTCAGATCAATTAGAAGAAAAAAAGGGCAAATAGTACCTATAAATGATAGGAAAATAGCCTATGCTAAAGAAAACAAAATTGTCCATGTTCATGCTCTGGACTTGTTGAACCCCAAATGTCAAATCACGTCTAAGTTATTCGGTGGGTGGATGTTAACGCCTGAACATCGGGCTATGGTAAGTAGTGGCCTGAAGGGTTGACCTGAAGTGGTCGTCACCTTGCACGCCCAAAATTGAGCTGCGCCTGAAAATTCTCCATGGTATAGGTGCATGATGCTTTTCTCCATGATTTCTGACATATCGTCTCCAGTCTACTTCAGAAAGGCTCCACAATACAATTCCAAACAAAATACCCAAAGCTAAAACTATGCTTCCCCTCATCGATAGCTGGTTTACTCCAGCCTCAAAAGTTGCTTCCCCTAATTGAGAGCTAGTTCCATCAAACCTCAAACTATGGCTACCCTATTTGATAGCAGGTTCCCCTTAACCTCAAAAGATGCTTCCTCTAATTGAGACTAGTTCCATCAAACCTTAAACGATGCTTCCTCTAATTGATAGCTGGTTCCCTATAACCTCAAAAGATGCTTCCCCTATTTGAGAGCTAGTACCATCAAACCTCAGACGATGCTTCCTCTAATTGATAGCTGGTTCCCTATAACCTCATCATATATTCAAATGGTGGTGTCTCCCTTTCATGTATGGGACCATGAATGCAGTATTTACTATGCATTGCAGAGTGCAGACACTTTGAATAATAAGGGGGCGTTGTTTCCAGCTCTGTTCAAGAACTTAAAACCAGACCCAGTCGTCATCGTGGAAAATTAAGGAGGCGCACTTACCAGCGGTACACGATCATGAAAACCAACTCCTTATATCCAACGTATCAACGCAATCCTTCCCCGCTGCTCCGTCCAACCACTACTTGTAACAACTATTCCGTGGGCCGTCAGCATGTAACGGAAAACAACTGTCATTCCATCTCTTTCGCAGGTTGTCCCGAGATGTGAATTTAAATTTCGATGCAGTGTTTCCGAATCTGAAATGGGTCGCTCCGCCGCCTGCGGCTATT
The DNA here is from genome assembly GCF_910592395.1 of Lineus longissimus. NCBI lineage: Eukaryota > Metazoa > Nemertea > Pilidiophora > Heteronemertea > Lineidae > Lineus > Lineus longissimus. The sequence goes on along the minus strand of NC_088324.1, from coordinate 7,336,055 downwards.
GTTGCACAGGAATGAAACATGCGACATGAAGTCGTTACACCTTCTGCCGAAGGGGTACATACAGTGACTCAATAGCCTCGCTGCAAAAATGATTTGTTGGTATATGCATGTGCATCTGATGTGCCTATCAAATGTTCGCAAAATATCCCACACATGGATTTCGAGGAACTCTGTTCTTAATGCGGTTTCAGACTACAGTCAGTAGGCCACAAATATAATGTTGGAGACAGATGTTACCAAGTATTGAAAGTGCGGACATTTAAACTAAACATCTCCTTGGAATGTTAATCGAACACACTGTGTCTGCAGTCGTCTACCATTAAAGAAATCACATTGACCTTGATACTTTGGAGGGAAGGTCAAAGATGGCTGCCAATGTTGATTTGCTGACCGCTCTTCTGAAGACAAAGTCACAATCACCTTGGGTATACTTTGGTCTTCTGAGGACATAATCACAATCACCATTTTTTGGGGGCACCTGATATATATTGTAGGTTTTGTTTTTTAGATTATTTTTTGATTGAAAAGATTTACAGTGACGGAATGGCAGTCCACACGAAGTAAAATGTTATCCGTTTTCCTTCAGGTAATCAGATGATCAACTTCAAGGCCGTATCTTGCAGCCCGTCGAATGCCTGGCTTAAACTGCTGATGATGGGACGCGTCGGTCTTCCGATCATTGTTCAATCGACGAAAGTCACAACGCTAGGCCGGTCGAACTCAATGTGACATTGAAGGCTGTGGGCTCGGCGCAACGCCCTCGGTAGACCTGCTTCCTCAAGATATCAGGGCTTCATGGTTTAATCGAAGAGGGTCACAACACAAGGCCGGTCGAACTCAATGTGGCGCAACGCCCTCTTGGTAGACCTGCTTCCACAGAGATGCCGGGATTCTTGATTTGTTGAGAAAGGATGAGTCGAAGCAGGGTGACTGCAACGGCAAATCGTCACCCAAATAACAGTAGTCGATTAAAATCAAATGCCTGGTGTGCTGAACAACATTGGGCAAACACATGGATGCAGTTTAAACCTTTTTTTCGAACAGCTTTGACGACGGATCGATGTAGCGAAGTGGTAAAATAGGTCCATCACGAAAGACAGATCCTGTCAGTACTTAGTTAAATAATCTTAGGCCAATAAGTGTGCCATAGCCACTTTATAGGCCTTGGCTAGGGAGGTGGAGACCAGCAACTTATCACGTAAACGAATAGATTTCTGGAGAAAGAGGACGAATTTAGCGTACATTTCAATCCGTATACGTATCGGGATCCTCGATAAGTCACCAATCTCAACCGACCTAATATCAGAAACCAGAGGGGACATCTTGTTGTATTATAGATGCCTCAACAAAGTTCGATATCCCTAAGTTTGTGGCAGATTTGGTGCCATACGTGTTCGTTATTTTGCTGAGGAAGTGGACGGCCGGTAAAAGAATATATATATCATGTGTGTCATCTGTGTCATTCAAGTTAAAGTCAACGGATTCGCAATAAGCACGTGTCAAGGCAAACTGTCGGGAACACAGCATGACCTTGAAAAAACAAGCCACAGGACTGAAGTTGTAGTTTTGGGCAGGTTAAACACCGAAGAAGAAGAAGAAAAAGAAGAAAGCAAAGCAAATTTTATTTGAAGCAGGTTTTTGAATCATTGAATATTGAAGCTATCGAGTCATGTACGATAAGCTTCATGTACATGCATGTGGACATAATGTATCTTGCTTACAGGGCGCCCTGTTTGTTTCATTCCAGGAACAAGAAGATCCGACACACTCGGGACTGACAAGTGCTGTCCTTAATAGAGAGGTGGCCTGATTAGAGGTGAAGTTGAATGGAAACTGCCACTTTGAGACTAAATCTAGTGTCCTTGATAGAGAGGTTGTCCTTAATAGAGAGGTTGTCCTTAATAGAGAGGTGTTCTTAATAGAGAGAGAGAGAGGTGTCCGCAAAGGGAGGTTCCACAGTAGTATCAATATTGACTCATTGGTAATGAATTTTGCCATCCTGAAGAAAAAAATCTTTCTTTTAAATAAAAGTGTGGGGAGCCTGAGAAGGCTTTTACATCTCAACCAACTGAAACTCTGCTTATATGAAACAAACATTCCATTTTTCAGGCCGAGACCATCCTCGATGTCGCACTTGGAAATTCGCATCCGATCGTATCGTGAATAAACGACTTTGAAAAACCAATGCCTGGAGAGTAACTTCGAAACATTCCGATGGAACCTGATAAAGATAAGCCATGGACGTTGCTGCTTACGAACGACTTTAAATTCTTTGTGTATTGCTTCGGACACTTTCATATACTTTTACTGTCTGCCTTTGGGAATTTTCAAATACTTTGATTGTTTGCCTTTGGACGCTATCATGCCGAACCAACAGTTAACTCGATTTGTGACGCATTGTCAATTGCCAATGAAGTATACTTGTGGGATAAACTTAGAAATTTACTTCCACTGCCCGGGGTAGTTCAAAACTGCAACTGGAAGTTCTATTCCTACTGCCAATCATCTTCCTTGAGATCACCCAGCTGTTTGTGCCAACTGGTTTCTTTGTCTGCTATTATAAATAAGGCAGCATTGGATCCCGTTGGTACAGAGGACGAGGGTACATCAGCATTGGATCCCGTTGGTACAGAGGACGAGGGTACATCATCAAAGTAAGACAATTCTGCTGCCACAAAGGAAACATCCCGACTGGTTTCACCAAACTTCATCCACTTGTGGGTACTTGGCTGGACACTTGAGACGACCTACATGCTTAGGTAGCCCTTCATTTGGGTGTCAACTAATTGCCTGTAAAAGAAAATCCGTGTAATGAAATATTGATTTGGCCGGGCTACATAAGAAATGTCTTTGATGTCCTTTGTAACGGTTCCAGTATACATATTTTAAACATTGGTTATAACTGGTTAATTAATGATACAAAAAGAGTTGATAGAAAAACTATCAACAATAAATCAAAGAACATGAAAATTATCTTTAGTGTTGTTGGTGATTTTTTCTCGTATCAGCTTTTGATGATAAGCCGTTTCTTAGTGGATGAAGCTTCAGACAGATCACGAGGAAGCTGCTTTGAAAACCAATTGAAGAAGGAAGATCGTAAGGATCAACACAGAATATTCTCTACCTCAGTAACTCGATTAGTAACGCATTGCATTGTCAATTGCCAATGAAGTATACTTGTGGGATAAACTTAGAAATTTACTTCCACTGCCCGGGGTAGCTCAAAACTGCAACTGGAAGTTCTATTCCTACTGCCAATCATCTTCCTTGAAATCACCCAGCTGTTTGTGCCAACTGGTTTCTTTGTCTGCTATTATAAATAAGGCAGCATTGGATCCCGTTGGTACAGAGGACGAGGGTACATCATCAAAGTAAGACAATTCTGCTGCCACAAAGGAAACATCCCGTCTGGTTTCACCAAACTTTGTGGGTACTTGGCTGGACACTTGCGACGACCTACACGCTTAGGTAGCCCTTCATTTGGGTGTCAACTAATTGCCTGTAAAAGAAAATCCGTGTAATGAAATATTGATTTGGCCGGGCTACATAAGAAATGTCTTTGATGTCATTTGTAACGGTTCCAGTATACATATTTTAAACATTTGTTATAACTGGTTAATTAATTATACAAAAAGAGTTGATAGAAAAGCTATCGACAATAAATCAAAGAACATAAAAATTATCTTCAGTGTTGTTGGTGATTTTTTCTCGTATCAGCTTTTGATGATAAGCCGTTTCTTAGTGGATGAAGCTTCAGACAGATCACGAGGAAGCTGCTTTGAAAACCGATTGAAGAAGGAAGAACGTAAGGATCAACACAGAATATTCTCTGCCTCTCATCAATGCCAAAGTGTGCTTTGGCCCTGTTTCTGATGTGCTTTCGGAATACCCTCGGTTACTTAGGCATTCTAGGCTGGAAAGAGGTATTTTGATAGTCTTTTCCTCTCTACCAGGAAATTTAATCAAAGACTCCTATAAAAGCGAATATCAATACTTTTATTGAAATGCATGCACTAGAACTTTATGATACATGCACTGAAACTCCTATAAAATTGAATATATCAATTATTTATAAAGATAAATGCACTACTATATTTTTGGATGTAATAGAAGATGTTTTCATAGAATGAAACTTCATTATGTAACATATCAAAGAAGATGAAGATGCTAAAAGAAACAAACTCGATGAGAAACTAAACCACGAGAAGGACACAAGACCACATAAATAAGTTAGCGAGGCGCCGTGTGTTAGGTTGATCGGTTATGACAGCCGAGAAGGCCGAGGTATACTTTTTCAGATCTGTACAGAAGACAGAGCTTTTGCTTTTTGTCTTTTGTGGGTGTGTTTCCCCGGGCGGTCTGATAAGATATCTTGGCATAGTTTCAAGGCGAATCCACGACACTCTTTTTAACATCCACAAAAAAGACTCCTTTTTAACAAAATTATACTATACTTAGTCTATTATTCTATAAAAATCATCAAAAAACCCCAAAAATTATCCTTTTTGGTAGCATTTCAGAGGCGTTTTAGAACGTTAGTAGCTGACACCCCACCCTTACCCTTACCCACCGGAAAAAACTTTTGAAAATACTTTCAGACTTTCATTATCCCCTCGGGTTAGATTCTCAGTTTTCCATCATCTTATAGCAGCTTCATCTCCTTGAATAGATCAGATACAGAGGATCCATATAGTGGAGATGCTGCGCTAGATCAAGGTACACATTCTCATGCAGTCGGATCTCGATTGGTGATATATCAAATTAGTTGATGTGATTCTCGTGATACACTCATTAAATTCTGCAGTATGGGCTCGCCAAGAGGTGCGCCTTTACTAGACTTAACCTGTCAAGATCCATTCTGTATTGAAATTAAACGTTCCTCATACCTTGCCATTTCCACAAAAAAAATTGCAGTCTTCATCCTCACATAACAGCAACTGTTATGAACATGTTTCAATAATCGACAGGCCTGGGTGCCTTCTGAAAAATCCACCCCGACTGAGTCTTAGCCAATAGGCCGAGAATACAGCGGAGATGACAAGACATGTCCAAAATGAATCTTTTTTTTGCAGCATAAACCCGCAGTGGGTATCTTTTATTTCACGTATCCAAACGGGCATATACAATTATTCATTTACAATTACTGTATACAGGGGTTTAACAAAAGATGTATCTATTTGTTTAAAATTTTTCATTATTTTACTGTGAGCCCGTCCGGTGCCGTCCCGACGCCCGTGCTGAAAGCCCTATTGGCGAGACAGCACTCGGCGTCGCGACGGCCCCGTCGATCCCACAGTACTCCATATGGAATTGGGGGACTACTGCGAAGCCGCCCCCGAACCGTCCCGATGCCCAGACCGACGTCATACTTTGTGTCGCCGACCCCGGCACCGAAACGGCCCGTTGCCGTCCTCACAGTACTCCCCTTACGCTCTCTGTGAACCCAGACTTAGTATTTACAAAACATACATACATATACGCCTTCCAAATAATGTCCATTGAAACTAATTTTCACTTTATAATCTTAACTGTTTACTTTTTTTGTTTTAGCACCAATGGAAGAATTAATTAACATGTGAGCACCAAGTATATACGTGTACGGAATATTCAAAACTATTGGCACCACTTATTGCATTTTGATATTTAACATTTTATTATTTTTGTTGTAGCACCAATAGAAACGGAACATTTAATTATCTGATTAAATCAATGTGGATAAAACGTGCCAGTTTAAATTGAAGGCATACTAACATAAAATAATAACATAATAACATAAAACATAAAGGTTTAAAACATAAATTAATAACATAATTCATAACTCATGTTTAAAACAATGTGCCTATAGTGCTCAATGGCAAGTATATACATATGTGCGCCCAGTGCAAGGGGTCGAGACCATCCATCTGGTCTCATTCTGACCCCTGCTTGGGAACTGGGCTAATCTAAGTCGCCAAAAAATTTTATACTATGTTTTAAAATTCACATTTCTGTGCGTGCGTTCAATTAATACCCTATATACATATATTTACAATATTTACAACTAACTATGCCAGATGTAAAATGCAAAAAGAATGAAGGAAAAAGAAAACAAGAGGGAAAAAAATATATTTTTGAAGGAAATTGAACAGTGGAATATGGCAGGTTCGAACCCGGGACCTCCCGCGTCCGAATCATGCACGTTCCCGACAGGCTAGCAAGCCGATACGCTAACGACGTGAATTTTTAAAATCGTATACCATTCCCACATTGTGGGGAATCCCCTTACAGTCTGTTTTGAACTCTGTTGTCGAATTCGTTTTGCTCATTTCGATTTTTCCCCTGCCAAAGACTGGCTCTCCCTGTCCAAATCGTGTGAATATAAATCCCCAAAACCCCCACTATTTTATCTACCCCTTTGCTATTTGCAAAAACCGGACATGTGATATTTTCCCAGGTTGGCGCTGGCCATCCTTGTATTCTTGACAAATTTGACAACGAGTTCAAAACAGGCTGTATCGTAGCGCAATCATAAAAAGCATGTTTCATGGATTCCGTCTGCATTTTACACCTCGCACAGTTCTTCTGGATATTTGGCAAATATTTAAACAAGGATTTTACAGGTAATGCTCTGTGTACAAATTTATAAAATAGTTCTTTCTCATTATTATATAAAATTTTGTTGTGCCATATGTTTTTCCATATCTTTTTCCAGTTGATATTATACATTTTGGTACACACGGTATGTGGGATTTGAACCCCATTTTTCATAATTTTCTCATATAAAGCAGCAGCTGTGATTTTAACCCATTGTGACCTACCCATACCCAACTTTGCCGCTTTACACTGGTATAAAACCTCTTCCCACACACCGTGTCTACCAATAACTCTGTGCATATAAGTATTTTTGGCAATTTCGGGGCAGTGATGCCGCAGTGTTATGCCCGCTTTGTAAATGCCGTACCCTATCCATGGCTGTGTGACCCCCTCGTCTTGTACGTGGTAGAGTCTTTTTAACCTTTCCATGAACAGGGCCCGACATTTACTGGCTACATGCGGCATCCCTACCCCTCCATCTTCAATTGCCTGCACCATAGTGCTTCTTTTAATCAATTCCATTTTGTTTGACCATAAAAATTTAAACAATAATTTCACAAACCCGGTACAATATTTCATTGGCAATTTCATAATTCTCGCTCCGTACCATAATTTAGAAACGAGGACGGTTTTTATCACCAAAACTTTCCCTATAAAGGACAGGTGTCTATTTTCCCATAACTTTATTGTTTTCCCCACTTTTTCCATGATTTTCTTCCAATATGTCTTCCCACAAGGCCCTGCCTTGTTCCAGGGTATCCCCAAAATGTTTGAAATTTTCACTATATATTTCCTGTACTCTATAGGGATGTTTTGGTGCGAAAAACCGCCTAACAATAATATTTCTGTCTTTGATATATTTATATCAGACCCCGAGGCTTGGCCGAAATCATTGTATATGGAGAATAGAGCTCGTATACAGGGTGCTGCAATCGGGTGCGTGGCATCATCCGCAAAGGCAATGTTTTTAACCTCTTGTTTTACGTTAGGCAGCTTAATGCCCCGCACCCGTTCGTCGGAGCGCACGGCGCAGGCGAGCGGCTCCTGGCAGAGTACAAACAGCAGCGGGGACAGACTGCAGCCCTGTCTAACTGATCTGCCCACCCTGAATGTCCCTGACAGGAATCCATTCACCAGCACCCTACTCTCCGGCGCATCATACAGCACCCTCATCCATCTCGTCCAAAATGAATCTTTTTTTTTTTTTTTTTTTTTTGCAGCATAAACCCGCAGTGGGTATCTTTTATTTCACGTATCCAAACGGGCATATACAATTATTCATTTACAATTACTGTATACAGGGGTTTTACAAAAGATGTATCTATTTGTTTAAAATTTTTCATTATTTTACTGTGAGCCCGTCCGGTGCCGTCCCGACGCCCGTGCTGAAAGCCCTATTGGCGAGACAGCACTCGGCGTCGCGACGGCCCCGTCGATCCCACAGTACTCCATATGGAATTGGGGGACTACTGCGAAGCCGCCCCCGAACCGTCCCGATGCCCAGACCGACGTCATACTTTGTGTCGCCGACCCCGGCCCCGAAACGGCCCGTTGCCGTCCTCACAGCACTCCCCTTACGCTCTCTGTGAACCCAGACTTAGTATTTACAAAACATACATACATATACGCCTTCCAAATAATGTCCATTGAAACTAATTTTCACTTTATAATCTTAACTGTTTACTTTTTTTTGTTTTAGCACCAATGGAAGAATTAATTAACATGTGAGCACCAAGTATATACGTGTACGGAATATTCAAAACTATTGGCACCACTTATTGCATTTTGATATTTAACATTTTATTATTTTTGTTGTAGCACCAATAGAAACGGAACATTTAATTATCTGATTAAATCAATGTGGATAAAACGTGCCAGTGTAAATTGAAGGCATACTAACATAAAATAATAACATAATAACATAAAACATAAAGGTTTAAAACATAAATTAATAACATAATTCATAACTCATGTTTAAAACAATGTGCCTATAGTGCTCAATGGCAAGTATATACATATGTGCGCCCAGTGCAAGGGGTCGAGACCATCCATCTGGTCTCATTCTGACCCCTGCTTGGGAACTGGGCTAATCTAAGTCGCCAAAAAATTTTATACTATGTTTTAAAATTCACATTTCTGTGCGTGCGTTCAATTAATACCCTATATACATATATTTACAATATATGTAAAACTAACTATGCAAGATGTAAAATGCAAAAAGAATGAAGGAAAAAGAAAACAAGAGGGAAAAAAATATATTTTTGAAGGAAATTGAACAGTGGAATATGGCAGGTTCGAACCCGGGACCTCCCGCGTCCGAATCATGCACGTTCCCGACAGGCTAGCAAGCCGATACGCTAACGACGTGAATTTTTAAAATCGTATACCATTCCCACATTGTGGGGAATCCCCTTACAGTCTGTTTTGAACTCTGTTGTCGAATTCGTTTTGCTCATTTCGATTTTTCCCCTGCCAAAGACTGGCTCTCCCTGTCCAAATCGTGTGAATATAAATCCCCAAAACCCCCACTATTTTATCTACCCCTTTGCTATTTGCAAAAACCGGACATGTGATATTTTCCCAGGTTGGCGCTGGCCATCCTTGTATTCTTGACAAATTTGACAACGAGTTCAAAACAGGCTGTATCGTAGCGCAATCATAAAAAGCATGTTTCATGGATTCCGTCTGCATTTTACACCTCGCACAGTTCTTCTGGATATTTGGCAAATATTTAAACAAGGATTTTACAGGTAATGCTCTGTGTACAAATTTATAAAATAGTTCTTTCTCATTATTATATAAAATTTTGTTGTGCCATATGTTTTTCCATATCTTTTTCCAGTTGATATTATACATTTTGGTACACACGGTATGTGGGATTTGAACCCCATTTTTCATAATTTTCTCATATAAAGCAGCAGCTGTGATTTTAACCCATTGTGACCTACCCATACCCAACTTTGCCGCTTTACACTGGTATAAAACCTCTTCCCACACACCGTGTCTACCAATAACTCTGTGCATATAAGTATTTTTGGCAATTTCGGGGCAGTGATGCCGCAGTGTTATGCCCGCTTTGTAAATGCCGTACCCTATCCATGGCTGTGTGACCCCCTCGTCTTGTACGCGGTATAGTCTTTTTAACCTTTCCATGAACAGGGCCCGACATTTACTGGCTACATGCGGCATCCCTACCCCTCCATCTTCAATTGCCTGCACCATAGTGCTTCTTTTAATCAATTCCATTTTGTTTGACCATAAAAATTTAAACAATAATTTCACAAACCCGGTACAATATTTCATTGGCAATTTCATAATTCTCGCTCCGTACCATAATTTAGAAACGAGGACGGTTTTTATCACCAAAACTTTCCCTATAAAGGACAGGTGTCTATTTTCCCATAACTTTATTGTTTTCCCCACTTTTTCCATGATTTTCTTCCAATATGTCTTCCCACAAGGCCCTGCCTTGTTCCAGGGTATCCCCAAAATGTTTGAAATTTTCACTATATATTTCCTGTACTCTATTGGGATGTTTTGGTGCGAAAAACCGCCTAACAATAATATTTCTGTCTTTGATATATTTATATCAGACCCCGAGGCTTGGCCGAAATCATTGTATATGGAGAATAGAGCTCGTATACAGGGTGCTGCAATCGGGTGCGTGGCATCATCCGCAAAGGCAATGTTTTTAACCTCTTGTTTTACGTTAGGCAGCTTAATGCCCCGCACCCGTTCGTCGGAGCGCACGGCGCAGGCGAGCGGCTCCTGGCAGAGTACAAACAGCAGCGGGGACAGACTGCAGCCCTGTCTAACTGATCTGCCCACCCTGAATGTCCCTGACAGGAATCCATTCACCAGCACCCTACTCTCCGGCGCATCATACAGCACCCTCATCCATCTCATAAAATTTCGGCCAAACCTCATGGTCTCTAAACATTGAAATAGCCATTCATGAGATACTAAATCGAAGGCTTTTCGGAGGTCAACGGCCACCAGTGCACCCCCGGAGTCCGCCGCATGTTCGATGACGGTTTGAATATTGAACAGTTGATCATTGATTGATCTTTTGGGGACTCCGCATGCCTGATCAGGGTGCACTAGGTCGCCCATGACCCCCGACAGTCTCGACTTTAAAACTTTGGTGATAATCTTATAATCTACCGTTAGCAAACTTACAGGTCTATAATTTTTAATATCCCTCGGATCCCCTTTTTTGAACAAAATAGATATCACTGCCGTTTTCATCGTTCCCCCCAGTTTTTCCCGTAAAAATACATTATTTATAGTCTCTACCAAATCGTCCCCCAATAGCTCCCAGTAATACAAATAAAACTCTTTTCCTAACCCATCAATCCCCGGTGATTTTCCCGCCTTCATATTTTTTAATTCCCTCAAAACCTCCCCTGTAGATAACAAACCCTCCAATTTATTTTGTTGTTCCCCAGTTAGTTTCTTATGGATTTTTGATGCGAACCTGTCCCTAGCCACCTTTACCGTATCACCTTTCCTATATAAATTCTCGTAAAACCTTTGTACCTCTTTTAAAATTTCATCTTGTTCTTCTAAAACCTTTCCATTTTCATCCTTTAACTGATCAATAACTGTCTTTGTCCTCACTTCTACCTTGAAAAAATCAGTGGTCGGTGCTTCCCTCTCCTCTATGAATTTTGCCCCCGCCCTCACTTTTGCCCCCTCCAAATCTGCCATTTCCAATTTGCTCAATTCCCCTCTTACTTCCCCCCACCGCCTTGTAATGTCCACCCCTCTGTCCCTCTCCTTCCCCAAAAAGTCCAACTCCCTCTCCAAAGCTAAAATACCTTCCCCTCTCTCCCTGTTCACCCTCTTACCATTCCTTTTGAAGATCCCCTGTAACTTTTGTTTCCCCTTCTCCCACCACTCTATTGGACACCCAAAATTTCCCTTCCTTTTTTGCCAACCCTTCCAAAACTGTGTTACCTCCCTTACTGTCCCCTCTTCCCCTAATAGGCTATTATTAATTTTCCAAAATCCCTTTCCCATTTTCTTCTTCCCTGTACTTTCTACCGCACCCAACACACCGTAATGGTCTGTAAAAACCAGTGGGACATGATCTACCTTACCTACCTTTAAATTCGTATAAATACGGTCAATTCTGGACCTAGTTTGGCCTCTATAAAAAGTGAAACTATCTACCGTGGGATTTAAATCCCTAAATGCATCTTTAATATTTAATAATATATTTAATATCCATAATAATATTTAATGTCCAAACTGAATCTTAGCCAATAGGCCGAGAAACCGAGATGGAAGACGTCGCACTCAGGAACCTTTCTTACTCTTTCAAGAAATTTAAGTGAAGCTCTCATGTGGTTTGCATTACAATCTTGCAATGATCTTCTTGCAGCTAAAGCTCTTCTTAAGTATCATTTACATGAAAAGTATCAAGTGGAATCTTCATCCACTATATAAATACAATTTTTGATGCAGTCAGTTTAATATTTTCGTGATATATCAACGTTTGAACCTCCATCATCCCCTCTGACTGTCCCTGATAGACTCCCTGAGCAGCCCATCACGTCATCCTTATTTGGTCTCCTCATGGGGGTGAGGAACGAGGCCGGTCCACTGCATCCGGAATGTACGGACTGGTTACTTTGCAAAGTTCTTTTCAGAATGCATCAATCCGATCATCCTCTTGCAAACAGGGCCTACAACACAACTCCTCCTTACGCATTGAGAGAGTATGTATCGAGTGACATGGTCCGATATAGTCAGGATGCACCTTCTGGACGCTTGTCACATCGATGTTACCCCCATGTCCTGACGGTTCTTACCGTCAGTCCTACCTCCACCCCATCTGAACACTTGTCACATCCATGTTACCCCCATGTCCCAACCATTCTTAATACCGTCAGTCCTACATCCACACCTTCTGAACACTTGTCACAATCATGTTACCCCCATGTCCTGACGGTTCTTTCTGTCAGTCCTACCTCCACACCTTTCTGAACACTTGTCACATCCATGTTACCCCCATGTCCTGACGGTTCTTACCGTCAGTCCTACCTCCACACCTTCTGAACACTTGTCACATCCATGTTACCCCCATGTCCTGACGGTTCTTACCGTCAGTCCTACCTCCACACCTTCTGGACGCTTGTCACATCCATGTTACCCCCATGTCCTGACAGTTCTTACCGTCAGTCCTACCTCCACCCCTTCTGAACACTTGTCACATCCATGTTACCCCCATGTCCTGACAGTTCTTACCGTCAGTCCTACCTCCACCCCTTCTGAACACTTGTCACATCCATGTTACCCCCATGTCCTGACAGTTCTTACCGTCAGTCCTACCTCCACACCTTCTGAACACTTGTCACATCCATGTTACCCCCATGTCCTGACGGTTCTTACCGTCAGTCCTACCTCCACACCTTCTGGACACTTGTCACATCCATGTTACCCCATGTCCTGACGGTTCTAACCGTCAGTCCTACCTCCACACCTTCTGGACACTTGTCACATCCATGTTACCCCATGTCCTGACGGTTCTAACCGTCAGTCCTACCTCCACACCTTCTGGACACTTGTCACATCCATGTTACCCCATGTCCTGACGGTTCTAACCGTCAGTCCTACCTCCACACCTTCTGGACACTTGTCACATCCATGTTACCCCCATGTCCTGACGGTTCTTACCGTCAGTCCTACCTCCGCCCCTTCTGAACACTTGTCACATCCATGTTACCCCCATGTCCTGACGGTTCTAACCGTCAGTCCTACCTCCACACCTTCTGGACACTTGTCACATCCATGTTACCCCATGTCCTGACGGTTCTTACCGTCAGTCCTACCTCCACACCTTCTGAACACTTGTCACATCCATGTTACCCCAACCCCGTCATAAACTATAGTGGCCTATGCTGAAGGTGTTCAATGTATTTTCTTGTGGCTCACGGACTTAGGTGGTTTCAGGGAAAATCCTCATTCCTACCTGGAATATTTTGCATGTTACCACGCCCCTAGGTGGATGCGATTAACCACTAGCTTATTGGTCGGTTGAAACTCGGCCATTCCCTACCGATCAGATAGGGTAGTTGCTACCCCATAGCGGCATTATGAGGTTACATCTAGTCATCATTGTAGATGACGTCAATGCTTGACCAACTGCAGGTTTTCGATTGGTGACATCCACATTCGCAGAGGGGCGAGGTACCCGCTAAATTGCATCCATGATTTCAGAGGACTGTCCATATTTAGCAGTGTTCACCAAAGCCCTGCGCAGTCATATACAACAAGATGAAAATAATGACGTCATTGGACAATATTTCAGTCAAACAATATCATTGATATTTAAACAGTTACACGTATTTATTTGACAATAACTTAATAGTCACAGGGTATTCTCAAAGAAAACTGGCCTTATTCGACATCCGGTCTAAAGTTGCTAAAAAGCTCAATACTTTCTTCCTAATACGACAGTAATAATTTCGATATGTGTACATTTGACCTTGGGACAATTCGTGGGCTCAGGGTTAACTTGTTGTATATCTGCATTTTTGTCAAAATTGATATTATTATCTTAAATTAATGCACATTTAATTACCTTTAATTACAAGTTTAAATCGTACTTGTAGCTGTACCCGTTGATGTGTACCTACACAAAAACACTCCTCAAAACAACTGCCTTTCCATTGAGTCTTGAATCTTCAAAGGTGTTTTTCTCAGAACCACCAAAATGCTAGATACAACCCGTTAACCCTGGTCCCACGAATGGTCAATGCATTCAAAGATGAAGAGGGTTTGGAGATACTGATTTAATAGCACAAAAACGGCCTCCAGAAGACTGACTTCTCAACTTCGCAACTTCTCCAAACCCGATTACTCTGAAAACTCTTTGAACTGCAGTAAACAATTCACTGAAACAGGATGTATCCTTAGGCCTGCCTGGAATTCGCAAGCTATGTCAAATATTGCCTTCCAACACATTCAAAGATGAAGAGGGTTTGGAGGTACTGTGCCATTAATTGTACAAAAATGGCTTCCAGAAGAACCGCGACTTCTGCAAACACGATTACTCTGAAAACTCTTTGAACTGCAGTAAACAATTCACTGAAACAGGGTGTATCCAGACACAGTTTTCATCGCACAACACGCTATATCCTTCATTGTCATTTATCGGAATCAGACATAATCGATGACAGAACTTTTTTAAGTTGGCCTGATTGCTTCAGAATTTGGAGGACAAGCAAATCTGTACAATGACAACTCCATACTACATCATGTCTGTACAAATGTAATCTGGTTAAATTCAAAATAAGGGATTTGGCAAACATTACATTGCCTACATGTACATGGCCTTCGACCTTATATGATGATGATGATGATGATGATGATGATGATGATGATGATGATGATGATGATGATGATGATGATGATGTTGCCCTTCACCTTTTAAATATCACATAGTAACAACCAACAAAGCCATTAATTTTTCAGTTTTCACACTAGTCCGGGTTCAAGTGGATCCCTTGTGAATATCGTATCTACTAAGTCCTTGGGTTTGACTAAACAAGTGCTCCCGACCACGATCTTGGTGTTTGACTGATATTTCGCGAGTGTCTCTTGTATCTGCTTGACCTCGTTACTTGTCACTCCGCCAACGATGAAGACGATGAGAAGCGGGTGGTCGTTTGGCCGCGGCTTGCTGACGCTCATAAAGTAACTGAAAAAAAGATTGATGACAAATTGAATGGTCAGAAGTACAGTAGAACCTCTTGTCCGGATTAGAGAGGTCGAATTGAATGGAAACAACCCACTTGGGACCAGAACAAGTGTCCTTAATAGAGGTTGTCCTTAATAGAGAGGTGTCGATCAAGGGAGGTTGTACTGTGGTTCTAATTTCACAAGGTGTAATCAAAGATAAACTAACAACTTCCGCATTTTGTTCAAGAGTATAATCTAAATTAACCTTTTAAATGGGAACTAAATAGGCAAGTCCGAAAACAGCAGCAAGAGCTACTTTTACTAAATCAAATGCAATACAGTCACAAGCTAAGGAAAGTGCTCTAAAAACTAGGCACATGTCCTAATCCTTCTTGTATTTTTCAAGACACTCTCCATGCATGCAAGGAGCGCGGTCCAAGACTTCTCCTATTCGTCAGATCGCTGTTCAATGCACGCATGGAGTGTGATCCGAGCCTTACTCCAACCTGCTGTCTACTCCCTGTTCAAAAGCCATGGTCGACCATAGGCACACCCTTTTGCCTAGCACTTGAAATTCTAAAACAAATTCGAACTCTTTCAAAACGAAGTGAATGGCCATTTCAAGGGTGGCAGTCGGTTCTTTGCTTACCAGAGAACAGCCTCTCACCCTTGAAATCAAAAACACAGAGATTGAGTCAAAAAGTGTCCTCACCCGAAGCCTGTTTTGAGTAAGTCCTTCAGTTTTCCCGACTTGTACTCCACATCCACCAACTCCGGTTTGCTCGAGTTAAAGATCTCCTCCACTATCTGTTGTAACAAGGGCCGGTAACACGCCGGGGACGTCACGCCTCCGGCGTCGTAAATTTGCCTGGAAAAAACAGATGACATGCCACAGTTGAAGCCTGTTTGAATGAATTCCTTTTTCCTTATTTATTACTGTTGAAAGGCTACACTTCCACAATGAATCTACATCAGACAGTGTATCAATAGACTGTTCCCTTGTGAGCTAGTAATCTATACTATAATGCGCGTTGTGGCCGCTATTTAGGAGGCGATTTTTGTTTCAAAATTGGGCTTTGGAAATGCGTCGAATTCTTGCAACCTTTGGCTTCGTAGGTCTGGATCATATGTAAGAGTGTCACTGAGGGTGTCATACGTCGAATATCTTCGTGGTTTTAGAATAAATAACAACTTTCAGAGAGCACGTCGACTGGAGAGCTCCGCTCAGTCTCAAAAGCATACACAAACTTCATGCATATTCTCCCTGCCACATCAGTATTAGCTTTCAGCACGTATGTAGTGCTATACAACCTGGTCCATGGTGCAGGGTATTAGCAGGGAGATTAATGATTAGCCTGTTCTATTTTAGTTCTATTCGAGAAACACTGACCTGAGTGATAAGGCAAATTCTGGAGAGTGGCCTACCGGAACATGCAGTCAGGGTATCAATAAACAGTTATGCCAGGATGGACAAAATATGTACAGTGGCCAGCGCTTGCTCTTTGTTTTATTCTTTACTGACTGATGTTGTCAGTTTGAATTGCGTTCTGCATCTCTCCATGCACCTGGCTTTGGTCCGACAGTGGCATTGGGTACGGGAGTGGGTAGGTGATATGCCTAATATGTGAGGGCCTTATTTGGAACAGGACCTGCTGTCACTGGTCTCAATGCATTGTGCAAAATAGCGTACTCCAATCAATCTATTGGGGGTTGCATGTAGATAGCAGCAATAAGTCCCTAAATGCAGTTAATTTCGTGTTTAACCTTCAATAAAACTTCAGTAACATTAGAAATTTAATGTAGCTCAATCATCGTGCCCATTTAACTAATGTATATTACATTTCAACTTTGCCCGCTCCATGGGTATATGCTAGTCTATAGAATGTTGCCTTGTGAGCTAGTAAGCCATAGACTGTGAATTTATTAGACTGTTGCCTTGTGAGCTAGTAATCCATAGACTGTTGCCTTGTGAGCTAGTTATCCATATATTGGTGCCTTGTGAGCTAGTAATACATAGACTGTTGCCTTGTGAGCTAGTGATCCATAGACTGTTGCCTTGTGAGCTAGTAATACATAGACTGTTGCCTTGTGAGCTAGTAGAGTTGTCTCCAATGGCCTTCAACCTGGTAATAGTCGAGACGTCTTCGAATGAAGATATAAATTCAACAGCAGATATGTGTTCATTGTCTCCATCACTAATAGGAGGCTTTTTTCGCCTTCTTAACAGTTTCTGAAACTTTTTCTGATTTATCCGACAGAAGTCAGAGTTTTTCCTCAAAGGTCGGATTTCTAGAAAACCTGTGAAAAATACTAGGGCTTCGTGAAATAGGGCATTAAAGATCAAAGGCCTATGTTGAGTGGGGTTAATGCGTGGACCTAATTGAGCGAGCTAATTAGTATTCACACTTAGGGCCTCTCCGAGTATTCGGCTTACACCTCGTTTCAGATAAATCAGAAAAAAGTTTGAGAAACTGGTCAGAAAAAGCCTCCTCATAAATGTCGACATGTTCCCTGATACGACCAATGGAAACGCCTAATAAGCCAAACAAAGGTTTATTTTTTGTGTGGTGTCCATAAACCATAAACCCAAACTTTAACTTTAACTTTCGTAGTGTAATCTTACCACAACCGAGGCGAGCTAGACCCAGGCCTACCTGAATTTCTTGAGGTCTTTCCTGACTTGACTAAGAGCCCGCAGTCTTGAGAAGATGGTGCCCCAAGTTGCCATGACATTGTCTCGATTTCCTGGGTCGGCAACTGAAACAGAACAATACAGTTGTTTAGCCAATAAAGTCCAGTGCCCGGTTGTTCAAAAGCACAAAAGTCACATTATCCATAACGGTCATATTGTTGTTTCTGCATTAGTTAATCCTTTCAGTTAATTCATTCTCTTTCAGTTAATCCCATTATAATTTTCACGTTAAGACTTAACATTTCAGTTAAACATAACGTTGTTTTGAACGTTGTCTGCAACATTTTAAAACAATCGGCAATAGTCAAGTCACATCATGATGAAGTCTTGTAGTTGACAGATGAAAATTTGAAGAACATTTATTTTCAAACTTTGCTAATTTCTGAAAATGAGCCTTTGGACTATATCAAACCAAGCTGATGAATTGATTTGGTTAGATCGAAAAATGTGATTATCGTAATAATAATTTAAAAGCTAGAGGGAGCTTCATAGCCTAGATGTAACACTGTTAACACATGTAACACATGTAACACATAACACTGAACGACTACCACGCAACAGCGCCTGGGTTCGATCCTGGGGACAACCCAGGATTGTATTTCTGGATGAACCGGCGTGGTATTTCAAGGTGAAAAATTCCTGGCTCAAAGAGGGGGGATTTGGGCCACGTAGATCTACGTATTTTGGGCCACGTAGATCTACGTGATTTGGGCCACGTAGATCTACGTGGTTCGGCGCTGAAGGTGTTACTGTTAAAGACACCACCAAGTGAGAAACAGGAGTAGCATGCGTGGACTCAACTTCTCGCCGAATCTGGATTCACTAGGCCAATAAACCCAATTGGCTCATGTAAGTACGCTCATCCTGCCTTGGGGGAGGAATACTCCCTGGAGAAAATCACCTCCAAGTGCCGAGGGAACGCCAAAGAAGCAGAAGAAGAAAGGCTAGAATACAGACTTACAAATTGTCTCAAGTGTATCTGGCAGCACCTCCTCAGCAGTGACGGCGTTGGTCAGGAGTTCCTTCAATTCGTCCTCCTCCTTCGTGGAGTAAGTCGCGTCCTCCACCAGTCCATACGAGAACACCAACAGGTGAAGCACCTCCTCAATGCTCACCTCTCTGAATTAAAGAGTCAGTAGATAATATCTAAAGGGTGACTATGTAGGCAGGAGGGGGAGGGGGTTACATTGGCCATCTTCAGGTGACTACTATAGACAGTAAGGGCACTGGGTCAGGTAAGATTCAGCACTAAATGTATTCCTTGTTTAAGCCTGAAGAGTTTCGACGTACTGTGAGAGACCCCTATTGGCGACTTTGTGTAACTTTATCTTGCCTACCTAGCGGCGTGTAGAGCCCCTTTTAGGTTAGCCCATAGGTACTAGAATTTCAATTAGAACTTGAAAAGCAATTAGAACTTCTTTACAATGAAGAGCATACCCATTTAAAATCTCCATATCTAGATATATAGAGTTGAAGATAAGCTAATCTGACTCACCAAACTCGAGATTACAGAAGTGTTTACCTTTCATATTTTGGCTTCTTTAACTCCCTTTCTAGTAATAAGCTGATCTGACTCACTGCACTGAGATTACAGAAGTGTTTACCTTTCATATTTTGGCTTCTTTAACTCCCTTTCTAGTAATAAGCTGATCTGACTCGCTGCACTGGAGATTACAGAAGTGTTTACCTTTCATATTTTTGTGTCTTTAACTCCCTTTCTAGTAATAAGCTGATCTGACTCGCTGCACTGGGATTACAGAAGTGTTTACCTTTCATATTTTTGTGTCTTTAACTCCCTTTCTAGTAATAAGCTGATCTGACTCGCTGCACTGGGATTACAGAAGTGTTTACCTTTCATGTTTGGGCTTCTTTAACTCCCTATCTAGTAATAAGCTGATCTGACTTACCACACTGGCGATTACAGAAGTGTTTACCTTTCATGTTTGGGCTTCTTCAACTTCCTATCCAGTAATAAACTGATCAGACTCGCTGCACTGGAGATTACAGAAGTGTTTACCTTTCATATTTTGGTTTCTTCAACTCCCTATCTAGTAATAAGCTGATCTGACTCGCTGCACTGGAGATTACAGAAGTGTTTACCTTTCATATTTTGGTTTCTTCAACTCCCTATCTAGTAATAAGCTGATCTGACTCGCTGCACTGGAGATTACAGAAGTGTTTACCTTTCATATTTTGGTTTCTTTAACTCCCTATCTAGTAATAAGCTGATCTGACTCGCTGCACTGGAGATTACAGAAGTGTTTACCTTTCATATTTTGGTTTCTTCAACTCCCTATCTAGTAATAAGCTGATCTGACTCGCTGCACTGGAGATTACAGAAGTGTTTACCTTTCATATTTTGGTTTCTTTAACTCCCTAACTAGTAATAAGCTGATCTGACTCGCTGCACTGGAGATTACAGAAGTGTTTACCTTTCATATTTTGGTTTCTTTAACTCCCTATCTAGTAATAAGCTGATCTGACTCACTGCACTGCAGATTACAGAAGTGTTTACCTTTCATGTTTGGGCTTCTTTAACTCCCTATCTAGTAATAAGCTGATCTGACTTACCACACTGGCGATTACAGAAGTGTTTACCTTTCATGTTTGGGCTTCTTCAACTCCCTATCTAATAATAAGCTGATCTGACTCGCTGCACTGGAGATTACAGAAGTGTTTACCTTTCATGTTTGGGCTTCTTCAACTCCCTATCTAGTAATAAGCTGATCTGACTTGCTGCACTCGGGCAGTCCTCATCCCAAATGTTCTGCAGAAGCAGCTTCTCGATACTCATCATGGCATCGTGACGGGCGAACTGGCTGTGACGAAGCATTTGGATGATGGAATTCGAAATCTGCAGCAAACCGCTATGTTTCTGGATGGCAGTACTGTTTCCCCTGTGAAGAGCCTCATATTGTACATGCAACATAAACAGATCATTATAAGGCAACAACGTTGATGTACCGGTGAAACTCTGAGTTGGTTCAAAAATCAACATTCCCTCTGAAAAATGCTGTTTGGCACTATGACAGTCGTACCCGGCATTTACCGAGTCATACACTGCATATTATTGGACTGCAATAATCCACTGCCAAATTAAGCCAAAGTTCTATAATTCGCCACAGTGCCTGTCAAATTTTGGTTGGTTATACCTAAAAAAACGAGCTACCTTTTTGGTCTTAGGGGGCAAAAAGGCTCTCTGTGGTGGGAGGAGCATGTCACATTTATATGTTCTTGATGACATTACGAGTACATATCAAATCTAATCTTACTTGAAAAGCTTTACATGGGACTCGAGCTGATCAGCAGTGATCCGCCCTGGTTTGCCGGACATCTTCAGCGGGAGGTTCTCCTTCATGGCGGCTTCAACGAGCCGTTTGTTGACTTCCATCAGAGCTTCCTTTTGCTTGCAATGGACCAGCTGATTGAGGAGATCAGCAGACTTGCTGGCTTCGACTTGAGCCAGGCAACCCGGTACTATGACATCATGCTGACTGTCATCACTGAAATAGCGGGAGGCAAAATTATCGTATACCTCAAACATGCTACGTGCACTGATCTGCCTGAACTTGCTATGAAACCCACCAAATTTCACGACAAAAAGTTAGTGCTAACTCCTCTGAAATCATGAACAGAGGTGATTTAAGGTATGCAAATAAACAAGAGGCCCAAAGGCCCTGCACTCAGCTGAAAGACATTGGTCAATGAAATGTTCACCTGAAAATAGGTCACATGGTACTTAAAAGGGTACACCGTTCGTAATTACTTGTGGTCTAGTTGAATAGAAATCCACTAATACACAATGTCGTAGTGCAGTTATTATGAATACAAATTTGTTTAAACTTGGTATTCATAGTATTTGTATATCAGTCCACACAACGGCAATGTTGAAATTTATATTTAGAATGTATTTACACAATTGACAGTATTCAAATTCAATTACAAATCAAAATTTTTAACGAACAGCGTAGGCCTTTAAGAGAGATTTTTAGATTTGTCAGCAGCGCTAAAAATAGAATGATGGTATACACTCACCTAATTACTGAGCACAGATTAACCATATTCACGCACACGTCGTTTTTATGGTGTGGAAGTTCGGGCAGCAAATGACGTATTTTATCGACAACATTTTCGCCGAGATGACTACACGGTCCTGCCAAGTCTAAAGTTCTATCCACGAATAAGATCGATGCCTTATCAGTAGCGGCCTTCCTTCTCCCCCTGGCCGGTGCATAGTTCGCCAACTCAGTCGCCAGCATTCGACTAGTGTGTCCGACAGCATAGCAGTCGTCGCAAACTTTCAACTGGTTCATTAGGTCATTCAAGGCGCTCACGATTCCCTAGTCAGGCACAAGGAAATTTAGAAAAATCAGAAATCAAGAAATCGGGAAACACGTTGATGGCTATTACAAAGAACACTTGAAAATATCTCAGATCTTTCCTTGTCGGATATATACACTTTGCGCAGCATGCTAGAAGTGCATTACCTTAATGGAACACGAGTCCAAACGGATGACGACGACCTTCACGGTGACGACGACCTTGTGATGACTCAGTATACACTTTAGGCCCATTTACGTTTGGCTGGCCACCACACAAACAATAATAACTGCACTAGTCCACGGAGGCCGCAATTTACATCTTGAGTGTGATCTACTAACTGGTGCTCTCCACACGACAGCGTGAATCTTAGGATGATACCCAACTCTCTCATCACAAAAGATGAAATGAACAAGAATGAACCTTGAAAGCGACTCGGTTCATATCATCATCATCAACGAAGGCAACATGGTCGAAAATTGGACCTTTGCCTTATAGAATTTGCTTAGCGGCGCATGGGGTCATCAATTTTGTGTAGGTGATGCTTGGTTGAGTATTTACAAGTGATAGTGCAGTAACAGATGCTGTGGTGCAGTCAGGAGGGATGATGTGTGTTATGATAAACGTGCGGCTTGGCGAGGTTCGCAGTGTTCCTCCAATGCAAACCGAAACTGAACTCACCATGTATTGCACTCGTACAGCCTCCGGTAACTGATTGAATTCGACATCTGCCAAGCTTTCCAATTTCTTTCTTTCACCCTGAAGAAGAGACGTATTCATATAGTTCTCCGACTGTCTGAAAGAGCTCTCAGTCTCGAAAGAAAAAATCAAGGAGTAAATTTTTCATCAAATCAGAAAATTGCTTTTGATGGTCCCTCGCAAAAACGTCCCTCACACAGTTACAAGAGTCAAAATGTCCCAAAATGGGGGAACGTTAGCCCTTCTATTTAAAAAGTAGGCTAAAGCTTTGGCCGTGCGAAGTTCCCTTTAACAACGGGAAGTCGTGGCCGTCACTACTGCAAGCGAAATATACTGTAAGGTACCTTCACATTTCCTTTCCTTTGGAAAGTCTGAAGCAGATCAGTTGGTGAGGTAAACAAATGGACAAGAGGGTCTGCAGTGGGATTCCATTCAGGAACTTACGTATGACTTGATGATGTATCAACTACTTTGACACCGACTGTGGCGTGGTACGGGAATTGAATGGCCCGTACGAAATTGGCTTTGAAGTATTGGGAAGGGAATGAAAATTTTTTTATTTTGGAGAAATTGTTTCAAGATATGTCCTCTTTTCTTCTTCTTCTTTTTTTCTTCTTTCGTTCACCACGTTTTAAACAGTCAGTCCGGACACCAAAACACCAAAAAAAAGAAAAAAAAAGAAAGATATGTCCTCTTACACTTGCAATCTTTCCCTTATTGAGTTGAAATTCAATTCTCTTGTTATCGCCTGGCAAGAATGGGAACACGTGACCGAAAGATGGCAGCACAAACAGGTCTGGTGTGACACATGCTGCACTGAATGGTACATGATGTACTTCGCTGGTGAAATTCTGCAACAGGAGACAAATCGTATTATCATAGTAGTAAATGAATGTTACAATGTTCTTTTCTAGCCATAGTACCACATTTTATTGGCTAAAGGGTACACTGTTCATAATTACTTGTTGTCCGGTTAAATAGAAATCCACTAATACACAATGCTGTAGTGCAGTTATTGTGAATACAAATTTGTTTAAACTTGGTATTCATAGTATTTGTATATCGGGCTACACAACGGCAATGTTGACATTTATATTTAGTATGTATTTTCGCAATTGGACATTTTCAAATTCAATTACAAATTCAAATATTTCAACGAACGGCGTAGGCCTTTAAGGCGGAAAAACAGGGTACAAGTCAACTTACCATATTACCCATCCACTCAAGGACCTTTTCCTCAAACTGAAAGAACACCTCTTTATCATCACCATCCACGGACCCCGTTCTGGCGTAGAGATGTTGGTGCGAGCTCTGGTTGGTGATGACAATAACATATTGGAAATCGCTGGCTCCTATGACGTCTTCAATGATGCTGGCTGTTGTGTCAAACAGAAGTGAGCTTGTGATGAAGACAGCTTTTTTATGGGCTGGATCGCCCGACTGAAAAAAGATGACACAATGACAGTGATACATGTACAATATTTTAGGGGGGAAGGGAGTGGCGGGCTCTCATATAAAATTAACAAGAGGCCCAAGAGTCTGGCGCTCAGCTGAAATACATGGGTACAATGTACATAACATGGAAAGCACCTCGTCCTCGTAGGTCTCTTTCAACCTTAATTTTATTAACATATTGATATGCCTATATCACGCATATTTACCATTGAAAAAAGACTCTTGGACAAGTAATGACACGACATGCTACTTATTAGTGAAATTTGATTTTAAGAGCTTGAGCCCTATGACTGTGAAGATATGGTCAAATCGAAAAACCGGGGTGATATAAAATGAAGACTTATCAGATACACCAACCATTTTGTCACTCTAGCAACAGCCAAAGGTTTTAAAATGGCAAAATATGATTTCCAAGATGGCCACCAGCCAAATTAAAAAAGGAAAATACAACACCAACCAACTCCCAAAACTTCTAAAACTGCACTAGCTGACAGCTCTCATCCAAAATATCCAAGTTATGTCATATTTTTGGGGCAAAAATAGACACTGCATTGCTGCTAAGATAATGAAATTTGGCGCTTCTAAGTGTGTCTTTCGGGTACAGTGATTGAAAATTTCAGGAGTTGTCAGAAATGACCTTTGAAGTTAAAAAACTATGTTGTCTAATTTTTGTGACCCTATAACGGCAGCCATCTTTGATTTTAAAATGGCTGCCAAAAAAGACACTTTTTCACCTATATCTCGAATTCTACTTTAGTTATACATCTAATTCCAACGCCTACCTTTATTTGCAAGGGTTATTTTAGGAGTGTTTTGGTCATCTTAATTAGATATTCAATCAAAGGAGTATCCTGATAACCGATTGTCATATATTTTACAAATTCCTAATCACCAGCTGATTACCCACCATAACAGACAAACCATTTTAACTAAAAACATAAAATGTTATATGACCAAACAGAAGATAAATATTTTCTTTTCTTTTTTTAAAGATGTTATTGTTTGCTGCAAAATTCATAACATTTGAATTTTAAAGTAATTTTGAAAGTAAGAATTTTGTAAAGCTAAAAGTAGGACCATGAACATCATTCAAACGTGATGAAATTAGCATCACATCAAACTTCATACTGATAAAGATCATGAAAATACATAAGAATGGGCACCCTCCGAAAATAAATTTCGGCCATTTTAAAACCCTTTTCACAGGCAACATTTGTTTACCATGGCATAAAAGTAAAAATATATAAGCTTATTCAAGTAATTTACTAGAAGTTGTCGATGCCTTTCAATGTTCATGATATTTTGAATGCTTGATGTGATGATTTGATTTAAAACATGACTTTTATGTCATGGTAAACTTACGCTGCCTGTGAAAAGGGCCTTTTCAAATCGGCCGAAATTTATTTTCGCATACGGTCTATTATTATTGGTGATCTGAAAAGTAAGGTTTAATAGCAGCTGTTGGCAGACACAAACTGATCACTGGGAAATGTTGGGGAAAGTCAGTTAGTGTCAGTATTTACTAATTAGAAGGACCGAGCCACGATATTTTTGACATCCCGTCACTGCCATCAGTCATGACTGTCAGAGTCAACAGTGAACAATGGCGGTGTCTACGGCGTGCCACGGTCATGATGGTAGGCCCTGCCCCCTCCTACAAACAGTCGTACAGATGCTGACCCCATGACTGACTCAGGGAAGTTTGGCCTATCTAGGAATCATGATATCACTCACTTCAAAAGATGAGAGTTCCTTGATGTCAAGTGCACCCTGTTCGAAGAATCTGGTCACACCACCTGACCAATGTAAGCATTCAGCACTTGCATTATCTATGAATACCACTGCACGGGTGACTTTTGAGGCTATCAGCTGCCATGGATCCACACATATGGACTTCATCTGCCCTGCCATTGTGTGTGAAAAATATCTGAACTTATTTTCAGTAGAAAATAGGTATAAAATAGAAAATTATGAGTGAAAAAATATGTTTTGCCAGGTTGTCCACCATGTTTTATTGTCGCGAAATGTAAACCAGGGTTTGATGAATTCCATTCAGGCCGCGCTCTACTCCTCTCTGTAACCAGAGATAAGAGATGTTAAAAAAGCCAAAAAAGTACATGGAAAAGGACAACATGAAAAGGAAAAAGAGGTTGTTTCAGAATTATGTTCATTTGTATGATTTAAAGGTCATTTTTATCATTTTGGGAAGTTGCGTTATGTTTCGTTCCGTCAAAGACCACACATTTCAATTCATATAGTACCACGAAATTGATGACGTAGTTCGCAGCCGGCGAACAAAAAATGTTTTTTAACCCCGACAAAACAGGTTTTATTTGATAAAATGTGGTAAGTGCTAATGCAGTGTCCCTTGATATTGTTATATTGGTGTTGTGCAGATCTTTTAGTACATTCTAGTGCACACTTCACGTTAATATTTGAATAAAACAGCTGGATAACGTGCGTCCGACAATTGAAATGAGTACGTGTCGGTTCCGATATGTCAGTTGTATCATGTATGTTCTATTTTCGGACAATTGTCATCGCCGTGCTGTTAGTACACTTTTCACTCCCTGAAGAATATCACATCCATTTAACCAAATGCTGGAGAAGAAGCCCTGATAACGACCATGTACGACACTTCGGATCTTCGGTCCTGACCTGGATGGATGACATGACAATGTCAATGATGATTGATAGGCCTACGGTTTGTGCATAAAGGCCCTTACAGTCACACCAGTCGGAGGAATACAAAAGACCGCATGGTTGCACACCACATGCTCTTTTGTTTGTTTGCCTATATTTAGGTGGGTTTTTTTGGGCGAGCAGTGACTTCTTCCGCCGGGTGTAACAGTGACTATTCAACTGACATGACCTCTATTGGCTCTAACACGCACCTTCTATTTTTGATACCTTGCAGAATTCTTTCTCTCTATGTCGTTTAAGATATTGTCTACAAAAAGAAACTACATCTTCAAAGAGCTTCACCAAGAATCTTTGTAATACTTGGTCATGTGTTTCACAACGAATCCTCTCCTTTGTCGAATGAGTCGAAACATTTATCAGACGTTACGAAATATCAGACGATGCTCATATAAAAAAAACAAAATTGGAGTCGGTCATGTATTGACTCGTCTTCAGGAAAGGAACCTCGAATGTTTCCCACGAAATGTGTCTCATAGACATTATAGTTCATCCAGAGAACTATCAGCATTGTTCATCAGTCCGGCTGATGAGCACAACACCTCCATGGTTGAGCTCGACCTGGACTTGGACAGTCGGCTGGAGAATCTTGATATGCTTCAGGATAACTTGTTGCGGCGAGGAATGGTGCGCTTCAATCTTGATGAATGGGTGAGTGTCTTTACTGTGATGATAGACAACCTGCGAAAATACATTTCAGCCATTTTGAGAAGGCCCTTTTCACAGGCTTCTCTGTCTTCACCCAGGAAGTTAAAGTCAAGGATTCTTTCAAATGTGTTTTCTTAGCCAACCGTTACTTCACTCTCTTTATGTTTTAACTTTTATTCTTGTTTTTTTGTGCTCCATTGTTTTTATTGATACTTTATGATGTTTTACAACAGGTAATGGATTATAAACATTACAAGAGATTAAAGAAAGAAGTGGAAGCTGTCCAGGAAGAGAGAAAACAGGTTTCACGACAGATGGGGGACATCGTCCGACAAAAAGTAAGCTAACTTAACGCCTTGATAACTACACGTAGTTCTGGATTACTGGGTTTGACAGTACCTAATAAGGAGGTTCAGATTTGGCCCGACTCCCACTCCGACTCCGACTGACACTCAAAATCATATTTTCGAGTCGTGACACAACCAAGCTGTTGAGAAAATTTAAATAAAAAGTGTATCATTTGTCATTGCAGAGGGGAACAGACCTCCTGGACGCGAAATATCCCAGCCACCTTATCTTGCAGCAGAAATCAGACTCCGACTTGAGTGTCAGTCGGTGTCGGAGTGGGAATCGAGCCAAATCTGAACCTCCCTATTGTCTGAGACATTTCTTCTTGAACATAATTAACAAAGAATTTGGGCAATCTGCTCCACCATCTGATTTGATTATTTCAATTTAAAAATACCTTGGACGACATCAAATTAGCTCACTCAGCATGTTATAGTATACACCTTTCCAGAAATGGGGCGCTTAGTGTCCGAAATAGTGATGTCATAAGGGGAAACTAGGCCTTATGGTGTTGGGACAAAGGAGATAGTCATGGTTGACCAACACACTTGAATGCCTTTGATGACGGACAAGGGGGAAAAAGTTAGTTCCAATGCAAGCCACCAATTTCGGGAAGCATGTATACTGGACCTCATTTTCTTCTCCTTCAGCATTTGTTCTGCACCTAGAGGTGTGTAGCTCTCTTCTACATATACAGTGGAACCTCCCTTAACGGACACCTCTCTATAAAGGACAACCTCTCTATTAAGGACACTAGTTTTGGTCCCAAATTGGTCGTTTCCATTCAATTCGACCTCTCTAAATAAGACGCGTCTCTATTAAGTACAGCACTTGTCAGTCCCGAGGGTGTCCTTAATAGAGAGGTTCTTATCTACTGTACCTACAAAACACAAAGTTCAGTGATGATTTCTCGTCTGCATGTACCATCTTTTCCTTCAGAGCTCATCACTCAGCGAAGAGAAAGGAAGACTTATAAAAAGAGGAAAAGAGCTGAAACTGGAACTGAGACAATTAACTGTAAGTGGTCTTGCGAATCCTGACTAACCGGCGTACATCTGATTATTCCGTGGATATAAACCCCTGGTAGTGCCAGCAGTCAATGGCAGTAGTTGATTTTAAGGTTTCAGGTCAAGTGCCTCTAGTTTTCGGCAGCCAGCAACGTGGAACATGTCGCCATTCTTCACAAAGCGGTACTCCTCCAATCCAAGGGGGGGCGTAGCTAGCGGGGGAAGGGGGCAAATGCCCAATCCCCCCTCCCTCTTGGAATGACCAGAATATGTTTTTGACCATGATTTTTGCCCCAAAATTACTGACAGTGTCGTTTTGTCTCCCTCCAAGAACCTTTTGCTGCCCCCCCCTCCCAAGACAAAAAAGCGAGCTACCCTCCTGCCAATGTACTTTTTGGAAAATTATGAAGTACACATGTATTTGGTTGCCAGCAGGGCAACCTCATTAGTCAAGGAAGTTGCCCGCCCTGAAATAAGTTTGTCCTTTCATCGAGTTGTTTTAAAATCTGCTTTTAGAAATTAGGATAGCATGCCAATGGCAATGGCGTTAGTAACTATCGCTACACATGTACATTACATTTTTAGATTTACAATTCTTTGAAAGCGTGTCTTACTCTTATTAGAAGCAAATAAATCTTCAGAATGTTCTTGAAGAATTGTTTGTTAATTTGAAACTTAACGTGAAAAATTTCATGTTTTGCAGAAACCCTTTTGGGAGATAGAGGAGGAAGTCATTCTCAAAGGTCTCAGTCTACCTAACAAGCTCCATCCTGCTGTTGTGAGTATGGCTGATACCATGAAATTTGCCCTTGAAATTTGTTTAGAATAAATTAGTCTTGTACAAAGCCTCATGATTGTACGGTAGAACCTCCCTTAGTGGACACCTCTCTATTAAGGACAGCACTTGTCAGTCCTGAGATTGTCCTTAATAGAGAGCTTCTACTGCAGTGCCAAGAGAGTTACTGCTCACATGCACTCGACATGACACTTTTCAAACAGTCATGTCTTTAACGTGTACTTGTGTTATAAATATATGAGGAAAAAAAGTTTGAAAATGCTTTTTTGCAGTCGAAATGTATATCGCTATCCCACCCCTGGCAGAATTACAATACTCATAATAGAAAATTTGGCAAGTCATATAATTGCTCACGTTTTTGTGGACTACCCTGTAAATGCAGCGGCAGTTCAGATTGTACCGGTATTATTTTTTGCAGCCACTATCGGAAGATATGGTTCTTGACGATCCGAGAATAGCCCCCAAACCTACAGTACCATTGCCGAGAAAGGGTTCAATTCTGAAACGACTACAAGAACGCGATTTGTTAGAATTCAGCCCCATTGGTCCGACAGCTTATTACATGAAGGGCGACTTGGCTATTCTGGAGCAGGCCATCTCGCGCTATACACAAGGATGTCTTGAGAGCGAAGGCATCTCGGGGGTCGTGTGTCCAGACATCGTCAAGGCATTCGTCGTGGTGAGTATGATGTCCTCAATTTTCTAGGCACACACTCCATTGATCTTGTAAGTCAAAAATGGAGAAAATTTTTTTTTGTGATGTCAGGGAGTTTTGGTGACACTACACTATAGATTCATTCACTTGATTGGGAACAACGTTTACATAGTGTTGGCCGTCGTCACGTCACGATGCATTGTCACTCTTTCACGGTTTCACATTACTGTAATGTGACGTGACGCGACGTCTTCGTAAACGTTGTTCCCAATCAAGTGCATGAATCTATAGTAGCCAGGAAAATGGCGAAATCATTCAAAAGTTGATTGTGAAATGAGTTACTGTAAATTGGTACCTAATAGCAATGCAATCTTAGCGTGCTATTTTATTTGTGTTATATCAGTATGATTTACATGCTATTCAATATTACCAGATAGACCTCCTGATATATATATTTTTGGCAGTGGTCGATTTTATGCTTTTTTCTTTCCAACCCCATGGACATTCCTGATTCCACGTTTTATTTGGCCACAAACAAGTTAGGTTCCACTGCATATGATATGATATTTACCAACAAAATGGTCTTATTCCAGGAAGGTTGTGGTGTTGATGTTACTAACCCAGACAAAGTGTTCCGCCTTCAGTCCAGGGAGGAGGAAACGGACCGCAGTTCAGATCCGGCCTCCGGTAACAAGTCGGGCAACACACTCTTCCTGACTGGTTCATCACATTATGGCATGGTTGCATCCCTCGTTCGTATGATGGTCAATGAGATTTCGCTCCCGATTAAATGTTACACGCTAGGCCGTAGTTACAGCCCGGTGAAGGAGGATGGAGATGACGAGAATCTACTGGCCGTCTCACAGGCAACTGAGGTACGTACGTGACGAGGAAAATATTAGTAAAGGGGAACCCTGCTCGTGTTTACTGGTGGTCCAGGAAAATAGAAATGCAGTTATACACAATGCCGTAGTGCAGTTATTATGCATGCAACTTTGTTGAAACTTGATGTACAGTAGAACCTCTCTATTAAGGACACCCTCGGGACTGACAAGTGCTCTTCTTGATAGAGGGGTGCCCTGATTAGAGAGGTCGAATTGAATGAAAACAGCCAATTTGGGACCAGAACTAGTTTCCTTAACAGAGAGGTTGTCCTTAATAGAGAGGTGTCCACTAAGGGAGGTTCCACTGTATATGATATTTGCATAGCTGTCTAAACAAGTGCCATGTTGAAATTTATATTCAGTCTGCACCTATGCAATTGGAAATTTTGAATTCAATTGAGCCCCATTGTCACTTTCCCAAGTTTAAAAGTTCACCAGCATGGACTGCTAATGTCCCACATTCAAATGTGTCAAATCGGTTCCTGAGTATACTCACATGTATACTTTATCTGCCCAACAACCTCACATCAGAGACCATCGTACCTGGTGCGAGGTTGGCGTTTATTGTCATGGCTACTCACAGTCTTAATTTAGTGATCACAGCATTTACAGTGTAGGAGAACTTTCCACTCAACCTCACCCTGGTAAATTTGGGTGAAAAATACTCAAACAGGAAAACATTCCCAGTGCTGAAGGCCCGGTTAACTGTCCGCCCACCTGTCAATTTTTAAGATGTTTTCAAGAAAACAATTTGTTATGTTTACCTTCAGTTTCATCTGTTTACAAGTTGCAAGAGTAAAAGTCAAGCGGAGGAAATGTTTGCGTTATACCAAGATGTGTTGTTGAAGATGTATCGACCCTTTAATTTGAATATGAGGTAAATCTAAGGAAATACAAATTAAAAACTTTTAGCGGGGATATTCAAGTCACTTCCAGCAGTTTGCACTATGAAAGCCAAGCTGTAGATAGTTTGACTTGACTTGTGTCTTTCTACTGTATGATCATGTGGACATGCATATTTTCATAAGCTGTAAGGCCTATATAATTATGGCTTTGTGTACTAGTTGACTCATCTTTCAGATTCTTAAATGTTGGTGCTAAAAATCTTCACGGTTCCGAGTCGAGAAGAATTGATGTGGAGTGCTGGGTTCCGAGTGTAGAAAGCTTCATCAAGGTACAGTAGAACCTCTCTTTGAACAGACTAATGTTGCACAATGTTTCGCCTCGTCAGTGTTGTATCGCCAGTTATGTCATGACGCTGAACTACTATTGAAAAGTGACGGTATTATGCACAATCATCTTGACGTGACGATATAATGCCGTGCAACGTTAGATAGGCCTAGATGTCAGATGACAATAATCTGTCATTGACAGTGGCTGTCACTGACACTGACCTGTGTCGCTGTCACCTTGCTATGGCTGGAACACAAGAAGACACTATGCGGTATCACAGGCCCCAATAGGGCCTACACATTATGAGGTGTCCTGATTGGAGAGGTGAAATTGAATGGCAACAACCAATTTGGAACCAAAACTATTGTCCTTAACAGAGAGGTTGTGCTTAATAGAGAGGTGTCTGCTAAGGGAGGTTCCACTGTAATTGTGACACCGCCCTTTACATAATACTAAAAATAGACTATAAGCGAGCCATATGAATTCTTGTAAATATGTCGGGGTACGGTTTTGGCAGTGTACCCTACCCCTGGCTTGCACCCGGCATAGACTGAGAAGCCTGAATCCCAACTTGACTTTGGAAAAGTTTCATTGTAAAATAGCTAACGGGCCTTAGGGACGAGGTCTGCATTGAATTGAGTGCAGTGCTGTAATATCGTTCTTTTCAGGTGTAACCAATCAAAAACTTATAGGGACCGGTGTTAACTTCGGAACATGAGGAAACCAGCCCTGTAAAATATTTAGTCGCCCTCCAACTTCAAGCACCCCGCTGATAAAACACACAGTGATGATCGGCATATTTACCTTATCTACCTAATGGCCAGCGTAACCAGTGATACTCGGGCCAGGTTCATCATCATGTGATCATGACTAATTACTGTGATGAGGCAAAATTAGAAGTAATTTGGTCGACTTCAAGGCAACCAGGATGTGATAGCAAGGTCGGTTATGTAACAACATATGTTGACCTCAGCTTTTGGTCCGGCAACTCAGCAGGGGGTTACCTGGCTCAGATAAGCTGAGAGCTAAAGTCAGTAAACTATTCCTCAGAAACTCTCCCCTCATCAAATATCCATCCCCCGGCATCTAAGGCATTTTCCATTAGTTGGTGGGGGATGGTTAGGAGATAATTTTTACAGGGCTGGTTTTCTCATGATTTGGGGGAAATTTGGCAGTACGGATTACTCCGGGCCAGTCGTTTGTTTTACAGTGTACGAACCCGGTCTTTACCGGGTGAGGAAGTGAAAGAGTCAATAGACTTATTGATTTTGTGTTTCAGTTGGCGAGCATTTCGAGTTGTGATGACTATTTTAGCCGAAGGTTGATGATGCAGTGTAGTCGGAACATGACCAGCAGCCCTCACAAATATCAGCACATTGTTCACGGAAGTGCCCTCGTCATGCCGCGGTTCATCACCGCTTTGCTGGAGAATTTACCGTCTCGAGCAAGTATTCTGTCTTGTTATTGTGAAGGCCTCATTGAGGTTTTCCCTTATTGGGAGTCAATGGGTAGAATGAGATTTAAAAAGGAAAATTTCTTTGGGTACATGACTGGCTAATGGAAAACCATTAGAAGCACCAGTGGCATACAGAGTCAATACTGTAAAATGCAAATTCACATGGCCATGAACTACAGCTGCGAAAATTTCCAGGTTTACCATAAACTGAATATTGAACTTCTTACGGACAATCCTATCCCTCTGGTCAACCCTGTTCTACTGGGCACTCCACCAGTGAATTCGACGCAAACTAGTCAAACCATAATCATAACTCTTGTTTTTATGTTTCAGAATGAACAAGTTGTGATACCAGATGTTCTCAGGTCACATTGGATCGGACCCTTACCACACGGAACATTTACGTTTGCTGACTCTTGATACCAGTACAGTGGAACCTGGGGACCCCAGAAGATGCCCAAAAAAATGGCTGGTTCAAACATTGCTTGGTACCACGATAATGATATCTCAGATTAATGGGGGCATCCCATGGAACACAATGTTGACTGTGCCAGACAAATCTTCTGCTGCTTTAGGCCCGCCAGACCCCCGAAAAGGCCCCCCCAAATTTGGCTGGATCAAACATTGGAGGTACCATCCAAAACAAATTTTTACTTGAACAAGTACATCCCACTGAGTTCAGAATCAGCCCTGCCAGACAATTTATCCGCTGCAAAGGGCCCACCAGACACTCCCAAACTTTGGCCCCTGCGGTGGGTGTGGAAGAATTGGACCAGGTCAAACATCGAAAGTACCATACGAAACTAATTTTTATTGAATGAGCACATCCTACAGAGTACAAAATGGCAAACGCAAGAAAAAATATCTGCTGCCTAAAGCCCGCCAGACCCCCAAAATGCCCCCCCCCCCAAATTTGGCTGGATCAAACATTGGGGGTACCACCCAAAACAAATTTTACTCGAACAAGTTCATGCAACTGAGTTTAGAATCGGCCTTGCCAGACAATTCATCCGCTGCAAAGGGCCCGCCAGACACTCCCAAACTTCGGCCCCTGCGGTTAATGTGTTGGTAGGATTGGAATTGATCAATTACTAGTCAGTACCACATGAATTTAAATGTTGATGAATAAGCTGCTCATTCATCAAAAACTAGTGCCTAGCACATCACGCAAAGTGCATATATATGTCCTCGTAGGTATGTCAGTATTAATCATCCAGTCATTATTCATTATAACACATCTACAATGTAACAAAGCTTATATGTCCGTTTCACTCTCTGAGTCGTCACTCCATTCAAACTCAGAACCAGAGCCATCTGTATCATCGAACTCGGCAGCAGCATCGACATCATCCTCAACATTCTCCTCATCAGGTGATTCTCTGTCAATCTCAAACAGTCCATCAGGCACAGCAGATCCAGGGAACCAGTCAGGAACAAAGTTCCCATCATGGTCCTTCCAACCATAGTTAAGTGGATCCACTCCATCTACTGGTTCTGCTGAATCAGCATTTCCCCACAGGATTCCAATAAAATGTGCTCTTCTCAGTTTGTTTCGAACAGTCTTGGCACACGGCGGCAGTAGTGCACAATCGACTTTCTTAACCTTGGCCATCGGATTTTCCTGAAACGGGTAAATATCAGAGTCATCAAACAGATATACAGGATGCATGGAGAGCACAGAGACAATCCGTTGGAAGGTTTTCTTTCTTGCTTAGGACCAACAACCACATCCAAGTGGATATTGAAGCACCATAATGGTATATTTACAAATTCGCAGTGATATCTCTTCAAAACACTTACTGGTTTGAGTACCATTGAAGTGGCCAAGATCAGTACAACAATTGTGGATATTTTAATTGTGTAGGTCACGCTGTTGGATGCAGCCTGATCGAAATTCATCTGCAAGTGCTGCAAATTCAAACTTCAGGACCTTCAGGCCGTACAAGGCACAGACGAATTCTTCGGCTATGGTCTGGTCTGGGGCCTCTTTCGATGACAATCTGTTGAAGAACTTCACGAATTTCCCGTTGGTATCTTTCTCCCGAATTTTCAAGAGTTTGAGTTCGGTAGAAGGCAGCAGTGAAATCACTGCGTGTAAAAGCATGAAGACCTGGGAGGGCAGCTGCTAATTATAGACCCCACATACAACAAATGTGGGGTCTATATTGAGATTACCAGGAGAAGGTACTGGGCTTCTGCATTCTTCCCAGGTTTAGTTATGGAGGTAGTCCAGCAAAACTGCTATTTCAACTGAAAAACTGTCACCCCTGTCCCATCAAACTAAACTCGATCCAGTGCACCTGGCAAATATTTTTTCGAAATTCATTTTGATGACTTTGAAGCGTTTTTATGCGCCGATATTCAGATTTGCTTTAAAATCTCCGGCACGATTCTGTCAATCACACGTACATTAGCATAAGCTCCGCCCCGTAATGGTGACGTCATATCCTCTGGCATCATGGTGGCGGTATCTCTTTGCCGAAGTGGCGAGCTGTCGAGTATTTTGAGCAAAGAACGACGGTTGAATGTAGGAATAAAATAAAGGAATAGCCTTAAATGCTTATCGATGATCCATCCTGCGCATCTGAAAAGGTTAGGGTGCTGTTTAAATGTTATTGAGCGTGTGATTTTGAGAAAGCGCGAGCGTGTTTGTCCGGAAATAGATCATCCGCGAAACGGAATAGACTTCACTCCTCCATACGTGTACTGTGTGGGCCCGTGGGGGCTATCGAATTTGCTGCCAAGCAACTTCAAATATCTAGTCCCTTCTGCTTTGTCTCCAAGGCTGTAGCAATGGTGCGTGGGCATCGATGTGTCGACGGGCATTCCCTGAACCACAGTCCATGATTATTTGATCGCATGATACTGGTCTGGAACTTGTTTTGGACCTTCCAAGCATTACCAGGAGACTCACCAAGATATCTGTGTCAGATGCCCTGACTACAACATTTCCAGGAATACTGAATGCATGATATGCAACGAGGGTGTCTGCTTCCTCATGGGTTCCTTGGAGATTGGCTGGGTGTTCAATGATCATCTTTGAACAGATCGTCCTCACTGAAGGTGATCCGCACACAATTTCCGCCATAGGATACAATTAGAGCCTTCTTGAGGAGAATTGGACCATACTTGTCTTCTTGCCACTCTTTGAGGAGGAACTTTGCTAACTCATCTTTGAAGATACCATTTTGCAGAAGTTTCTGAAAATTCTGTCTGGGTAATTGCTCTGGCCCGCTGATCACGATTTGCCGATCATCAGCTCCACGTAGGTTTCTCTCACTTGCCTTTTGGGACTGGGTGACGTAAGTATCAAACAGAACATGGATCTCATTCCCTCGATTTGCACAGACGTATGCCAGAAGTGACCTGCCAGGGTTGCATAGGATGCAATGCGTCCAATGGCAGACAGAAAGGAGTGGATCAATAGTCCACCATCAATCAGGGTTGCACTGATTGTTGGTAAAGGCGTTGTAACAAAGCCATCCTGAAGTTCTTCGAGCTTATTCAGCAGCTTGCTCTTCTCCGTCTTCAGCCCTGATCAATCGGAATGTGCTATCGCCAGTGGGTATTTCGTGATGGGAAAAGTCATGACATGCCTGAGGCTGAATTCCGTCTTTTCTGAAACTGCAACGAGCATACGGATAAACGCATCTCTTTGGCTCTCAACTGCAGCAGGTTTTCCCTTAGCTTTTCGCTGCTTCTTTGAGTTCTCCTGTGCGAAATTCTCCACCTTTCTTCTCTTGATTGGCCTCAGGAACCTGTCCTTGTCTGCAGCACTGTCCTCTCGAAACTTCATGTGTCGCTCATTACCAGCATCAAGACTACCTAGGAGATATGTCTGTGTTTTCTCAGATGCCGCCTTCCCTGCGGCAATGTTCAACAAGCAAGCTGATGTAGATGCTGGTGTCACTGCTTTCGAAAGGACATCTCTGTGCTGACTGTCTTTCTGAATCCGGCTAGCTCTTAGCTGCATTGCAGGCTGCTCCTCTGTCTCCAGTCCTGTCATATTCCGCAACTCTGTCACGGACATCCCACGTTGTGTTGATGTAATACACCATCTCCTGATTGCATTACGGGACTGGTGAAAGCCAACAATGCCTCGCATTGGGGAGGCCGCATCTCTAATCACGGTTTGTTCGAGGGTTAAGTCAACAGCTGACCTTGAAAAGTGCTTGTCTGTTCGTCTGATGGAAAGCGCTCCTGCTTGAAGTACCATACGAATCTGTGGCGCTGCCTTCTCCAGCTTGTTGAGGAACAACCCCCCCCCCCCCCCCCCCCCCCAACGAGCGTAGTTCGGACGATTAAGAGCAAAGAATATGTCAATCACGGCGGGCAGAGTGTCAATGTAGATATCGACATCATTTGTCCTATACTCCACACATCAGATTCCTATGCACTCGGTTTATCATGCAGACGTACATGCTCCAGTACTGGGCCGTTGGGCCAAGGTCTCCACTCATCACCTTTTGGAAGAACTGCTCATACTGCTGCATGTGTTCACTGAAGACTGGGTGTGCAGCAAAAAAACTGCTCCTGGACTTTGAGATCGTTAGGGACTTCAGCAAGTAGATGATTCACGACATCCCGCCTGTCTGGGGTGATGGTCGACAAGAAACTCTCATACAGTTTCCTCTCCATGACAAGAGCAAGAATGTCATGGATACGGACACATCGGTTGTAGAACTTGCCACGGATAAACCCCATGAGTGATCCTTCCGCCAGTATTCCTGATTCTGTTAGCAGGTATTCAGCACCACTTTCGTTGATAAATGTCCCAATCGCTCCATAGAATGCCAGCTCCACGTGGAAATTTCCGAGGAGGATGAGGAGTTTATCAAATATAGGTAGCAGCTGGACTGGCAAGATAAAGTCCCACAAATTCACCAATAGGTGTCTCTCACATCTCACAGTACGTGAGACATCTACCCAGTGGGTCGAAATGATTCACTGATTGTACGAGGAACATTATTTAGTGCTGAATCTGATATGACCCAGGGCCCTCACTGTGTATATGAGTCACCTGAAGATGGCCAAATTAGCTCCTCTTCTCCTGCCTATAGTCCCGCTATTAATAACTCATGAAAGCAACATCTGCGGGGGTTCTAACCGTGAAACTAGAAAGTCAAGTTGTTGCTGCATCGTGGTGTCGACGTTATCAAGATTTGTTAAGGTAACCCCTTGATAAGACAGTAGAACAATGGGAATGCAGGGGCGAAGCTAGTGGGTGGGGCAGATGTGATGCGTGCTCCCCAGATCAAAGCGCTAGCTACGTCCCCGTAGCGTGCTATTCGGGTCTTGGCGCGATCGGACTGTGTTGAAAGACAATAGACCGTGTACTGGTATGAGCTCGGCCTTAATTCATTTAATTGCGAGATAGGGGGAGCTGGTTATTGCTTCCCCATAGTTGTGGAAAAGGACTCCAGCGCAGTGTCGTAACTACATCGTTACGTGATCGCCAGCACAGATGACTGAATCGATTTCTCTGGTGTATATCACATGTGCTTGAAGATACCAGATCAGTCCCCACAAAACCCACAGAAAACACGCATGCTGTATAGCTGGATATATACATAAACTCTGACAGCTTGTAATTATTGCGTCTCCAAAGTGTTGGAAATCGGAGGAAGATTCTTCAACAAACGATTTTTTTTCTTAGAAAATTACTTAAGAATAATGATCGAAATCAATGAAGAACAGTCTCAAAGTAACTGACTCAGGTTCTTTAGCAAACTATCAAAAGTATGGGCTTTCTGCGATCGATATCAAAGCACTCACAATGGTACTTAGATGATCTGACCGAATGTTCTGCCACATCAGCATATTTAAATTGATGTTCGATATGTACTTAGTTACCTAGTCCTCTTCGTCCCTGGTGCTGGGGCATAAGGCCTTCACCATTTCTCGCCATCTTCCCTTGTCCTTGGCCACTCGTATTGCTGTGTTCCAAGACAGGCATCGTGCGTCCCAGGTGCTCTTTGGCCGTCCACGTTTCCATCTTCCTTGCGGGGTCCATCTGAGAGCCACCTTCGGTACATATGCAATCTGGTTGCATTCTCAGCAAATGACCTAGCCATCGGAATCTCCTCCGCCTCTTCTCGTTTCAAAGCCTTGTTGGTGATCTTTCTTTGCCAGAATATCCTGCAGATCTTGCGTTGGCATCCGTTATGGAAGGGTGCTATCTTCCCCATGTCTTCTACGGTGGTTCTCCAACATTCCGAGCCATAGAAATCCCAAGTATGTCAAGACCATATCGCATCATTTGAAGATCATGCTAAGCGACATACCAAGTAAGTGATTTATCAATACATTGACCGATCTGAACCAATAGTTCACGGACATCTCTACAATTTCAAGATCAAATGGCCACGGGCCACGTGCTCACCAGTAGTCAATGAAAGGAAGATGGTTACCAATATTAAAGCGTTGATCTCAGTGACCTTGGAATTTAAGGTCAAGATCAAAATGTAAAAATGTCTCAACCACTATGGAAAGCTTGATCAGATGACATACATTCGAAAATCACACAGTGAATGGTCCTTGAGATATGACTCGCCGTGACCTACTTACACCAGTGAAGTACCTGTTCAATCCCGAGAGCCCTTTGAGCTAGTGTCCAGGCTAGACGAAATCTCTTTTTAGCTTTTATGATCAGACAGTAGATTGCTTGACTTATAATCATGGCTTCGGGTTCAAACTCCGGTTGAAGTTTGGTACTTTTCTCAGTCTGTGACATCTCTAGTGCATGAGTTATTTCAGAGTTTTTAAAAATTTTCTTACGCAACCGTAAATTGTTTCCGTATAATGAATTATTTCCTCGCCAGGGGGCCCTTTCTACAACCTGGGGTGTACATGCGTGAGATCACTCATTATATTTCACTGTATATATTTAGAACGTCATATACATGTACATGTTTACCAGGCTGACCAAATGTTTGATCGTGTATTAGCAACAAGTTTTTTTTATTGTCCATTGCACAATTACCATGTTTAAACTGAATATCGTCAGCTGTATTCAGTCCAACGTGTATTTCCTGCACCGGGTTTGTAGCTAGTAAACCTATTGTATTTTTTACAAAACAGTTCATTTCGAAACCCCCAAAATGTCCATATTTACATGGATTGCACCTTGAGAGGCATATTCCTAATCTAAGGTTGGCAACAAGAAAACATGTTACGTTTGGATCACGTGTGCCTGATAATTCATAGCGTTGACTTGTTGACAGCGATTGATGTATATTGCGTATGATATTCAACATCAGAGTATTCACACCAGTGGCTTGAAATGTGTAACAGGCATCAGATTCACGGTAGAAGTCAAAGTAGTAATGGGTGAAACGATTTGCATCAAATGTTATCGTTCCGTTGTGCACAAGTGTATATATCAATAATCCACTTAAATTCTGCTTAACGGAATTGTACAACGTCAAAGACATTGTTGAGCTTGCTGTGTTACAAGTGAACGAAAACAAGTCCATATTAGTAGTTTTAATAGGAGATCTTGGAATAATGCCGAATTTCTCGTGGTTTCTCGATTTATAGTATATATCAGCACATTTCTCGTGTTTTGGAAGCACTATGCGTCCTACATAATTTCCAGACGATATGTCATATAGCCTTGTTTTACTGATAACACCCTTCCTAACGTCTCTTATCCTTTTGTTTAATATCAAATGCACATGGACGAAGATAAAAAAACTTGAGGTTGGTTGTATAAAAAGAGACATTCCGTAACCACCCGAATAAAAGTAGGAACAGTTATACAGAATCCGGCATGTCTTGTTATTTTCTTTTGCGTTGTAGGTATAAAACAGCATTCTGTTCACAGGCTCCGGTTCTTCCGTATACTGGATCCATATCAGAGGACGGGAAGGATGGAATTCTATCCTAAAATACTTTTTATTGACATCAATAGGTGGTATAAAAACAAGTCTCTGATTTTTTCGGTAGTTTAAAATGGAGTTCACCTACAACAACGATTCGAAGACGTTCATTAGCTTGCTTTTCAGCGGCTGAAGACTACGCAGCGACTACGCAGGACCAGAGCAATTTTAACCGATACGTAGGTTCGAAAATGCTCAGACCACTGACAAAAACGCTTGACAAACAAACAGGAATGGATCGAGTGCCTTACACTATGCTGTGCATTCTTCGTGCAGAAGCGAGACTGCTACAAGTTCACTGTATTATATTTTACAACGGATATAATGTGTTGACTTATACCCGCTTTCTTTCGCGCTGGTATCAGATTCAACAGTGATCCATCCGAATAGAACAAGAAATGCATGTCATCCTGATCGTTAAAGGGACGGAATGATGGAATAAATTCACGGAATTCGAATTTACCCGAACCTTTCTTGACAAGACCATTCTTCGGACTGTAGAATCGTTCCAGCCCAATTGCAACAGGGCCGGGCCCAGCAATCAAGCACAGCGTATCAGCCTTTTGGTTATACCTTAACCCACGTTTCTGCTCAGGGGCAAAATAAGCACGATGCCTCATGACTAGTTTCTTTGGTTGATAGTGATTTTCACTTCCGTAAACGGAAATATCATCAGATTTATCTGAAGCAAATAAGTAGACACACCCTCTGCTGATGAATTCAGGTGACACCAGCAAAGGAACTTGCACTCCTTTGCAAAGAATTAAGTTAAACCTGTCCGTCTTGGTTACTTCGACCGAGTCGTAAATGTTCGCCCTAAAACGGCCGTGAAGTTTACAATATACGACAATTTTTTCTTGATATCCTACACGAAGGTTTTGGTTAGCCCTAGCTGTATGGCAACACCGATCAGATCTCGGAAAGACTATTTTTCCTGGGAAGGTACCCTTTGTGATATCGTAGAGTAAATACAAGCGAAGTCTTTTGATTTTGGTGTAAGCAATGATAAACTGCCTGTAGTAGCATGTGGCGAAGCCATATATTCTCTTAGAAATTCCAAACTTTGATTTATACACCAGATTGAAATCTCTACCATTATATTGGTGCACTGTTATGCGATAAAATGGGATCTCAATTGGCAATTTAATTAACGTAATTCTGGCTGTTGGCATGTCAAAATAGTAAAGGTCCTTTTTATGTGCAATAAATGGTTCCCGAAAACGTGTTCTCTCGTTAATTCTATATCGCATCTGTCTATCCTTTTGGAGACAAAAGGTACTGACATGACTGATGGAATAATAACAACTAGGGTTACTAATTTATCAACAGCATTTATCGAAATTGTCAAATCCATTATATCAGGGCGTACTCACTCGTTTTGCCATTCAGAAAATACACAACAAGTTCCGATCTAAAGGATTCCCCGATTAGGTTCACTGGGCGACATTCTTCGAGAGGCCTACAACAGTCAAACACACATGATATGAACACTTCTTCAATCACGGAGACTTGTGACCACGAAGATAAGAAGTAGGTTTTCTTGATCTTGCTCATGCCGACTGACTTTTTTTTCGATGTTCTTTACTTCTTGATTATATTACACTTCATCCCAAACTTTGTGACAAAGATGATCATTTCGTATTCCTTTATTCGTGACGTCATGCCACATCCCAGCGAAAGCACTGAACGCATTACGATGTGAAGCCACACTGCAACGTCATCAAAACATGCGCACAGGGCTGTGGCTGTAGTTAATGACCTTTTTTTTCTGGGAATTGATACCAAACTTGCGCGGGTGATGGTTGTCTCGTCCACAACTGCTAGAACACAGTTATGGAACTATTGAAAAGCTTGGGCCTCGTCACCCGACAAATCTGGTTGGTGCTGCTAAGGCCAACCGATGCGTGCACCGTATTTGAAAGCTCAATGGGACTTGTGAAGCACCAACATGTTGTACGAAAGGACACAGTGACTGTCCCCTAGTCCGAAGGCCCACTAGTCCGATGACTCCCCGGGCCGAAAAGTACACTATAAAATTCATTTTGAAAAAAAATCCCGCTAGTCCGAAATCCGAGAAAAGACCCGCTAGTCTAGATGAATAAATTGATAGGCTAGTCTGAAATCAGGGAAAAGACCCGCTCATCCAAAATGGTAAAGTAGACCCGCTTGTCCAAAACGGTCATGAACTTACAGGGTGACCTATAAC
The DNA here is from genome assembly GCF_910592395.1 of Lineus longissimus. Classification (NCBI taxonomy): domain Eukaryota; kingdom Metazoa; phylum Nemertea; class Pilidiophora; order Heteronemertea; family Lineidae; genus Lineus; species Lineus longissimus. Next base: position 7,291,875 of record NC_088324.1, on the reverse strand, counting down.
ATATTTCGCAAGACTGACAAAGCGCCGTTATTAAGAAAATGTCCCTTCATATTTGTTAAACTCCTAAATACCTATAATGTTGCCAAATAATTGTGAAATAGAGTTGCTGCTTTAGGTTGGCCCTAAAAAATCACGCACATCGAATTTTTTTATTCTTAGACTAATGACTGATGATTATTTCATGGTGAGAAAGCTGGCTGACCGTAATGTAACATTCGGAATAATTATATTACCGGGGGAACTGTTCTCTGTCGGACAAGCGGTCTTCCTTTTTTCCATTTTCGGACTAGCATTGACTAGCGGGCCTTCGGACTAGCGGCCTGTAACCAAGGACACAGTCTTATTAGGAGAAATAAGAGCAAGCGAGGGTCCGAATCTGCATTTGAAAATATTGTAAGATCCCGACATTTGCAGTGATGGATATTTAAACGGTAATTTTTCAATAATTTTGAACGATTGGAATTCAATTTCAGAAAAGATATACATTGTGGATGTACAGTGTGATAATATGTATGCATGATATCACAAATCGATAGACATAAATCGAGTGAAAGGTAATCCATGTTTTAAACAAGAAATAAGCAAGAGAGTTTCAGAAATACCTTTTGGAAAAAGGAATAAGTACGTATTTGAGAGAAACGAACGTCAAACCATTGGCGATTCAAAAATATATGTTTATTTTGCGTCACCATGGTGACATAGTCTCATCTTACCCAAACTGGACCGGTGTTGCTATCCTGATGATAGCATAAGTGCGAAGTCACTGCCATACAATTACCTTCTTCTGATACATCCTGGATCCTACTTCTCTGAAGGCCTCCTCCTTTTCCATACACGAACCCTTCTTTTTACTCAGCTGACACACACGTAATTCATCATCACGTAGGTCTACAAACGTTAAGCATTTCAGTCGCACGCACAATATGGCACACGCCAGTTGTGAAACGACATTTTGATTGGCCAAGTCTTGTTCTAAAATTGCCCAGTCAGTTGCAAACTTCTTGAAATACTCAAAGGCAACCACGGTAGCCATGATGATTGTATAGTACCAGCAAAATGATTAAGCGGTTGGGAGTTCCAATCTCGGTCGAGTGCCTACTTAGTTACTCTAATTGTCGGGTTCAAATGAGCGCTTTATAGCAGCTCCCTGAACGCCAGATCGATCTTCTATCGAGACTGGGATAATAAGCATTCTCAAAATTCCCTTTGAGCAAGATAAAAAAATAACAACTTCAAAAGATTTGCAAGTCGTATAGAACTAGTTCATTTTCGCTAGGAGACCACTAGGATATTATTTCATTTAAAGTAGGCACCGAATAATACACTTAAGTTCACCAAGTGTTCCCGAGTCTATACATAAACGTTCAATACATGTAATTTGGCTGTCAGGTGTTCGAAAGGTCGTTAAAATAGTTCCCAGCCAGATACGCAAGTAGGGGGCTTTTTCCGACTTCAGAACGGTTTCTCTTACTTTTTTCCTGATTTACCCGACAGAAGTCCGACATTTCCCTGAAAGATCGGATTTCTAAAAAAACTTGTGAAAAATGCCAGGGCTTCCCAAAATAGGACAGTAACTACCAAAGGCCTATGCTGAGTGGGGTTAAGGAGGTGTGAGCCTCAGATTGACCCTTAGTCGGTCACCTCATTAACCTCATTCGGCATATGCCTTTGATCTTTAATGCCATATTTTGGGAAGCTCTAGTTTTTTAACAGGTTTCTAGAAATCCGACCTTTCAGGAAAAAAGTCAGACAATGTCGGACTTTTGTCGGATAAATCAGGGAAAAGTTAGAGAAACCGTTAAGAAGTCGGAAAAAGCCTGCTACTAGTGATAAAAAATCCCGATGTGTAAATGTACGTGCTGTACATTCGTTACAGAATTCTTCCCAGATTCTATGTCCAGAACTAAATTAAGAATCGTGCAATGATTGCACATTTACATTTACATTACACGAAACTCAATAAGATACACATGTAGTAATCAATAATTGTTTAACACTCGTATCCGGATATTCGATCAGGGCTTGGAGGAAATGCGATAAAGACCATGATGCATAATGATGCATTAATCATACTGAAGGTGCGTGCTTAAGAAGGCCGACAGAGATGTATCTCCCACTTAACATAATGTAAATTAGGCCAAATGTACAGAGACGTCTCTTGGCCGGTCGAATGCAGCTTTCAAACTGAATCTTCGCCCAATCATCTGGTCCTGTGTTTCCTCATTGAAAGGGGTACGCCATTCGTAATTCAAAAATAGAATTGAAGTTTATACACAATGTCGTAGTGCAGTTATTATGCATACGAATTTGCTGAAACTTCGAACAAATAGTATTTGTACATACATGTATGTCTCAACGGCAATGCTAAAATTCATATTCTGAACATATTTACGAAACTGGAAATTTGTGTACGAAAATGAATGCATACTATCGGGGCGATGTCTCTAGATAATGGTTAGGTCTCCTCATGTAGACGTCGAACCCACAAGAACGTTCCGATCATTGGCTGGATATAAAAAAATCAAGAGGGAAAAATCTCAGATCATGTCGACGTCTCAGACGGCGCCGCCGCACATATCGGAAATAAGCCACTCAATGACAATGACGTCTTGTGGTACAGAGACGAAAATTCGAAGATGTAAGGACTCAAACGCTCCTAATTGTAATAGTATATGTGACCTTACCAATAAATTGAACGGACAAGCTCCGTCGTCCATCGGTGTCAAAATTTGCCGTCTCAGTGACTTTGTGTCAATTTGCCCAACGCTCCTCCATAGAATTTATTTCTATATTTCACTATCTTTCAACAGCTTGTGGCATAGTTGTACTAATTGGGACGCATCGTCAAAACAAGACCTGACGGTCAATTTCTGATGATTAACCAATCAAAATCCTCAATTATTATTATAAAGGGTTGAGCCGCCAAAAAGACACGTCCACAGAAAATTTACACTTTCCGTTGTTGCTGATCACAACTTCCGGGTTCGGCGCTAAATTAGCACGATTTGGCAAATTTGAATGACGATCTTACTCACCTGTAAATTTTATGTAGTTAAATTTTGGTCGTCTTGGGGCTCATTTGATGCATGTTTTTACCTCTGAAAGGTCGAACTGGTCCAATTTGGTATATTGTTGGCGGCATTTTCAGTAGTGAATCCCAGAGGCAGGATTGCAACACCATCGCCGTGCGCGTCTTCGTGATATTACCCTTTCTGACTCAATCGAAACAGTTTCGGGGCGTAGGCAAATAGACGGGTTAAACGACGGGAAATTGCGCGAATTTTATTTTTTCGAGACGAATTTATACTGTCATATAATGCAGACAGTGTTGAAGTCGTTCGTTCGCAGCTAAATCCACACTTGAAACATTGCTGTATCACTGCGATCGCGACGGGAAACCGCTATTTCGTTCAGTCAATTCGGAGGATAATAATCGCCTTGCTATGCGTTTGTTTGCAAAGGGATGTCAAGTTAACCACGATTTATTTTCGTTCCTCGAGGCCAAAACGCCTTTTTATGAGATTTTTCCGTGGACTGATTATAGCGCGTGACCTCCCCCTCCCCTGACATGAGTAATTTACAAAAACTCTATCAAATCAACAAAATCATCTTCCGGACTAAAAGTCGGATCCAAATCTGAGTCCAAAGCTTGTTTATTTCTGTGGACTGTTATATGCGGCCCGTTATAAATACGATTTGAATAGTCCAGTTCATTATTTGATGGGTAGTAACTTCACTCCCCAGTGATGAATCCGTGGTGTTTTATAGTAGCTCACTCAGAAGAGAACAGTGTCCACCTTGATAAGAAATTAAATACTAAAAAGTTGTCTTATGTAACTCCATTTTAAGGCGTCATTGTGTGTGCAGTTCTCAGTGCTTCGATTGTGGTCGGGCACAGTCGCTGATATTATTCAATCAGTATGTATGATATGTCGAATCGAATCATCTACCTAACTCACATAGAGTTTACGTTGGGATCCATTGGTTATCGTTCACGCCAAAATAGAATCAGGTGTCGCCACCTTTACGAAGAGCTACCAACATGACGAAGTACGAAGTATGGACATTTACTTTATCGGCATCGTGTTTTGAAAATGTCTCCGATTCCTTATACAACTAAGTAGACAAACATTTACATGATTTACGAGTGTTTGTTAATTCCTGAGTTCAGCACTTAAAAAGATCCAGTCGTGGCACAAAATCTTCATTTCGACTAGCTGAACGTAGTAAAAATAACTCAATTGGTGATTACCTCTTATGCAGTTCATTGAGTGGGGTTAGTAAATGTTATGCAATGTTACCCAGATGCCCAGCTTACATAATCAACTACCTGATGGGAACTCGAAACTGCTAAGATTTACCAATGTAAGCTTGTTCCCGCCTTAGGTATTCGCCGGGCCGTTCAAAACTCCCCATTTTTATAAGCGTTTCGTGATAGGTTTCCTTTAATGCCATGACCTACCTTAGTTTGTGGTTCGTACTTCATCGACCGTTTGGGGTTGCAAAACCTGTCTATTCTAGCAGGCGCGTTAACATCGTGCATTGGCATCATGCATGCATTACTCTGGGATTATTGATACAGCTATTGTAAAGGTATCTATTAGAGCCTGCGAAATGTTTTACCTTAATATCTCCTAGCATGAGTGTGCAATCAGATGTCGCAAGTTTGTACAAAATGGTCTCTCTATTGAATCGAAATTCATCTTAGTAGTGCAGAATAGCAGTGGGTTGAGTATTAATCGATTGGAGAAAAAAATTCAAATGAACTTCAAATCGATAATACGAAATCGATCAATTATTATCATTGCCCTCCACACTCATCATTACTGGTTAGGCTTCAATCAAGTTTTGAAATGCTTATAAATCTGATATCAGGATTGTGTTGGACGACAAAGCTTTACGTGAGCCTATTTTAAACGGTTTATTATGGGTACGGGGCGGGGTCTGCGAAACACTCCAAAATAAGTTTGTAATCTCATGTTGTTTCTTGGTCAACGACATGATATTTATTTTGGTAATACCACAAAAGGTGAACTTGTACTATTTATATCCAGCTCATCAAATTATGTTTATTTCCTAAAAGTGTACAGCGAGTGAAACTCACTGGATCATCCACTTGTCCGTGCTAATTTTTTTATGTTGAACAAAAGTCAGAATGCATGATTTGGTACGGATCATCAAGAAGAAAAACAATATGACAGAAGTATGGTGTAATTTTCCTGAAATGACCAAGTTTGTCACTGTTTCTGCCACTAGCATTTAACTGATAACTTATGGAAGCCAATGCCGACATCACCTTGCAGAGGTGGCTTATTTTCGCATCGTTCTTGTTATAAAATATGTCGCCATTTTTCTCCCACAAATGAAAAAATGTGTGCAATGAAATATGCCATTTCACGATCGTACGCGATTGTCATCTCGAAGTCATGCGTTGGATCATGACGCTAACTTGACACGATGTCATCTTCTTCAATCAAGTCAAGAATAGTTACGATAACATTGAGGACGCTTTAACTATTAAGCTGAAACATCTTTCCAATGACAAACATAGAAAAATCCGCTGACCACCATCAGGAGAGTATCTGTCCGTATACTGGTGTACATGCATATCCGGGTGAAACGGCACAGACTGTCCCTTTATGGCATGACGCAAATTCTTCCATTTAAAAAAGTTAAATTTGTAAGTAGGAATTTCGTAACGCCAAGTCTAGAATTCTGTATTCACAGTTACGAGACTTGATAGAATATTTTGCTTCGTGATACCTCTCAGATTCCCTTTCTTAAACTAGGGATTGTTACCAAATACTCTACAATCACTCATTATGAGGTCTCCTATTTGTGAATTGCGATCGTCTCGCTGAGTTTTGACCAATGCAAGCCATGTTTAGGCAAACAATTTTGCTAGTCTTTTTTTGCAAGCAAATTCAGGCATAGAGTGTGGGGAGACGATAATAAGCCCAACCCTATCTCTTTCTGGATATAATCAAGCCTATTTGAATTGAAACTTTAAAACACCAGTGCTGCTTTTTTACGAATCGCAATTAATTGTGCTATGTTATCGCCTTGGCGCCTGCGTCCATGAGCAAGGTATTTTCGAGAGCTGCATATTTAATTCACATCCGGCAGATTTCATGTCTGAAGCATCTTCTCAAAACAGAACAAAATACCTTTTCCTTACAAAGTGATGATTTATCAAGAAAAGAAATCTTACTACATTCTTTTTGCAAATACATGTAGTGTATATTATTATTCACAATTCGTGACAAATAATATGTTACATGTTAAATAATAATATAATAATATGTTAATATGTTACATGTGCGATATGCATACCCGGTAATTCCTTGAAAGATCTCTGCTCATCAACAAACAAGTCACAAAATATCGCTGTTAACTTTTAAAGCTGTTGAAATCAGAATGATTCCTTTCATCAATCATAGATTAGAGAACAATGAACAATGAACAACTCAAAATAACTCCATAAGTGTGTGTTTTTTTAAATTGAGCTACTTTGATTGATGTAAAAGGGAAAAACTATGCAATTTATGTTTTCCCTATTTTCTTAATTGATCACCTATGCAGGGAGGACCAGAACTATTTTCCCTTGAACAACATAATTCTATTGTGTATCCTTTGTGTGAGGGAAAATGATTCTGGGCCTCCCTGGGGCGCACGTCCTTTTTTGATTTTTAAAATACTACATTTTTTATCAGCCCAATTGCACATTTTGTTTGCGGGAATATTCAGTATGGGGTTGTTTTGAAAACATAATTCAGGGAGAAGCAATCAGATAAGTTCAATGGTTGATGAATTAGAGTGAGTTTATTACAAAAAGCCCCTACATCCAAAATTATAATTAAGTGCTAGTCTTTCTAACCAATGGCGAGTTAAACAGTCGTTAATCCATAATTGCTATTATGTTTATGTACGTTCCGGTTACGAATTAAAAAATAACAGCGACTACAGAACAACAACAGTGGCACATCTCTCAATCTAATAATTAATGAAAAATGCACCGTTTTAATTGGCACCAGATGTAGAAGTTTGAGAACCTCTTGGGTAAAAATGTCCGGAACCTAGTGATTCCATTTTGAGCTATCGACAGTCATGGCCTCTATATATAACCGCACAATAGTCCTTCCAATCGGGTCAGACACTAGTATTATGTCCATCGTAAATCTTAATAATATTTGAAATACATAAAAAATTGCGAACACCAGTAATGGTAGGAACTCTTAACATGTTAACCCAGTTAACATGTTGACCAAATACAATTAGGAGACAACTCTTTTCCTATAAATCAACTACGATATCTGATCATAGTTTAACTTCGTAATAAATGTACATGCAATGTATATACTTGTGTCAAAGTTGATACATGTATGTAAACACAACCATCAGTGTTACTCAAAGTTACCTTGCCAAGACTTAAACTCACTCTATAGTGCCTGGTATATCTAAATAAATGTTAATGAATTACACGTACAAAAATTTCTGATAACAAACGGAAATTTGCCCAGTAATACTTCTTAAAATACAAAAATGGTGTCCTGTCGTATGAATAAGCCTGTTATCTTGGTTATGGGCCATGTGACACACTGCAGAATCTTTTCTCCACATAATTTTGAAATGAAAAATAGCCTCCTAACATCTCTCAAATTAACAAGTCACAAAAGATCTGGCGGGTCTAATTTTTATCGGAAATCCAATTTCCCACGGAATACGGTCGTACAGATATACCAAATGATCTCACGATCACAGCAGAGCAACATACATTACGGGATGTTCTGAAATCGAGGGACGGATCGCATGAGGAGAGTTCATTAAGGCAAGCATCATCAAATATATGTCAAACACGATTATTGCATGTAAATTATAGAATGTGTACTTTGGCCACTTCGAAGTTAGCACCAAATGTAAAATTCATATCAAATATCACAATTATTGCAAATTTGCCACTTTAAACTACGTTTTTTTTCAGAACTGACTTAGAAGCATCATGACTCATGTTTGAAGTGTCCTAGGCTGGAACCTATCGCCGGTCATGCGTTCTATTTTACCATATATACAATAATACTGACTGTGTTGTCGATGGTGAGTTTCTGGCTGCATGCAAATTCTTTACGTCTATTGCTTCTGCCACAGTTCCTGCTCATTGGTAATAGCATTCCGCGAAGATGACGTCACTGCAGCTGCTGCCCTCTATTTCCCCATCGCTGAATTACAGGCAATGTGACAAACATGCGGTTTCGTAATGGATTCAGGCTTTCTAACTAGGGCAGTTAGATTCAATCTGGCACATGTCCGAGTGTTGGAAATACTACATAATTGTTCTGAATATTTCTCTCTCTGACTCTATGGTATCATTCATGCTAAAAACAATGCAGGGTCAAAGATAATTGACTTTGAAATAAGCTCAAATGCGTAGAAATAAGTGTCAATGTCCGACTGTCAAGTGACTAAAACTTTATCAATATCTTATGCAAATGACCTTGTGAGCTATAAATAGTAACTTCGCGGAATGCTATTCATCTCGTCGCACTTATAGGCATTCTAGTCACCCCGGACTCCTCTCCAAAATGTAGTGTGCTAGATGGCAGCTCATCCGTCCTTTGCTGACTGTTGTTTTTAGTTTCAACCGGGTGTCAAGCCACCAACCTATCCTTTAAGGCGAGCTGGAGTGGGTATCGGTTTAGTCGCCGATGGTGCGACCCTGTGACAGATTTAACTGGTTTACACGGTACCAGTGGCAGGATAACCTGACTTGACTTATACTTCATTAATTAGAATAACTGAGGACTTAAACGTTAGTGACGCAGTATCCACCCAACGTCTTTCAAATAAAAGAAAAACTCTAATCCACATAACAGTTTAGAAAGCTGTCCATGGTCGTTCGAAGTTCCACAATTCCTGGATATTTTAATCGTCACTGTTTCAATCCAGCAGTCATGCCATATTTGGCCCGTTCTTATTTTGAGCTGATAACATTCCGCGAAGATGACGTCACTGCAGCTGCTGCCCTCTATTTCCCCATCGCTGAATTACAGGCAATGTCGGACAAAATGCGGTTTCGTAATGGATTCAGGCTTTCTAACTTGGGCAGTTAGATTCATCTGGCACATGTCCGAGTGTTGGAAATACTACGTAATTGTTCTGAATATTTCTCTCTCTGACTCAATGGTATCATTCATGCTAAAAACAATGCAGGGTCAAAGATAATTTACTTTGGAATAAGCTCAAATGCGTAGAAATAAGTGTCGATGTCCGCCTGTCACGTGACTAAAAGTCATCAATATCTTATGCAAATGATCTTGTGAGCTATAAATAGTAACTTCGCGGCATGCTATTGAGCTCACAACAGACTCGCTTTTGGCGGATATGATGATTGTTACTCGTATCCATGCACAACCTGAACCAGTTCATATAGGTCCTCGACCTGCTGTGGTGTTTGATGTTGCTGACTCTGATTCAGTGCTGACCTGCTGTGGCAACTGTGGTTGAGATGGATTGCCCTGAACATGTACTTGCTGCTGTCGCGGGTTAGGATCAACAGCCCTCTGAAACGACACCGAAGTTAATTACTGTTAGATTTATGCGATTAATTAGGCAACAAAAGTCTACTTGCTAAAATACGATTGAATTGGAATATTTTGTAACAATGCGCTGGGTATAGGGGATGAAGAGATAATCAAAAATGATACTTCCGAATGAACCGGCGTTGCGTTCAATGAACTATTAACTTTCAGGCTCTTCGCAAGAACTTTGAGGCTGACAGATAAACTGATGTGGGTCGGTGGGATCAGTCCAAAGAGCGAGGTGCCTTGTACCTGATAAATAAGGTCATCCACAGGCTGAACCGCTTCAGTGAGGTCCTCAGCTTGTACAGGCAGTAGATACTGCGGTACCTGCTGCTGCTGCTGTTGATTTGGATTAGCCATGGATCTGAAACGACAGGAATTACTACATTATTCTAGTAAACCACAGTATGATACATGTTACACACTCATGTACAGTCTATCTACAAAATACTAGAACTGGTTAAAATCTCTTAATGTCTAACACCTCATTAACTGGTTGATAGAATTTCTAAATTTTTTCTTTCGGAGATGTAAATGTTAGCCGTGAAGCCATTAAGATGTGTCTCCAATCAATATTTTCATTTTCCATTTATTTCGTATGAATCGCAGGGATTTAAGGCAAAAAGTGCTACTCAAAAGAAATTAAAAGAAATCCAGTGGTACTACAAGCAAGGGACGGAACTAAGTGAAAGGCCAGAATCAGGCTGCTCAAATTAGCTCCAGACGGCTCTAAGACAAATCCCCCCCCCTGACAATTTCCCCCAATCAATTGCCCCTCCTCAGAAAATAAATTCCTCCCCTACAATTGCCCCCTGTCAAATTGCCCCCCCCCCCCCCAGTGAAATTTCCCACATTTTCTTTACAAATGTGTTTTCTCCTCAGTTTGCACACCCAAGACTCCCCCTCCTGCCAAGTCCTATGCAAACCCATCTAAGAGGAGCTTTCGACCAGTCATATGACTACGAGGGACCTAGAAACAATTTATGATGGATTCAGGGAAACTCAAAGATTCCTTAAATGATTGTTGCGAAACTGACCTTTCTCTAATTCAAGGACGATCTCATGAAATTTTTCTAAGGGGAATATTGCTGAAGGTCGATTTTACGGGGGGGATTTTTTTTGGGGGAGGGGGATTTGGCTTTGGGACAATTTTACAGGCGGGGCAATTTTCTAGGGGGGTATTTATTGTCAGGGGGCAATTGTCCTGATACCGCTCCAGAGCACATTTTGGAGCATATGTTTCAGAGCTGCCGAACCATATGCTCCAGACTTTTGTAGGCGTACATATTTAATGGGAGGGGATTCCCGACATGACTCGTACAGATCTAGTACTGAAACTGAAAATAATCGGTTTCATATCAGTAACTACTTTCACTATCGATGCGAAATATAGTCACGCGAGCGTGCCGTATCAAAGACATTTTGAAGCCTACCTTTTAAAAGATAGCTTTATATTTGCTCGGAGTTTGTTCGCCTCTTTTTTTGATATATTTTGTTGGTTTTGATCATCAATATGGAGGTACATGTATGGCGTTGGGAATGTGGACATCATGAGATATGTTTGGAATACAGGACAGTGGTACGTCTAAAGTAGACCTAATACGGTTTAGTCAGGTTCTATTTCCCCATTTCTAGACGAAGTTGTCTCTTGAGCTGCTAGGCCTTTCATCTATATTTCTTCTTCTTTTTGATTAAATCCACACAAAGTCCATTCTAAAGTAAGGAGCAGACGGTTTTTCTCTCCGCCTTGGTACTTCGGGCGGTGACGTAGGCGTAGCGCTCTACACAAAGAAGGCCGTCGACAGCTAGGATTGGCTATACCCAAAGCATGGTAGGTGGCCTATTTAAGGTAAGCTGTAATTGGCCAATTTATTGTAATTTTGTTTTAGTTAAAATAGAATCTCCTGGCTTGATGCAACCCAGAATTGTCTTTCCATTAAAACAGGAAATGTCATACTCTTAAAACATGATCATTGTGCTCAGCTAGGCTGAAAGTAGTTTGCTAAGATTTCACTGCCCACAACAACTTTGGTGAACTATTTTTAATATGGGTTGGGAGGTGGGTTATATTGAACCCTATATCCATTGTCATTTGCTTGAAAACAAACATGGTTTTCTTCCATGAAACTAAGTTCCGAAAGGAAAAAAAACAGGTTTTACGGTAATAACCGAGTCTTTTCACCTTGTCTTCTCTTCTGGGGCGAGCTTACAGTTCGGATTTCACAAACCTTTCATATGCCGCAAGTCTTTTGGCAGAAAATGTCCAGTTTCTCATTGATGTCCAACGAACCCTTCTCAGAAGAATCCTAAAAGTAACCAAGCTAGACAAAATCACAAATGAAGATCTATATGAGCGAACCCACACGAGACCCTGGAGCCATCTAATCAAGACAAGACCCCGGAGATTGCTGGGACACCTTCTACGGCTTGAAGACCACACCAAATCAGAAAGACCAACGGGAAAACCAAAAACAACCTGCATAAACCAATAGCATTCCGCGAAGTTACTATTTATAGCTCACAAAGTCTTTATTAGATTCAGCACAAAATATATTCCTCTAAAAAGAATTACCACTCAAAGTAGTTTGCTAAAATTTCACTGCCCACAACAACTTTGGTGAACTATTTTTAATTGGGGTTGGGGGGGGGGGGGGGGGGGGTTATATTGAACCCTATATCCATTGTCATTTGCTTGATAGACTGGTGGTGATAGGTATTTATCAAATCGTTCCCCATTTAATGGGTGTTATTGTCCTCTTTAAGGGGAGTCTATAGGCAGCAGCCAGATAGGCAAAATTAAGTTGCACAATATCGCCGCTACGGGTTTTCCTATCTCACAGTATATCTAAACTGTTCACGCTTTTTACTGGATATGTTTTTAACTAAATGAAAACTTTTGCATATGAGACACATGACCTCTCGGTGAGGCCACCAATTTGACCCCCCAGCTCCTGCCTTTTGTCCCCCTTTAAGGATTATATAAGTAAGATGGTATACCGAGGCAAGACCACAATTGATTTTTTAAGCCTTTTAGCAGTTAAATTGTCAATGTTTGACCGCGACGCATCAAATAATGCGTGGGGTTGTGAATCTGAAATTTAGATTATGTTATTTCGGACAGTCGGGCAAGTAAATGATGAAAAATAAACTGGTGATTGACCACGGAATTTTTTTGATAATCGACAAATTAGACAGACTTTGATATTTCCACTCTTTTCAGCTAACTGGCAGAACAAAACTCAAAACACGCCCCCTATTACCCAATTAGCAAAATTCGAAGTTAATTTTTTCATCAAATAATTTCTTTATATCTGTAGACTTGCCACAGCAAATATTTTTTCAATACCTCTCCAAATATGTACTTGAGAGTTATAAACATGCACTCGTCTAATTGATAGGCCTCGGCCCTCCAACCTATGAATATTCATTAGTGGTCTTGTCTCTACCAGTATACCGGTATAGGGTGTATCCATTGATGCCGCCGAGAACAATACACCTCTGCTTCTGCCTCACTTATGTATATATGCAGTTTCTTAATGATGATAATAATAATAAAGATGATAATAATAATAATTATGTATTCACTAAACCGCCTTATGAAGGCGTGACGGAAACAAACATACTCATATAAAACATTCCCAATATAATAATATAATATCAAAAAGGGGAGAGTATATGGCAAGCCGTGTGTCCAATAAATAAGAAACCTAGTTTTATTGTTTTCTTTCAAAACTTAGAAAAAGCCTAGTTTCATTGATAAAAACATGGTTTTCTTCCATGAAACTAAGTTCCGAAAGAAAAAAAAAAGGTTTTACTGTAATAACCTAGTCTTTTTACTATTATACTGCTATTGAAGAAGCATAGGTTTAATTTTTTAAAGCATAGTTTTCTTGAAAAAAAACTTTGGTTTTTGATCAAGAAAACGTGGCTTTTATAATAAACCTATGCTTTTTCCATAAACACCTAGTTTCACTGAATAAAACTTGGTTTTCTTCCATGAAACTAAGTTTTGAAAGAAGAAACCAGGTTTTCTTCAATAAAACTAAGTTTTCCTTATTATTTGACACACGGTTTGCCATAAGAGTATTGATTTTAAAATCTTATGTTGCAGCTTCCAGATGGATGGCCTTCATTCTGTGATAAATTCCTTTTAACTGCAAGTGATTCCACAATTAGAGCAAAATACTCACAAAGTTCCCCTAGATTTTGGGGTTTTCTTCTTGTTCAGAGCTATTTGCTATTGCGGTAGTTAGGTAGAATTTCTGATATCAGTAACAATTGGTGTCATCCAGGGGAAAGACCAACCAACGCAGGGCAAAGTAATATGTGGATCAGTAAGTTTTCTTACAGAAAAAAAACTACCTCGGATTTTACAAACCTTTCATATGCCACAAGTCTTTTGGCAGAAAATGTCCCGTTTCTTTCCGATGTACGAAAATCCTAGACATAAAGCGGTCAAAAGCATTAGCTAGGAAAAGTTACCTTAATTGTATAAATCTGAACCACCATACAGGATGATGCGAGCAGCTACTTGATAAAAACGTTTAAGAAACCCAGTCGATTGTTATTCCTACTTCTGGTTTTATATTAAAATGGCGGACTTAAGATGGCGGATATACATGTACCAACAGCTGGTGAAATTTATTTCAGTTTACGACATCGAATATTATTATTCATGAAAACGAAAGTTATTAAAAAAATAGCTGTTCGATTTACAAAGATCTCCTCTACTTGACAAACTGGAATTTCTAGTCAAAATTTTTGTCTTTCGTTTTCGTCACACGCAAGCAGTGTACAATATTTTGACAGAACTTGGGTGCTCGATGACATTTATTTGATGGACCACTACATGTATGACGACTTTTGGTGAAATTTTACATTAATTAGAAAATGAATAGAATAATGTTTTAATTACCTTCCTGTAGCGTCTTTGGGTGCTTCCGCGTTTGGTTTTCCTCATTATTTAAGAATACTCTCAGCTGGCAGATCGATAGCTTGACACGTTATTTTCTTTTACCCGCTATTGAGAATACATGGTCTCTCTAGCTCTGAATGGTATATAAAACGCTGAAATTTAGGTCACATGTTCCGAAGGGTTTTACCAGTTAATGCTTTTGCTTGTTAAAATTTATCAAAGAGTACAGGAGGGAACGATTTTCGTTAATAATCTCTATTGGAAATTTACTATAGAAAGATTTTTTAACGGAAAATTGAAAGGCATTTCTATGTAGATTTGTCATGGCTTCTGTAAAGATTTTTCATATGATTTTTTCTGTGCACCCAAGTTCTATACAATGTAGTTTATCAAAATTGGAAGCTGCAATTTTCCTGAAAACTCTCTACCGGAGTGCATATTCGTGTTGGCTAAAAACCCTGAGGTTTTTGAAAAGCTCAAAAACCCTTGTTTTAAAGAGTGTATGCTTCTTTAACATTAGAGAGTACGCCTACATAGTTACTTCGGATCAAGACAGTCGTTCCTTAGAGGACGGCAAGCAGTCGGCACAAAATGGTGATTCCAATATCTCTATGACGAGATTGATGGCGTGTTTTAAAAACTGTCGTCATCCGTTATAGGTTACTGGAAATCGCTAATGAAATCAACTTGTCAGTAGAGGGATACACCGCAAGGGATTACCTACGTGCTCGTGTGATCAACAAAACAGAGTTCATCTTAATCACTCGAAGTAAGTTGTGAAGGCAGCAGGCAACAACTGACGGAAGATTTGGTCCCTAAACGGACTTGAGGTCGCACGCTAGAAGTACCCAGTGATACGAAGCATTAACAATTATTGCATAATATTTACATGTGTTGGTCTTAACGGTATCACTGTTCGTTTTAGGAACTTCAGTTGACTATTAATAAGCAAGGTAGCGATGATTTTGCTTGATACGTTTTGTCATACGGTGCAAAAATACACTTTTTAGGATATTGAACCAGCACTGCGGTCGTTTTTGATGAAATTCCAGATTTTGCATTTCGTTACGCATGCTAATGATTATGTATTTCTTGGCTACGGTCTTCCCTGGGACTGTCATATTCTTTAATAGAGAGTCGTCCTATTAGAGAGATCAAATTGAATGAATAAAACAGACATTTGGGACCAAAAATAGTGTCCTTAATGGAGATGGTTCTACTGTACTTATCAATGCGCATGCATAACCAGATGTGAAGTCAGAACATAATGTTGCGACTCTTTGCCGAGTTCCCAATCGATTCAAAGGCCCAACGGTAGGTATTGAAAGTTCTCAAACTGCCTATATTTCTTTATTTCCCTGTAGCATGTCGTCATCGCAGGAAAAGGAAAACTAGAATGTAAGCCATTCAATTAACATTAAGGTCGCTTTTCCTAAACATACTCGTAGTGGAAGTTCATTTCCATCAGAAATAACTCATAAAAAAAATCACCATAAATGAGTGTGATATGGCTAATAAAAACGTTAAGAAAAATAAGAAAAATGCAACGAAACTCAGATAAAAAATAACTCTGCAATACAAGATTCGCCATTATTTGGAAAAAATTGGCTCAGGTATCTTCTTCTTTTCTGACCATATTTTTAACCAGTTTTTCTTCATTGCTAACAGCATGCTTGTTTTTTTACATAATCTTTTGGATCTATTATAGCCGATTAATATAAACCGATCATATTTTAAAGTCCTATAAACCAAACATCTTTTTTTCCTTTGATTTTATTGGCTTTTTTTCACAGAAATTTCATCAAATAATTCTGTAAAAGTCGAAGCATTCATTTATCCTAAAAATTATGCTGAAATACCAGATGAACATTATGCACTTTTAATGCACAATTATCATTTAACGCTCTTGACACGATACTCTGTGTATAAAAGCTCATCTGGTGAAAGGTCGAAGAATGAAAATGAATTAGGTATTCTTTTTTCAAAAGTTGCAAAGTTAACTGTTCAAGGGCTGCAAATCGCAGTTGTACTGAAGGAAAAAAATTTTTTTATATCAACACTATGATAATTTTATTCATCAAATCTGAGTACACGTATATAATTGTAACAATCACGTACAAAATTCACAATTTTCGTAGTATAAAAAAATGTCCAATGATTTTCAATAATCATTTACGAAATCCCAAGTAAAGGTTCTCAGCTAAACCACATTATTATTTCAGGAGGCCAGACATTTTTTTACCAATAATCTTGACCTCATTGTCCTGAAAATGAGTGATTCTGTTTTACTCATATTCAGGTGGTCCTTTACTTTTCAACCAATAAGTTGGAGTAATTTCTGAATTATGAGAATTTGTTTACTCATATTCAGAAGGCCCTGCACTGTTTGTCCAGTAAGTTGGAATCGTTCCTGAAGATGAGTAATTATGTTTTATTCATATTCAGGAGGCCATGCACTTTTTAACCAAACATCTACAATGATTTATAGTCCTTCCTGAATATGAGTATTCTGTTTTACCAAACATCCATCACTTTAAAGAAACGTGTTTTTTCTGTTTTGCTCATATTCAGGAGGCCCTTTACTTCCATGACTTCAACCAATAAGTTGGAGTCATTCCTGAATATGAGTAATTCTGATTTACTCATATTCAGGTGGTCCTGCACTTTTCATCTAATATGTTGGAGTCATTCCTGAATTCTGAGTAATTGTTTTACTTATATTCAGAAGACCATGCAATTTTTAACCAAACATCTACAATGATTTATAGTCCTTCCTGAATATGAGTATTCTGTTTTACCAAACATCCATCTGTGCTTTCATGCACTTTTCCTCAAAGCTTATTTAGGGGATTCCCGACATGACTCGTACAGATCTAGTACTGAAACTGATAATAATCGGTTTCATATCAGTAACTACTTTCAATATCGATGCGAAATATAGTCACGCCAAGTATAAAAGACATTTGGAAGCCTGCCTTTTAAAAGATTTTTTCATTATCAATATGGAGGTACATGTATGGCGTCGGGAATGTGGACATCATGAGATATGTTTGGAATACAGGACAGTGGTACGTCTAAAGTAGACCTAATACGGTTTAGTCAGGTTCCATTTCCCCATTTCTAGACGAAGTTGTCTCTTGAGCTGCTGGGCCTTTCATCTATATTTCTTCTTCTTTTTGATTAAATATATATGACAGTCTAAAAAACAGAACAGTCCCGTTTCCTCGGTCTGAAACGTGCAGTGTTGGTTGTCCTTGAACACTGTTATATCGAGCAATTTTGTCTTTAGAACCATTTGAACGAGTTGCATTCGCTTGTTGGCTGATCATTGGTCTCCCGATTCTGTGGTACAGTCTCGTTTTGAGATTTGTCGTAAAAACGTCACTGAAGTCTAATAATAGATGGGGATGACCGCGGCGTACATTAGCTGCAAATTGTATTCATAGGGCATGGGTTGTGTAAAGTGAAAGATTACACCTCAAATAATAGAGTCCTTCACAAATATCTTTGATTGTTTATTGCTTCTCTGGACCTGTACATCTTGACCACCAAGGTTTTTGCATCTTATATCAAGATTTAAACCCCGGGCTGGGTTTAAAGGGAGTCTAATGCCATTAGGTTCAGGATGGCTGAAACTGTGTAAACAGTAAAGGTGGATTGTGGAAGGCAGGAGCGGGGGGGGGGGGGGGGGGGTGGGGGGGGGATTAAATTGGCCATTTTCAGGTGACTAATGCACTGTAAGGGTATTGGGTGTTAGATTCAGCACAAAATATATTCCTCTTTCAAGAATGACTACTGTGGGATGAGAGAGACCCATTGCGACTTCGTGTATATAACTTTATCTTGCCAACCAAGCTGCTGTCTGACGAATCCCTGATTTCCTCAGGATTGCCTTCTACGTTAATGGAACTATAGTTTGGGATTATGAAGAAAGGTGCAGGGATTGGAGATGGCAGACCCCAATAGATCCCCGACTGGTTGTTTCTTTGTCCTCAGAAGACTAATCTTTCAGGTAGTTGTTATTACAACCAAGAAAATTTTGTTTTAGTTAAAATAGAATCTCCTGGCTTGATACAACCCAGATTTGTCTTTCCATTAAAACAGGAAATGTCTTACTCTTAAAACATGATCATTGTGCTCAGCTAAGCTCAACGTACATGTAGTTTGCTAAAATTTCACTGCCCACAACAACTTTGGTGAACTATTTTTAATTGGGGTTGGGGGGAGGGGTTGGTTATATTGAACCCTATATCCATTGCATTTGCTTGATAGACTGGTGGTGATAGGTATTTATCAAATCGTTCCCCATTTAATGGGTGTTATTGTCCTCTTTAAGGGGAGTCTATAGGCAGCAGCCAGATAGGCAAAATTAAGTTGCACAATATCGCCGCTACGGGTTTTCCTATCTCACAGTACATTTGTATATCTAAACTGTTCACGCTTTTTACTGATACGCTTTTAACTAAATGAAAACTTGTGCATATGAGACACATGACCTCTCGGTGAGGCCACCAATTTGACCCCCAGCTCCTGCCTATAGTCCCCCTTTAAGGATTACATTAGTAAGATGGCATACCAGTATACCGGTATAGGGTGTATCCATTGATGCCGCCGAGAACAATACACCTCTGCTTCTGCCTCACTTCTGTATACATGTATATGCAGTTTCTTAATGATGATAATAATAATAATGGTGATAATAATAAAAATTATGTATTCACTAAACCGCCTTATGAAGGCGTGACGGAAACAAACATACTCATATAAAACATTCCCAATATAATAATATAACATCAAAAAGGTGAGAGTATATGGCAAGCCGTGTGTCCAATAATTAAGAAAACCTAGTTTTATTGTTTTCTTTCAAAACTTAGAAAAAACCTAGTTTCATTGATAAAAACATGATTTTCTTCCATGAAACTAAGTTCCGAAAGAAAAAAAAACAGGTTTTACTGTAATAACCTAGTCTTTTTTACTATTATACTGCTATTGAAGAAGCATAGGTTTAATTTTTAAAAACATAGTTTTCTTGAAAAAAAACTTTGGTTTTTGATCAAGAAAACGTGGCTTTTATAATAAACCTATGCTTTTTCCATAAACACCTAGTTTCACTGAATAAAACGTGGTTTTCTTCCACAAAACTAAGTTTTGAAAGAAGAAACCAGGTTTTCTTCAATAAAACTAAGTTTTCCTTATTATTTGACACACGGTTTGCCATAAGAGTATTGATTTTAAAATCTCATGTTGCAGCTTCCAGGTGGATGGCCTTCATTCTGTGATAAATTCCTTTTAACTGTAAGTGAATCACAATTCGAGCAAAATACTCACAAAGTTCCCCTGGATTTTGGGGTTTTCTTCTTGTTCAGAGCTATTTGCTATTGCGGTAGATAGGTAGAATTTCTGATATCAGTAACAATTGGTGTCATCCAGGGGAAAGACCAACCAACGCAGGGCAAAGTAATATGTGGATCAGTGAGTTTTCTTACAGAAAAAAAACTACCTCGGATTTTACAAACCTTTCATATGCCACAAGTATTTTGGCAGAAAATGTCCCGTGTCTTTCCGATGTACGAAAATCCTAGACATAAAGCGGTCAAAAGCATTAGCTAGGAAAAGTTACCTTAATTGTATAAATCTGAACCACCATACAGGATGATGCGAGCAGTCAACTTGATAAAAACGTTTAAGAAACCCAGTCGATTGTTATTCCTAGTTCTGGTTTTATATTAAAATCGCGGAACTTAAGATGGCGGATATATCAACAAGTGGTGCAATTCATTTCAGTTTGCGACATCGAATATTATTATTCATGAAAACGAAAGTTATTAAAAAAATAGCTGTTCGATTTACAAAGATCTCCTCTATTTGACAAACTGGAATTTCTAGTCAAATTTTTTGTCTTTCGTTTTCGTCACACGCAAGCAGTGTACAATATTTTGACAGAACTTGGGTGCTCGATGTATTTGATGGACCACTACATGTATGACGACTTTTCGTAAAGTTTTACATCAATGAGAAAATGAATAGAATAATGTTTTGATTACCTTCCTGTAGCGTCTTCCGTGTTAGGTGTTCATCATTATTTAAGAATACTCTCAGCTGGCAGATAGCTTGACACGTTATTGTCTTTTACCCGCTATTGAGAATACATGGTCTCTCTAGCTATGAATGGTATGAAAACGCTGAAATTTAGGTCACATGTTCCGAAGGGTTTTACCAGTTAATGCTTTTGCTTGTTAAAATTTATCAAAGAGTACAGGAGGGAAAGATTTTCGTTAATAATCTCTATTGGAAATTTTCTATAGAAAGATTTTTTGACGGAAAATTGAAAGGCATTTCTATGTAGATTTGTCATGGCTTCTGTAAAGATTTTTCATATGATTTTTTCTGTTTACCCAAGTTCTATACAATGCAGTTTATCAAAATTGGAAGCTGCAATTTTCCTGAAATCTCTCTACCGGAGTGCATATTTGTGTTGGCTAAAAACCCTAAGGTTTTTGAAAAGCTCAAAAACCCTTGTTTTAAAGAGTGTATGCTTCTTTAACATTAGAGAGTACGCCTACATAGTTACTTCGTATCAAGACAGTCATTGCTTAGAGGACGGGCAAGCAGCCGGCACAAAATGGTGATTCCAATATCTCTATGACGAGATTGATGGCGTGTTTTAAAAACTGTCGTCATCCGTTATAGGTTGTTGGAAATCGCTAATGAAATCAACTAGCCAGTAGAGGGATACACCGCAAGGGATTACCTACGTGCTCCTGTGATCAACAAAACAGATTTCATCTTAATCAACCGAAGAAGGTTGTAAAGGCAGCAGGCAACAACTGACGGAAGATTTGGTCCCTAAACGGACTTGAGGTCGCATGCTAGAAGTACCCAGTGATCCGAAGCATTAACAATTATTGCATAATATTTACATGTGTTGGTCTTAACGGTATCACTGTTAGTTTTAGGAACTTCAGTTGACTATTGATAAGCGAGTTAGCGATGATTTTGCTTGATACGTTTTGTCATACGGTGCAAGAATACACTATTGAGGACATTGACCCAGCACTGCGGTCGTTTTTGATGAAATTTCAGATTTTGTATTTTGTTACGCATGCGTATGATTATGTATTCCTTGGCTACGGTCTTCCCTGGGACTGTCATATTCTTTAATAAAGAGTCGTCCTGATTAGAGAGATCAAATGGAATGAATAAAACAGACATTTGGGACCAAAAATAGTGTCCTTAATGAAGATGGTTCTACTGTACTTATCAATGCGCATGCATAACCAGATGTGAAGTCAGAACATTTTGTTGCGACTCTTTGCCGAGTTCCCAATTGATTCAAAGGCCCAAAAGAAGTAATGAAAGTTCTCAAATTGCCTATATTTCTTAATTTCCCTATAGCATGTCGTCATCGCAGGAAAAGGAAAACTAGAATGTAAGCCATTCAATTAACATTGAGGTCGCATTTCCTAAATAAACATACTCATAGTGGAAGTTCATTTCCATCAGAAATAACTCATTAAAAAAATTACCATAAATGAGTGTGATATGGCTAATAAAAACGTTAAGAAAGACAAGAAAAATGCAACGAAAGTCGGATAAAAAATAGCTCCGCTATATAAGTCCTAATATTTTAATCGTCATTGTTTCAATCCAACAGTCATGCCATATTTGGCATTAGCCCGTTATTATTATGAGCTAATTGAGCTCACAACAGACTCGCTTTTGGCGGATATGGTGATTGTTACTCGTTTGTGGGATCAGTCCAAAAAGCGAGGTGTCTTGTACCTGATAAATAAGGTCATCCACAGGCTGAACCGCTTCAGTGAGGTCCTCAGCTTGCTGCCGTACCTGCTGCTGCTGTTGATTTGGATTAGCCATGGATCTGAACCGACAGAAATAACTACATCATTCGAGTAAGCCACAGTATAATACATGTAACACAATCATGTACAGTCTATCTACATATTAGTACTAGAACTGGTTAAATCTTTTAATGTCTAACACCTCATTAACTGGTTGATAGAATTTCTAATTTTTTTCTTTTGGAGATGGAGATGGTAGCCGTGAAGCCACTAAGATGTGTCTCAAATCAATATTTTCATTTTCCATTTATTTCGTATGAATCACAGGGATTTGAGGCAAAAAGCGCTAATCAAAAGAAATTTTTAAAAAATCCGGGGGTACTATCATACCTACATGTACATGCAAAGGACGGAACTAAGTGAAAGGCCAGAACCAGGCTTCTCAAATTAGCTCCAGACGGTTCTAAGACAAATCCCCCCGGACAATTCCCCCAATCAATTGGCATTAGGTACTTCCTTGTAATGCATGCATAACTCTGGGATTATTGATACAGCTATTGTAAAGGTATCAGTTAGAGCTTGCGAAATGAATCATCTCAATATCTCCTAGCATGAGTGTGCAATCAGATGTCGCAAGTTTGTACAAAATGGTCTCTCTATTGAATCGAAATTCATCTTAGTAGTGCAGAATAGCAGCGGGTTGAGTATTAATCGATTGGAGAAAAAAATTCAAATGAACTTCAAATCGATAATACGAAATCGATCAATTATTATCATAGCCCTCCACACTCATCATTACTGGTTAGGCTTCAATCAAGTTTTGAAATGCTTGTAAATCTGATATCAGGATTGTGTTGGACGACAAAGCTTTACGTGAGCCTATTTTAAACGGTATATTATGGGTACGGGGCGGGGGTCTGCGAAACACTCCAAAATAAGATTGTAATCTCATGTTGTTTCTTGGTCAACGACATGATATTTATTTTGGTAATACCACAAAAGGTGAACTTGTACTATTTATATCCAGTTCATCAAATTATGTTATTTCCTAAAAGTGTACAGCGAGTGAAACTAATTTTCTAATTCAAGGACGATCTCATGAAATTTTTCTAAGGGCAATATTGCTGAGGGTCGATTTTACGGGGGGGGATTTTTTTGGGGGGTGGAGGATTTGGCTTTGGAGCAATTTTACAGACGTGGGCAATTTTCTAGGGGGGTATTAATTGTCAGGGGGCAATTGTCAGGGGGCAATTGTCCTGATACCGCTCCAGAGCACATTTTGGAGCATATGTTTCAGAGCTGCCGAACCATATGCTCCAGATGTGCCATATGACTTGGTGGTTGGTGTACGTGGATATGCTCCATTTCAGCAATCTGTAGCACCAACTGAAATACTTGGAACGTGCTGAGAATGTGCTCCCATGGGACTCCATCTGTGCCTTCATGCACTTTTCCACAAAGTTTATTGAGGGGATTCCCGACATGACTCGTACAGATCTAGTACTGAAACTGAAAATAATCGGTTTCATATCAGTAACTACTTTCACTATCGATGCGAAATATAGTCACGAGAGTGTGCCGTATAAAAGACATTTGGAAGCCTTTTAAAAGATTTTTTCATTATCAATATGGAGGTACATGTATGGCGTCGGGAATATGGACATCATGAGATATGTTTGGAATACAGGACAGTGGTACGTCTAAAGTAGACCTAATACGGTTTAGTCAGGTTCCATTTCCCCATTTCTAGACGAAGTAGTCTCTTGAGCTGCTAGGCCTTTCATCTATATTTCTTCTTCTTTTTGATTAAATCCACACAAAGTCCATTCTAAAGTAAGGAGCAGACGGTTTTTCTCTCCGCCTTGGTACTTCGGGCGGTGACGTAGGCGTATCCATGAGCGCTCTACACGAAGGATGCCGTCGACAGCTAGGATTGGCTATACCCAAAGCATGGGGCCTATATAAGGTTAGCTGTAATTGGCCAATTGATTATATACAAGATGGAGGCCGGTCTTCTGGAATGTTCATTCATCAACTCAAATAATCGTCTATTCCAAGCGCAGAGAAATTGGCTCGGAAGATATTGACAGTGTTTGCTGTCATGTTATAACCTAGAAATCTACGCGCACAACACAGGCCAATAATCTGTGCGTCTAAAATAGCTTACAAAATTGATCTATTTCATTGTTACCTTCACCAACAACAGTAAATATATATGACAGTCTAAAAAACAGAACAGTCCCGTTTCCTCGGTCTGAAACGTGCAGCGTTGGTTGTCCTTGAACACTGTTAGATCGAGCAATTTTGTCTTTAAAACCATTTGAACGCTAAGGTTTTTGAAAAGCTCAAATCCTTGTTTTAAAGAGTGTATGCTTCTTTAACATTAGAGAGTACGCCTACATACAGTAGTTACTTCGGATCAAGACAGTCGTTGCTTAGAGGACGGGCAAGCTGCCGGCACAAAATGGTGATTCCAATATCTCTATGACGAGATTGATGGCGTGTTTTAAAAACTGTCGTCATCCGTTATAGGTTGCTGGAAATCGCTAATGAAATCAACTAGCCAGTAGAGGGATACGCCGCAAGGGATTACCTACGTGCTCCTGTGATCAACAAAACAGAGTTCATCTTAATCACCCGAAGAAAGTTGTGAAGTCAGCAGGCAACAACTGACGGAAGATTAGGTCCCTAAACGGACTTGAGGTCGCACGCTAGAAGTACCCAGTGATCCGAAGCATTAATAATTATTGCATAATATTTACATGTGTTGGTCTTAACAGTATCACTGTTAGTTTTAGGAACTTCAGTTGACTATTGATAAGCGAGGTAGCGATGATTTTGCTTGATACGTTTTGTCATACGGTGCAAGAATACACTATTGAGGACATTGACCCAGCACTGCGGTCGTTTTTGATGAAATTTCAGATTTTGCATTTTGTTACGCATGCGTATGATTATGTATTCCTTGGCTACGGTCTTCCCTGGGACTGTCATATTCTTTGATAAAGAGTCGTCCTGATTAGAGAGATCAAATTGAATGAATAAAACAGACATTTGGGACCAAAAATAGTGTCCTTAATGGAGATGGTTCTACTGTACTTATCAATGCGCATGCATAACCAGATGTGAAGTCAGAACATTATGTTGCGACTCTTTGCCGAGTTCCCAATTGATTCAAAGGCCCAAAAGTAGGTATTAAAAGTTCTCAAATTGCCTATATTTTTTTTTCCTGTAACATGTCGTCATTGCAGGAAAAGGAAAACTAGAATGTAAGCCATTCAATTAACATTAAGGTCGCATGTGCATTTCACATACTCGTAGTGGAAGTTCATTTCCATCAGAAATAACTCATCAAAAAAATCACCATAAATGGGTGTGATATGGCTAATAAAAACGTTAAGAAAAATAAGAAAAATGCAACGAAAGTCAGATAAAAATTACTCTTCAATACAAGATTCGCCATATTTGGTAAAAATTGGCTCAGGTATCTTCTTATTTTCTGAACATATTTTTAACCAGTTTTTCCTCATTGCTAACAGCATGCCTGTTTTTTTACATAATCTTTTGGATCTATTATAGCCGATTCATATAAACTGATCTAATCATATTCTAAAGTCCTATAAACCAAACATCTTTTTCCCTTTTATTGGCTATTTTTCACAGAAATTTAATCAAATATTTCTGTAAAAGTCGAAGCATTCTTTTATCCTAAAAATTATGCTGAAATACCAGATGAACATTATGCAATTTTAAATCCAAAATTATCATTTAACGCTCTTGACAAGATTATCTGTGTATAAAAGTTCATCTGGTGAAATGTCGAAGAATGAAAATGAATAAGGTATATTTCTTTTCAAAACTTAATCAAATGAAGTTGCAAAGTCAACTGTTCAAGGGCTGCAAATCGCAGTTATACTAAAGGAAAAAAAATCGTTTTTATTTTAACACTATGACAATTTTATTCATCAAATCTAAGTACATAATTATAACAATCACGTACAGAATTCACAATTTTCGTAGTATAAAAAAAATTCGAATGATTTTCAATAATCATTTACAAAATCCCAAGTGAAGGTTCTCAGGAGGCCAGTCATTTTTTTACCAATAATCTTAACCTCATCAACCTGAAAATGAGTAATTCTGTTTTACTCATATTCATGTGGTCCTGCACTTTTCAACCAATAAGTTGGAGTCATTCCTGAATTATGAGAATTTTTTACTCATATTCAGAAGGCCCTGCACTTTTTGTCCAGTAAGTTGGAATCGTTCCTGAAGATGAGTAATTATGTTTTACTCATATTCAGGAGGCCATGCACTTTTTAGAGACAAGACCACTAATGAATATTCATAGGTTGGAGGGTCGAGGCCTATCAATTAGACGAGTGCATGTTTTTAACTCTCAAGTACATATTTGGAGAGGTATTGAAAAAATATTTGTTGTGGCAAGTCTACAGATATAAAGAAATTATTTGATGAAAAAATTAATTTCGAATTTTGCTAATTGGGTAATAGGGGGCGTGTTTTGAGATTTTTCTGCCAGTTGGCTGAAAAGAGTGGAAATATCAATGTCTGTCTAATTTGTCGATTATCAAAAAATTTCCGTGGTCTTGCAACTACCAGTTTATTTTTCACCATTTACTTGCCCGACTGTCCGGAATATCATATCTAAATTTCAGATTCACAACCCCACGCAGTATTTGATGCGTCGCGGTCAAACATTGACAATTTAACTGCTAAAAGGCTTAAAAAATCAATTGTGGTCTTGTCTCTTTAACCAAACATCTACAGGGCAGAGACATCTATTCATCCACAGGCGGAAGTGTGGGTCCGTACTGAACTGTGAAGCTGTGGTAAATACATGACTGTGATGGGTGAAAGTGGATTTATTCTTCAATATTTGGTGGATTCCTAATCTACAGAGCCAGGCCATAACGGGTATGTACTTTTTGATAATTAATATAAGGAAATATTGTCTCACTGGCCAGTTTAGAACTTGTATTCTGATAGGCCCATATCAGTCCGCGAGTGACGATTTGATGGCAATGCTGTACACAAATCAATTTTTCTCAGGGAATCGGTATTGAAATGTTTTTAATTTTTACTATTATTTCGATAAAAGCCTCTTCAAAACACATATAAAATTTGGTGGGAATTAAAGCACCCTTGGTGTACTTTTTTCACCAACCTATATTCATTAAAATGTACACAGAATGTACACGCTGGCTAATAGAGGTCTCTGGCCATATAAGATTCGCCATATTTGGTAAAAATTGGCTCAGGTAGCTTCTTATTTTCTGAACATATTTTTAACCAGTTTTTCTTCATTGCTAACAGCATGCTTGTTTTTTTTACATAATCTTTTGGATCTATTATAGCCGATTAATATAAACTGATCATATTTTAAAGTCCTGTAAACCAAATATATTTTTTTCCTTTGATTTTATTGGCTATTTTTCACAGAAATTTAATCAAATAATGCTGTAAAAGTCGAAGCATTCTTTTATCCTTAAAATTATGTTGAAATACCAGATGAATATTATGCACTTTTAATGCAAAATTATCATTTAACGCTCTTGACAAGATTATCTGTGTATAAAAGTTCATCTGGTGAAAGGTCGAAGAATGAAAATGAATAAGGTATTTTTCTTTTCAAAACTTTATCAAATGAAGTTGCAAAGTCAACTGTTCAAGGGCTGCAAATCGCAGTTATTCTAAAGAAAAAAAACTTTTTATATAAACACTATGACAATTTTATTCATCAAATCTAAGTACATAATAATAACAATCACGTACAGAATTCACAATTTTCGTAGTACAAAAAAATTTCGAATGATTTTCAATAATCATTTACAAAATCCAAAGTAAAGGTTATCAGCTAAACCACATTATTATTTCAGTAGCCCAGACATTTTTTTACCAATAATCTTGCCCTCTTTGTCCTGAAAATGAGTAATTCTGTTTTATTCATATTCAGGAGGTCCTGCACTTTTCAACCAATATGTTGGAGTCATTCCTGAATTATGAGTAATTGTTTTACTTATATTCAGAAGACCATGCAATTTTTAACCAAACATCTACAATGATTTATAGTTCTTCCTCAATATGGGTATTCTGTTTTACCAAACATCCATCACTTTAAGTGTTTTTTCTGTTTTACTCATATTCAGGAGGCCCTTTACTTTCATGACTTCAACCAATATGTTGGAGTCCCTCCTGAACATGAGTAATTCTGTTTTACTCATATTCAGGGGCACTGATCATTCATTCTGTGGATAGTTTTCGTTGAGGGGATTTTTTTTTCCAGAGGGAATGAAATAAATTAAAAACATGACTCTAACTTGAAAGTTCGTACATTAGGCGTTAAAAAAAGTTCTCACATTAAGCGTGGATATTATACATTATTATACATTGAGCGTTGATTTTTACATTGGTGGTTGTAACAGTGGTGCTACAGTTTTATTGGCATCACGACCCAATTGTTATGTTATCTTGAGAGTCGAGACTCTTTCATCCCTACGCCATATACAGTTATATGCCTCCGATGCAGCCCGATTTCATAGGTGACGAGGCCAACTACGCAGAGTATATGCGCTACTCTTGGGCGAAGACATGCTGAGTGCATATTTTGGCATCTCAGAGATTCGAAAGTACGTTGAGGGCTCAAAATCAACGTCACGATCGACAGAAGTTGGAACTCAATTTCCAGAATTTGTATCCGGTTACGCCTGCGCATAACAGATTAAAATATTCTGGATGTGTAACTGCAGATAAAATCTGGAAATTTTGTCCCAACCTCTGCCGATCGTGGCGCTGATTTCGAGGCAAAGTCATCAAAAGAGTTCTAGGATACAAATGTCAAATATGTGTTGGCCTATATAGGAATGGAATCATCCACCAACAACCCTCTGAACTACGCATGGCGGCTAGCTGTCAGCTCGACTTAACCGCCAGGATTTTAGCTGAGTGTAGTCTCGGGCAGCCAATACATCAGGCTGAAACGACAAAAAAGGATTTTGTAAGAATTGGAGAATGCCCAAAATATTTCTACTAGTGAATACAGAAAAGAAGCGTAAAAAGCCTATTTACTCTAGTCTATCAGATTTTTTACTACTAGTATGTTGCCAAGGACTCCAGAATACAGAGACGGGCAACTGCTCTCCATCGGCATATGGCTTCAACTGAAACAGAGCTGCGACCGGACGGACCTAACATGCAAATTTTACTCGACTAAACTATCGACTTCCAAGTTTCGCTTACCGTGATATTCAATTCTTCATAAGGATTGTCTACGTCCTCATCATCTGAAATGAGATGGGAAAAAATACAACATGTGGCATATCATGTGAAAAAATTGATAGGGAGCCTGCGATTGACCCCTGCTGTTGTTGCGCAAGGGTCCATGCACTTTTTATGTTGCCAAACTTAATCATCATTGACAACATGTTAAAAAACGGTGTTCGAGCCATGGTTTCTGAACAAATTTAGTTACAAAAAGGCCAAAGTCAATCCTAATAAAAAAATCTGTCACCGTTTCCGACAGCTATCTATTTGTCGGGGGGGGGGGGAAGTGGACATCGTCCCTTTTAAGCATAAAATGAGGCAAAAATATCAGTCACTACGGCCTGAAATACACGTTTCTCAGTGACTCTTAACTGCCTGCCTCCATAGAGCTATACGATTGCGGATTGCTTTCGCGGATAACTGTATTTTTTTAAAGATCGCCCTTGTTGGCAGCCTTACCTCCTGATGACGCTCTTTGCCCATCGCCCTTCCAGGCCTTCGCCCCCGATTGAAAACTTTCCACCAGGTTTCGAACGAGGATCTCTTGTCCAAGCGGCTCGATAGGGAGTGCCTTGAGATCTTCCCGTTCAAGTAAGGCGAAGATAACGGCCTTGTTCAACCCGTTCTTTGCGAGGACTTGGTAAGTTGAGCCTGTCACTTCTTTCAAAAGGAGCCATTGCTTGAAATCTTCCACGGATATATCTGTAAGTAGGGACTGAGTTAATAGAAAAAGGTAAATACCAATGGCAGAACGATGTCGAGACCTTGGATGTCGAAATAAGTTATTTCTCCTGACTTTCACTTCACTCACCTTCAATTTTCTTCTGGGCCACTGGAATCAATTTGGCATCATCGTGTATCACCTCTGAAATCAGATCAGAATAATTGGATTTACACTTTCTAATTCAAAATCAGGTGGTCGCTAACTATATAACACAACACTCTCATGAATCGTGCTGATGTACTAGGATATGTATTCCAGAGACAGCTGACGGCTACCTTTGGAAACTTGGCCTATCTGGCACCTGCCTTTATAAGTTGTCGGATTCTTTAAATACCTGTGAAAAATATCGGGGCTCCCCTAATTCCGGCAATAAAGATCAAATACCTTTGTTGGATGGGGTTGATGAGGTGTGAGTCAAACACTCGATCAGAGTGACCCAAAGTGTGAATACTAACTAGCTCACTCACCCATTCAACAAAGGCCTCGATCTTTAATGTCCTATTTTGGGCAGACCTATTATTTTCACTGGTTTAAAAAAAATCCGACCTTACAGGGAAAAGTCGGACAATCTCGGACTTCTGTCGGATAAATCAGGATTAAGTTAAAGAAGCTGTTAAAAAGTCGGAAAAAGCCTCATACTAGTGTATGACAGTTGCCTCTCGCCCGGCCTTACCTTCAACGTGCTCCTGTCGGTCTCCTGGTGGATCTTGACAAGGTTCGCCATGATCGGGCTCTGCCAAACGTGTACCACCTCCTTAAAAAGTGGATGGGAATAATAACGAATTCAAACCTGTGAAAAATATCGGGGCTTCCCTAATTCGGGCAATAAGATAAGATAAGATAAGATAAGATAATTTATTAACCCCCATGATTGGGGAAAATAATGGAATTACATGTACATAAAAAACGTTACAAAACACTGGCAGTTACAAGTATCACAGACAAAAGGGAATCCGGCTACGGACGGCCGAAGTCTACCCTCAGCAGCTGGCACGTCAAGCAGGGTGCCCTTGATCACAACCCCAGTGGCCAAAAAGTTTCCTAACAGTTGAATATTAAGTTGGCGCACTGGGGAATCATACTTAAAAATCCTTGCATAAAAGGAGACCTTATTTCGTTTAACTACATCTGAGATACGGGGTATATCCAATGCACGTAATAATTTGGAATGGCGGGATCGTTTCCCTATACCATTAAGACATTTGATAAAATTACCCTGAGTGGTGTTCAGCCTTCGAAGGTCTGTTGAAGAGATGTATTGGCATTCAAGACCAAAGGTGAGATCAAATACCTTTGTTGGATGGGGTTGATGAGGTGTGAGCCAAACATTCAGAGTGACCCTAAGTGTAAATACTGATTAGCACACTCACCCATTCAACCAAGACCTCGATCTTTAAAGCTCTGTACACACTGACAACATTTTGGGAAACATGTTGGCCAACATGTTGTCCAGGTGGGATGTTATCGAAAATGTTGGCAGTGTGTACAGTTCGGAAACATTCGGAAACATTCGGTAACATGTTGGCCAAATGTTGCTCAAATGTTGTCGAAATAATACAAAATCAATTTTGTTGCCGAGATGCTAATGATGTTGTCGAGTTTTGTCCAATCAGAAATAGGCCACAAATCACATGATCTACATTAAGCCATGTGATGTAGTCAAAATGGCAGCCTCAAGCAAGGAATGGTTACTGAGTGAAGTTGAACAACTTATTGCAGTATGGGAAAGTTGTGCCTGTTTATGGGATGTAACATCCAGGGAATATAAAGACAAGAACAAAAAGAAAGCTGCTATTCTAGAAATAGCTACAAAATTTGCCCCATGCTGGTGTCTCATATAAATCCATGGTCTTGTCCACACTCTTTTCTCATCTTTACGTCTTCTTCGCCGTCTTTCAATCAGGATACGTAAAATTATGGCAGAGCCACCGACAATACATCTTCTTCTCTTGGAATGTTCCATTGTTTATGAATTTCCCTCCAAAATATTCCCTCAAAAATCCTTATTTCTCGGAAACATTCGACAACAAGTTGCCCAACATGTTGTCGAATGTTGTCATGTGTATACAGGGCCAAATTTTCGATAACATCGCACCTGGACAACATGTTGGCCAACATGTTTCCCAAAATGTTGTCAGTGTGTACAGAGCTTTATGCTCTATTTTGGGTAGACCTATTATTTTTCACAGGTTTTTAAAGAAATCCGACCTTACATGAAAAAGTCGGACAATATCGGACTTCTGTCAGATAAATCAGGATTAAGTTAAAGAAGCTGTTAAGAAGTCGGAAAAGTCTCCTACTAGTGCATGACAGTTGCATCTTCTGCCAGACGTGTACCACCTCCTTAAAAAGTGGATGGGAATATCAACGAATTAAAACCTCTGAAAAATATCGGGGCTTCCCTAATTCGGGTAACAAAAATCAAATACCTTTGTTGGATGGGGTTGATGAGGTGTGAGCCAAACACTCAGAGTGACCCTAAGTGTGAATACTAACTAGCTCACTCACCCATTAAACAAAGGCCTCGATCTTTAAGCCCTATTTTGGGCAGACCTATTATTTTTCACAGGTTTTAAAAGAAATCCGACCTTACAGGGAAAAGTCGGACAATCTCAGATTTCTGTCGGATAAATCAGGATTAAGTTAAAGAAGCTGTTAAGAAGTCGGAAAAAGCCTCCTACTAGTGCATGGCAGTTGCCTCGCGCCCGGCCTTACCTTCAACGTGCTCCTGTTGGTCTCCTGGTGGATCTTGACGAGGTTCGTCATATTCGGGCTCTGCTAAACCTGTACCACCTCCTTAAAAATTGGATGGGAATATCAACAAATTTAAACAGGAGGCGGGAAAATTTAAGGATTCAAGCAGCAGATGAGAAAAAGATTGAATCAATTACAGAGGATAAAAAATGAGAGGAATCGAACCGCAGATAAGAAAATAAGAGGATTCAAACTGTTTATTGACTAACCTCATATGTGGCAATCAAAGGAATCACACCACAAATGAGGAAATCAAAAGAGTCAAACCGCAAAGGATACATTTTCATAAGAGGAATCCGACAACAGATAAGATAAGGATTGGAGTTGTTTGTATTGTGTCAGATAAATCAGGATTAAGCTAAAGAAGCTGTTAAGAAGTCGGAAAAAGCCTCCTACTAGTGCATGACAGTTGCCCAGCGCCCGGCCTTACCTTCAACGTGCTCCTGTTGGTCTCCTGGTGGATCTTGACGAGGTTCTTCATACTCGGGCTCTGCTAAACCTGTACCACCTCCTTAAAAAGTGGATGGGAATATTAACCAATTCAAACCTGTGAAAAATATCTGGGCTTCCCTAACTCGGGCAATAAGATAAGATAAGATAAAATAAGATAATTTATTAACCCCCATGATTGGGGAAAATAATGGAATTACATGTACATAAAAAACGTTACAAAACACTGGCAGTTACAAGTATCACAGACAAAAGGGAATCCGGCTACGGACGGCCGAAGTCTACCCTCAGCAGCTGGCACGCCATGCGGTGAGACTCCGACCTGGGGAAGCAGTAGTCGTCGCGCTGGAGCAGATCAGCGAGAGTGTCCTCTACACCGTCTACTCCAGCTCGGCGACCACCCAAAGTCACCCGGGGAGTCTCACGCAGAGCAACACCAGCAGCCGAGAGGTTGAACTGGCGAATATCGTCAAGCAGGGTGCCCTTGATCACAACCGCAGATAAAAAAATTAGAGGGTTCCAACTGCAAATTGATTAACCTCATATGTGGCAATCAAAGGAATCACACCACAAATGAGGAAATCAAAAGAGTCGAAACGCAAAGAATACATTTTCAAAGGAGGAATCCGACAACAGATAAGATAAGGATTGGAGTTGTTTGTATTGTGTCAGATAAATCAGGATTAAGCTAAAGAAGCTGTTAAGAAATCGGAAAAAGCCTCCTACTAGTGCATGACAGTTGCCTCGCGCCCGGCCTTACCTTCAACGTGCTCCTGTTGGTCTCCTGGTGGATCTTGACAAGGTTCGTCATTCTCGGGCTCTGCCAAACGTGTACCACCTCCTGAAAAAGTGGATGGGAATATTAACAAATTCAAACCTGTGAAAAATATCGGGGCTTCCCTAATTCGGGTTACAAAGATCAAATACCTTTGTTGGATGGGGTTGATGAGGTGTGAGCCAAACACACAGAGTGACCCAAAGTGTAAATACTAACTAGCTCACTCACCCATTCAACAAAGGCCTCGATCTTTAATGTCCTATTTTGGGCAAACCTATTATTTTTCACAGGTTTTTAAGAAATCCGACCTTACAGGGAAAAGTCGGACAATCTCGGACTTCTGTCGGATAAATCAGGATTAAGTGAAAGAAGCTGTTAAGAAGTCGGAAAAAGCCTCCTACCAGTGCATGACAGTTGCCTCGCGCCCGGCCTTACCATCAACGTGCTCCTGTTGGTCTCCTGGTGGATCTTGACGAGGTTCGTCATACTTGGGCTCTGCCAAACTTGTTCCACCTCCTTAAAAGGTGGATGGAAATATTAACGAATTTAAACAGGAGGTGGGGAAATTTGAGGATTTAAGCAGCAGATGAAAAAAAGGTTGAATCAATTACAGAGGATAAAAATGAGAGGAATCGAACCGCAGATAAGAAAATAAGAGGATTCAAACTGCAGATTGACTAACCTCATATGTGGCAATCAAAGGAATCACACCACAAATGAGGAAATCAAAAGAGTCAAACCGCAAAGGATACATTTTCATAAGAGGAATCAGACAACAGATAAGATAAGGATTGGAGCTGTTTGATTTGTTGAAGTCTTAGACGCCTCATGAATGATCTTGCCTCAATTATAGCTACTTTGGTTAATTAAACAGTACATCATCTGTATATCTAAGAAACGAATATCTGATCATCTTCGTGTTCTGTTATTAGATAGTACAAACTCTGTCGTTCCTTCTGTGCTGGAGTGTAGACATTTTGAAATCATATAGTTGGCCTAGGTTAGTTACCTTGTACAGATGGTTCTAGAGGTTCAGTGTCGACATATACTTTCTTTCTTTCTCGAAGATAGTTTTCTCGTGTTCCCGGCTCACCTAGGGGAGGTTCTTCATTCTCAGGTTCTGTAGAATCTGCACCATCTCCTGAATGAAGGGTGGCATATTGGAGGAATCAAACCGCAGGTGAGTAAAATATGATAAATCGAACCACAGATGAGAAATGTTGAGGACTGCAGATTAGGAAATTCAAAGACTACATTACAGATGGGGATATTTGAGGACCGTGGATGAAGGTTGATGACCGCAGTGAGGAGGTTAAAGGACTATGTATGTGAGGAAATTGGAGGACTGTAGTCAGAAAATTGGAGGGCCGTAGACGAGGATTAAGCATCGCCGATGAGAAGAATTTCAGGACCCTATAAAGATAAGGGAATTTGAAGAATCAACGTGGGGGATTGTTGTTATTCTGAGAATATAATCTCCGACGCCTCAATCAAACATGACATGATATACTTTCTGGCACAGAATTGATTTACATTATTTTTAGACCAACTTGTTGAATATTAACAGTGTGCCTCATATCATCTTGACAACATCCTACTTCAAAAAGGAATCAGTTCATGATCCCTCATGGCGTGCAGTATTATAGTAGCCTTGGTTACCTTGCACAGGTAACTTTCGAGGCTGCCAGTTGACATAATCTGGTTCGTTTAGGTTTGGGGGAGCAGCATCACCTGAAAGGAGAATTATTTCACTCCATCATGATTAGCCAAATAGTCCTTATCTTGTGAATATCCCATGTCCTCATTATATTTTTGATACATAACGGCAATGATCTCTCCGGTTCGGCATAGGGGTATACCACCGCCCAGCCTTTTGAATACTAGCGAGACGTTTTCATCAGATACTCTGTCAGTTGAGCTAACTCTGTCTATAATGTGGAAAATGTAAACATACTTTCCAATGGAATGTTGTCGACATTGACGTAAATATGATCGTGGAAACGAGGGTCAGGGGATTGGCGAGTGCTGGACAGCCCCGCAGCATCTCCTCCAGCCGTACGTCTGTCTCTGTCTGAAATCAGAAGTTAAAGCGATGGAGATACCGGTGAGAAATGTTCAACTTTTCAACTGCTGAAGGCGCGGAACAGATAAAATCATGAATAAAAAAGAAATGAGCTGCATATATATATTGCAATTCATGACCCATCCGACCACGGTATATCATCGTGAGGGAAATCGAGGCTTCTCCGGCCCGCTCGATTTCCGCGCATAATGAGCAAACATTAATTAACATGAGGTTTTCCCCAGGATCGATGACGATAACTACGCGTGTTCATCCCATACTGTGATATACATTACAGTTGAACTGTACTATATGTGTGCGCTGCCACAATGACCACTGTGATATACATGTGCAGTTGAACTGAACTATGTGTGCGCTGCCACAATGACCACTGTGATATACATGTGCAGTTTAACTGTCCTATGTGTGCGCTGCCACAATGGCCACTGTGTTATACATGTGCAGTTGAAATGTACTATGTGTGCGCTGCCACAATGACCACTGTGATATACATGTGCAGTTGAACTGTACTATGTGTGCACTCCATAAACCATCCAGGTCCAATAACTGTCGGCCAAACAAACTGCAATAGCGGCGTAAATTGCTGATGTGGAAATAGGCCGTGAGAGAACATATTACAAGTATATCCCTGTCAGAGAGTAGGGCCTATATTTGTTATCTGTATCGTTTGTTTCTACATGTCTGATTTACCTTGCTCTGCCCGTCTCTTCTTAAGTATGAACACCGCCGCCAACACGACCACGATGACCAGGAGAAATAGAAAGCCTCCTATTACGCCCCCTATTGCCGCGGTAAGCGGACCAGATGTAGCCACCTTCACGGCCGCCGAATCGAAAACTACATCCTCACCGTCGAATATCATCATATAATAGCTGTAAATTGTGCCCTCATTGACCATGAAGCTGCTCGTGAGGCTTGTTGGGTCAGCGACAACATGATAGCCACAACTTCCTCCTTCCTCCGGGCAAAACCTGATTTGGATCTGTGTGTACTCCTTTAAGAGTTTGGTCCATGAAACGGTCACCTGGTTGTCCTTGCGTTCCACGGTTAACGTGACATGTGGTGCAACTGCAATATTGTAACAGAAAGACGCATGACGCTTTTAATTTACCACATTTGGCATAAAAACGTTTTGCTGAATAAAGTGCCACAGTCAGAAATACTAGCGCGTAGTCATAAGTTGCATTTTTGGCGAAAATGGGAAGAGTTTTATAATGTTTTTTTCTTGTTCTTGCTTTTTAAGAAAAACCTGAAATATTACATTACCAACAGGATTAAAATCAGTTTTACCATATTATGGCGAATTAAGGGTAAATACACAACACATTTCTCCCAAAAAGGTTGTTGGACTCAGTTCCTTATCTTCA
The DNA here is from genome assembly GCF_910592395.1 of Lineus longissimus. Taxonomy (NCBI): domain Eukaryota; kingdom Metazoa; phylum Nemertea; class Pilidiophora; order Heteronemertea; family Lineidae; genus Lineus; species Lineus longissimus. The sequence continues at coordinate 7,254,146 of NC_088324.1, read as the reverse complement.
GTATTCCCTCTCCACGTTGTGGTGTTGTTCTCCGTGCAGGGAGTATTCCTAATCCAATGCCGCGGGCCGGAGGAGAGTTTTTACGAGCTATTAAGTTGAGGCGCCAATCGGGTTCATTAGCCTAGGGACTCCATCTCGGGCCCAATCGCCAGTGGGAATGTGAATTCAGACGCTATATTAAGTCAGATATTTTACTGCAAATGAATGATTGCTTAATTGACTAATGGATTGATCGATTAATCGATTAATTTGACTTATTTGAGTGGACATCAATTATCATTAACTGAATCAAACAATTTGATTCCAACTTGATTGAGCGAAAGTAAGGTTACCTTCAGTTTTCGCTTCAAGGATTTTCCCATAACCACTTTCACCATCATCATTGGTTGCCTTCACACGAACCATATACTTTGTATCACTTCCTAGACCGGATATCTTCTGGACGACGTTATTCCCAGTACCAGGATCAGCAATATCCTTGACAGCTGTGTCCCATACGTTCAAAGCAGATTTTTTGTTCTCAATTGTGAATGTCTGGACGGATCCGCCAGTGAAGTTACTCATGAAGATCAAGGTCAAGGACACCGCAGTTGCGTCCTCTAGTGCAGGACAGCAAGGTAAATGCGGGGGTCCTAGAACGAGAGCAATGGAGATGATGCTATAATCAGATCGAACAACTTTTGAGGTAGGGGAATATTGTAACGTTACCCTAAATTCATTTAGCAGTCTACCCCATTCCTCTCTCTCGCTTTTGGAGTGTCAGATAATATTTAATAAGCATCCCAACTGAAAGGGATACGTATTGACCACTCGGATGCAAGTATAAGGCCTCCTTATAATTTTTTAAAACTCACAATTCATTTATCTAAACAATTATTACAAAACTAACCGTATGTATATCATGATTGCGCATCAGCAGTTTCCAAAGACAACACCAACAAGACTGTCAAGAGTTGCAATGGAGATAAAGTTGGTATTCAATATTTGCATCCTCACCTGCTACCTCAAGGTCATGGGTTCAACCCCTGGTCAGACAACTTTTTATGTGATGAAGAGAGAGACTCTCCAGCTGCGTAAAGTTTCATCTCGGGGCTGAAATGCCCCCTCGTGTCATTACAAATCAACTAAAAACGTATGTTGTATTGATTAATTTACCAATGATTATTGTTCTATCTCATTGTTAACCTACCAGCTCCCTGTTGTTCAAAATTAAACGTTGAAATTCCAGCATCATTTGTCACATTAACAATGTAGTTTCCATAGTCGTTAACCCCGATAGACGCCTTGTTCAAAGTGTATGTCGTATCATTCACTTTGGCCGCCACAAAATCTCCCCCAATTGTTGTCATGTTTGGGAAGAACCAAGTGACATTTGTAGGTGAAGGGTTTGCAATCACATGGAGAACGAGCTCCATTGGTGAGTAGGGTGTACTGGCTACAGTGAAGACTTCGGGAAGTTCGGGGTTCCATTTTGCCTTATCTGAAAATTGAGATTGAAAGGCAATAAGTAAACTGCATGAGCGCCTAAGCCTTGTCACCGGCTCGGATGAGATTATTTCATCCGGCCTTTTGACAGAAAAGTCCAACCAGTAGAGTTTTAGAATCGGCTTTAAAAAAGGGAAAAAACCATGACAGTATTCCGACCGTTTATAACATATCATCTGCGACTAGTTATCTGCACAAAAATGTCATCAAGTGATGTTGAGGCTTTGAGCCGTTGAATGGGGCAGGGGCAAATTCAAAATAACTTGAGACAGTTGATAGGTATTCAATCGCAAGATGATCGTGACTATCTCGTAATATAGAACTAATGATACCTAATTAACCTATGATCGAATTGACAATGCAATGTACTTACACTGAGTATCTATATCCAAACTACCATCGGCTTTACCATCAGGCGAGTAGTTGATAGCTTGGCATTTGTATGTCCCAGACTGGGTGTACCTGATATCGGTTATCTTGAAGTCCTTTGAGGTTTCATTTGGTATTTCATTGTCCTTGTAGAACCACTTGTAGGTGTAGAAAGGTGGGTTGCCGCCAAGAGCTGTACAGGTTAACATCAGGGTATCACCTTCTTGGACTGGATTCGGGTTGGACGAGATCTTGACATTTGGTGGAACTGAAGGATGGGAAGTTAAGTCAGTCGGATTTATGGGGATAAGAATGATGCATCCATTAACAGTGAACTTAGTATAGAAATCAAAAGTTTTAAGTTCACTAGTCGAATGAAAATGACAATTTATTTCGACCAGCCATAGCTCCCAATGAAATGATAATGTATGTCACAATTCTTGTCTATCTTTTTTTTCATAATTTTTTTCATCAAGAAACTGAAGAAAACACAGAGGTAAATTACTAGTATTCACTACTCAATTTTTGTTCAGCATGTTGTAGTCAGAAAGCACTTGAAGCCTACTTACAATAGGTTTGATCCACCTGAAATAAGCCTTTTGACCCACTTCAAAATAACTTTTCTTCATTTCATACGTGAGCAAAGCATGGTGTTCAACCTATTTACAATTCAAAATCAGTACTTACAGTAGACATTTACTGTTTCAGTTTGTTCCACTTGAAATGAGCCATCCTTCACTTCACACTTGAAGACAGCCTGGGTGTCCAACCTTTTCGCAGTCACAGTCATTGTACTCTTCCTTATCATGCCATTGAACTCCCCAGCCCTGTCGTCAGATGTTATCCCTGATGTCAGCTGCTCCCAGGTTCCTCCCCTTCTCTTCCTGTGAAATTGGATGTCAGCAACAGGGTTGGCACTGTCTGTCTCGCATACAATATTGAAAGATTCACCTTCATTTATTGATATTGGTGGCTTCTGTGTCATCCGTATCTTTGAAGGGTTGACTAAAAGAAACGACAACAAATTCCTGTCAAATTATATGTAATCTATAGTTAAAACATTAACTGTTACAATTCGATTCACTTAAATGCGCCATTATTGGCAGTCACAGTCAATGTACTCTTCCTTATCATACTATTAAACTATCCAGCCCTGACCTCATATGCTATCCCTGAAGTCAGCTTCGTCCAGTTTCCTGCCGTTGTCTGCCTGTGGAATTCAATGTTAAAAGCAGTGTCGGCACACTGGCAGTCTTGCATGATCAAATACTTGTCGGCTGATCCTAATGGTTTGCTGTCGCTGAAAAATTGGTCAGCGCCATCATTGTCGGGTTGAGTCGAAAACGCCTCGTCGCGGCTTGCTAAAGACTCGGTCATTTTTAAACAGCAGACTTCCAAAACAAGAAGAGGATTTAGGGTCTTGACCAAGCTGGGTGTAGTTTGGTACGTTCAGCTCAATCAATCTGCTCGGTCAATTTTATAGTGGATCGACTCATCCGCAGTCTTTATCGAGCGACTTACTCGGTGACAGGTGCATGTCTGTTGTGATGCGGTTTAATTGGGCATCAAATCGGATTCTTGCAGAGAGATCCAAATGCTGTTAATCCTGCATATAGATGGCAGGGCTGGATCTATTTTTCAATGTCGTCTACTAGTGTCTACTTACATTTTACATGCATTGTTGTGTCGGCATTAGTTGAAAAGTCATGTCCCGTCAATGAGTACCTTGACGAACATCTGACTGATACACCATTCATGGCCTTGGTTGCTGTCACAGACCACTCACTGATCCTGATCTTTCCACCATACACAGCATTACTCTCTGATGTCGATATTCCGGTGGTTATGTCTCGCCATGATGATCCAATAATATGTTGATGCCACTTTATATAAGTGATAGGGTTACTTTCATCTGTCTCACATGTGAACTTCTTCATTTGGCCGGCCTGGACAGCAGCGGTTGGGTTATTCAGGAAGGAAACTTTAGTATTCGCAACTACAAAAGACGAGAGGTGAGAAAATTACCCGAAATACGGACGTTATATAATATAACTAATTAAAATACACTGAGTATTTTTTCCGTTTCACATCGGATCAAACCTATTGATATATGCATTCTCCACTGATATAAGAGACTTAGGAAAATATTTGTCTTTGACCATGTTGACTACTAGATAAATCGTCGCAATATTAGCATGAACGCAGCATAAAATCGTTTGCGTCACTCTTATTAATGATTATGAAACATCTACGATCAAATTAAATTTTGTAAAAACTCACTAGACGCCAGGCCCTCACCATGGCTTAATCAGTGCTCGTGATCAAGAGCAACTACAGTTGAAATGTACAGTTAAAAAGACCAACTCACAGGTTACATTGTAGGTCTTTCTTCTTGAGGTCATATCGAGGGTGGGATATCCAGGGACCATCGCCTTGCAGTAGTACTCGGCCTGGTTGTCTTCTTTGACCATGATCCTGTCCTGACCTTGGGTGACCTCCACTGGTGTACCACCTGATCGCTTGAAGAAGAGCTTAACAGTGGGGATGGGGTTGCCTCCAGTCACTGTACATGTGAACTTGTCTTTTTCTCCAGCATAGGATGAGGTCTTACCAGATGAAACGACGGCGGACTCGGCTTTATCTGAAATAGAGATTACAATTTTGTACGGTTGCTGCATGGGAGATCACTGCAAGGTTTTTTTTGCAAGGAATAGACAATTTTGAAATAGGCCTGGACAAATGGTTCCGGCAACCCGGCAATATACCAATAGTAATAGCGTGTTCGATTACTGGCGCGGCGCGAGTGAGCGCCAGTGCGTTCTTTTTGGTGCTGGCACCTCATCTCGCGCCAGGCCGAAGTGAGCGACCCTGCGAGCGGGTTACCTCGACATAAAATGGCCGACGCACGTGACCCTTGAGAAAAGATGGCAAACGATTCTGTTAATGCCGGCCTTGCGAAATACACGAAATGTGTTTGTTGCATCAGACTGCACTTTTTTGGCAAAAATAAAGTAGCTATTGGAGGAAATTGATATTTCGATGTGAACAAATTGTTCAATAAGGTTAGTAAGTCGTTTTTGTAGTTAACGCACATCCGGTAGTGTGTGACTTTTCTTCATTTCATACGTGAGAAAAGCCTGGTGTTCAACCTATTTACAATTCAAAATCAGTACTTACACAAGACATTTACTGTTGCAGTTTGTTCCACTTGAAATGAGCCATCCTTCACTTCACACTTGAAGACAGCCTTGGTGTCCAACCTATTAGCAGTCACAGTCAGTGTACTCTTCCTTATCTTGCCATTGAACTCTGCAGCCCTGACCTCAGATGTTATCCCTGATGTCAGCTGCTCCCAGTTTCCTTCTGTTCTCTTCCTGTGGAATTGGATGTTAGCAACAGGGTTGGCACTGTCTGTCTCGCATACAATATTAAATGATTTACCCTCATTTATTGATGTCGGCGGCTTCTGTGTCATCGTTATCTTTGAAGGGTTGACTAAAAGAAACGATAACAAATTTCTGTCAAATTATATGTAATCTATAGTTCAAATATTAATTGTCACAATTCGATTCACTCAAATGCGCCATTATTGGCAGTCACAGTCAATGTACTCTTCTTTATCATACTATTAAACTATCCAGCCCTGACCTCATATGCTATCCCTGAAGTCAGCTTCGTCCTTTTTCCTGCCGTTGTCTGCCTGTGGAATTGAATGTTAAAAACAGTGTCGGCACACTGCCAGTCTTGCATGATCAAATACTTGTCGGCTGACCCTCATGGTTTGCTGCCGCTGAAAAATTGGTCAGCGTCATCATTGTCGGGTTGAGTCGAAAACGCCTTGTCGCTGCTTGCCCAAGACTCGGTCATTTTTAAATAGCAGTCTTCCAAAAGAGGATTTAAGGTCTTGACCAAGCTAGGTGTAGTTTGGTAGGTTCAGCTCAATCAATCTGCTCGCTCAATTTTATAGTGGATCGACTCATCCGCAGTCTTTATCGACCGACTTACTCAGTGACAGGTGCATGTCTGTTGTGATGCGGTTTAATTGGGCATTCAAATCGGATTTTTGCAGAGAGATTCAAGTACTGTTAATCCTGCATATAGATGGCAGGGCCGGATCTATTTTTCAACGTCGTCTACCAGTGTCTACTTACATTTTACATGCATTGTTGTGTCTGCATTAGTTGAAAAGTCATGTCGCGTCAATGAGTACATTGACGAACATCTGACTGTTGCACCATTCATGGCCTTGGTTGCTGTCACAGACCACACACTGATCCTGATCTTTCCACCATACACACCATGCCTCTCTGATGTCGATATTCCGGTGGTGATGTCTCGCCAAGATGATCCAATAATATGTTGATACCACTTTATATAAGTAATAGGGTTACTTTCATCTGTCTCACATGTGAACTTCTTCATTTGGCCGGCCTGGACAGCAGCGGTTGGGTTATTCAGGAAGAAAACTTTAGTATTCGCAACTACAAAGAGGAGAGGTGAGAAAATTACCCGAAATACGGACGTCATATAATATAACTAATTAAAATATACTGGGTATTTTTTCCGTTTCACATCGGATCAAACCTATTGATATATATATTCTCCACTGATATAAGAGACTTAAGAAAATATTTGTCTTTGACCATGTTGACTACTAGATAAATCGTCGCAATATTAGCATGAACGCAGCATAAAATCATTCGTGTCACTCTTATTTTAACATCTACGATCAAATTAAAGTTTGTAAAAACTCACAAGACGCCATGCCCTCACCATGCCTTAATCAGTGCTCGTGATCACGGGCAACTACAGTTGAAATGTACAGTGAAAAAGACCAACTCACAGGTTACATTGTAGGTCTTTCTACTTGAGGTCATATCGAGGGTGGGATATCCAGGGACCATCGCCTGACAGTAGTACTCGGCCTGGTTGTCTTCTTTGACCATGATCCTGTCCTGACCTTGGGTGACCTCCACTGGTGTACCACCTGATCGCTTGAAGAAGAGCTTAACAGTGGGGGTGGGGTTGCCTCCAGTCACTGTACATGTGAACTTGTCTTTTTCTCCAGCATAGGATGAGGTCTTACCAGATGACACGACGACGGAATCGGCTTTATCTGAAATAGAGATTACAATTTTGTACGGTTGCTGCATGGGAAATCACTGCAAGATTTGTCTTGCCAGGAATAGATAATATCAAAATAGGACTGGACAAATGGTTTCCGACAACCCAGGAATATACCAATAGTAATAGCGTGTTCAATTAACTGGCGCATCGCGAGTAAGCGCCAGTGCGTTCCTTTTGGTGCTGGCACCTCATCTCGCGCCAGGCTGAAGTGATCGACCCTGCGAGCGGTTTACCTCGACATAAAATGGCCGCCGCACGTGACCCTTGAGAAAAGATGGCAAACGATTCTGTTAATGCCGGTTTTGCAAAATACACAAAATGTGTTTATTGCATCAGACTGCACTTTTTTTGGCAAAAATAAAGTAGCTATTGGAGGAAATTGATATTTCGATGTGAACAAATTGTTCAATAAGGTTAGTAAGTCGTTTTTGTAGTTAACGCATATCCGGTAGTGTGTCTGGTCATTCTTTGTGACGCTACGTTACCCTAAATTTACTCGGGCCTGGCGCGAGAGCGTTCGGGCTCGATTCATACTCGGCATACGCCTCGAGGCGCGAGATCCGATGCCTACCGAAGCGCTGCGCTAGAAATCGAACGCACTATAAGACAACTCCAAATAAAAACAGGTGTAATATAATATCAGTAAATTATAAGGTTAAGTTAAACCAGGTAGAAAAAAGAAGAAAAAAGTCATAAGGAGGACACAGTAAATAATAAGGTGGTGATGGTGATGGTGATGGTGATGGTGATGGTGATTGTGATGATGATGATGACGATGATGATGATGATGGGTTTTTACGCCGTTAATCATAAAGGGATTGCAGGCTATTGTGTCTTTATACACTAGTATCTACACCATACAATATAGATCTATGTGAGGACACTTTTCCCATACGGTAATATTTCAGACCGCTACATAATCCATGACTTCGATCGTCTGTGAACCAGGAAGTTTTGATAAATTAACGTTTTCTATTTTGAACAATATAACGGTCTATGGTAGTGAAACCCATGTGTGAGGGGTAGAGTTTCTCTAAATCGAAAATGTAACGGCGACTTGTGATTGGTACTCACAATAAACATCCAAGATCTTGCGACTGCTGACTCTATAACAAGTTTGTCTTCCCGCCTTGCAAAAGTAGCCACCAGCACTCTCTTTCGTAACTTGGAAATCGTAACTGGAAGATGTTGTTACTTTTTTACCATCTTTGTACCATTCGTACATGTATGGGTTTCCGGGGGCAAAGCACAAAACGCGTAGTTGTGTTCCAGCTGTCACTGGACCTGGAGGGAACCCGGTGATTTGGGGTGGTTCTGGCTCTGGACGGTCTGAAACAATCAAATCATTAAAAATGAGATGACTAAATTTCTAAATCGAGTAACCGTCATCGAAGACTCGATAATAATTGGCGCATGAAAAAAAACACGGGACCGGTGTAACCGTTTTAAACATCCTAGAATAGAGTGTCCAGGAGACAAGGCCATTCTATGTACTTTTAGTGTCTGAGGTATCCAAGGCAATGGGTCCATTTAGAACCACGCCTTAATCCCTCACCATACAAAAGGGAAGGACACTTACGTTATCGGGGACATTACTGCTGTGTATACTAATTAGCTAACCCAATTAAGTCAGTTAATTGATCCATTTCAACATAGGCTTTTGATCTTTAATGTCCTATTTTTGGAAGCCCTTGTATTTTTCACAGGTTTTCTTTTTTTCAGAAATTCGACCTCACAGGGAAAAGTCGGACAAAGTCGGACTTCTGTTGGATATATCTGGAATAAGTTAAAGAAACTGTTAAGAAGTCGGAAAAAGTTACCCACTAGTGCACGATAGTTGCCTCGCGCCTGGCCTTACCTTCAAGTTCAACGGGCTCCTCTCGTTTAACGACACGAGGGCCGAAGGTGTCTGAAAGACATGCTTGACCTCCTTCAAAAGAAGATGGGGGCATTTAAAGGATTTAAACAGTAGGTGGAGAAATTAGAGGATAGAAACCACAAATAAGGAAATACATGTACGAGGAATCACTTACAGAAGATACACAATTCGAGGAATCAAACTACATATGAGGAAGTAGATGATTCAAATAGTAGATGAGAAAATTAGAAGAATGAAAGCGCAGATGAGAAAATAAGAGGATTTCAACCGCAGATAGAGAAATGAGAGGAATTGAACCTCAGATGAGGAAATCAAAGAAATTAAACCGGCTCACCTCGGGGGAGGTTCTTCATTCTCAGTTTCTGCATAATCTGCACTATCTGTGGCCTAATTGTGTGAGCTAATTAGTACTCGCACTAAGGAGTGTTTGGCTCACACCTCATTAACCCCATTCAACATAGGCCTTTGATATTTACTATCCTACTTTATTCTCAGTAAAAATCCGACCTTTCACAGGAAAGTCGGACAAGGTCGGACTTTTGTCGGATAAATCAAGCCAAAGTTAGAGAAACCGTTTTAACGGTTTCTCTAACTTTGGCTTTTTCCCACTTCTTAAAAGAAGTGGGAAGCCTCCTACTAGTGTTACCAAGAAGATGGGAATCCATACTTACGAATAAGGAACCTTGAAGTAATTAGCTTAAGATAACGTCCTAGATGGAACCCATTCCTTTAGAACTTTCCAAAAGTATGGACTGCTGCATTAAAGGAGGACAGTAGGCAGGAGGTAGATCGGCAACTTGGCGGTCTTCAGGTTACTGACTAAGCCAGTTAGGCGACCGGGTTGTGTTTTAACAAGTGATAGTGATAGGATCATTGCAGATACGGTCATGAATAGTTTCGATATACAATGTACTGCAAGATGAGGGCTCCCTACTGTAAGGTGACTTCGTCTACCTCTCTGTTCATGCCCTTTAACACACTTTTTACAAAGAATAAAGAAACAATCTCTAAGGACTTCCAAGAATATGGAAGAACATGGAACCAAAGACATGTCCAACTTTAACATGTTTACACGCGGAACACTTACCAAGAACATGGACCGGACAGAGCAATATCACTGCAAGGAAAATACAGAAGGCTAGGACTGATCCAGTTTCCATGCTGCCAAGTTCTCATGAAAAATCCTACGTTTTAACTCGTAAAGCCAAAATCATCCTCTTATAAATTTTGACAACATGAAGGTGTGTGCCTTATTACTGGCCTAACCGATATAAAATGATTGAATTGTCGTGGAGCATACCAAGATATATCAAAATTCAAAGAGTTGTTTTTCATCTATCATGTTTGTATATAATATCGGATTGGGTGAAAGAAAAAAACGTCATTCATAGTATGCCCCCCCCCCCGCCATGAACATTAGCATGAATAGCACTGATGTTTTATATTTATATTGGCGTTATTATACAATGTAGGCCTACCAGGATGTGCTCTAAATAATCCATGGAATCCATCATATTTCTATTCTACTTTGTTCACAGATAGAAAAAAACATAGGCCTTTTTGAATTATGGACACCAGGAAGCATGTCTGTGAAATCCACTGATTCATCCGAACCAGGAAGTATATACTGTTGTGCTGACAAATACGTTAACGGGGGACGATATGCCTGGGGAAGGTTTCCAGGTGGCAAAAATGAACAGTAAGGCGCGGGAATGGATCTTGTTTAACTTGATAAGTCGGTTGCGAGTTAATTTGGCGTACATAGCCTGCATATCGCCGCCTTGCGTTCAGAGTGAGGGTAGGAATCCCTCAAAGAAGGACCCAAATTCTCACGAGGTCGTTTCCGAAGTCGACAAGCCTAGAACAGTTCAATTGCACGGACATATCTGGACAATTCCAACTATACAATAGAAGGGAATGTTCTGTCATTGTTCCAACCAGCATCCCATTTCAATGGTAACCTCACCTATATGATTACAAAACAGTTATATCTCGGTCATGATCAATAGAAAACTGTCAAACCCACATCAAATGGATATTATCCACCGAAAACAAAATGAAATCATGCCTATTTCACTGATGACTTGACCATTCTACAGGGTGGCCCAGAATTATTTTCCCTCGCACAATGAACACACCATGAATACACAATAGAATTCTATTGTCCAAAGGAAAATAATTCTGGGTCACCCTGTAGTTTGATGATGCAACCTGGATGGTCAGGCACTTTCGGAACTTTAAAACTTTTCTCTGTAGAGCACAACTCAATTTGGACTCGGTTAAGGGTTGACTACCGGTACCACCATTTTGGCTAGAACCTGATCAATCCAAAATCAATTAGCTCCTTCAAAATGAAGTTAATGCCGATTTTAAATCTGGGAGGCTATTCTCTGGAAAACAAAGCAGAGACTCCCGCCCTTGAAATTAGCATTCACTACGTTTGGCAAGTGTTCCAATTGCTTTAGGGTTTCAAATTCTAACCAAAATGGTGGTGCCTATGGTCAACCCTTAATACGAGACAACACCACCAATGAATATTCACAGGTTGGAGGGTCGAGGCCTATCAATTGGATGAGTGCATGTTTTTAACTCTCAAGTACATATTTGGAGAGGTATTTAAAAAATATTTGCTGTGGCAAGTCTACAGATATAAAGAAATTATTTGATGAAGAAATTAATTTCGAATTTTGCTAATTTGGTAATAGGGGGCGTGTTTTGCGATTTTTGTGCCAGTTGGCTGAAAAGAGTGGAAATATCAATGTCTGTCTAATTTGTCGATTATCAAAAAATTTCCGTGGTCAACTACTAGTTTACTTTTCACCATTTACTTGCCCGACTGTCCGGAATATCATATCAAAATTTCAGATTCACAACCCCACGCAGTCTTCGGTCAAACATTGACATTTGAACTGCTAAAAGGCTTAAAAATCAATGGTGGTCTTGCCTCCATTTGTGCAAGTAAACATAACTTGATATCATTATCGCCCTTTGCAGTCCAACATATACATGTACAACGCCTATTCCACCCGTACAGAATGATACAGCTTGCTAATCGTAAATGGACGGTTGTGCCACTATTACCTCTCGTTAAGTTTTTTTTGCTTTTTCCCCCTTCCCACGAACTCTACGGTCCGTGAAGTCAATAATTCTCGAACTACGGCACGAGAGCTGACGGTCCACATCATTCAAGGACTGGGGTCGGTGTAACAGTAACAAATGCCCCCCTGGAAAAAGTGTCCGGCCCTATTGTATTCTGCAATATGGTTCTATAGAGACCCTGACCGTCAATAGCTCAGAGATTGAAGCGCATAATATAATCCTTTGTTTCCCGGGCATTCTATCATAGGACATTTTAAACTTCTACACCGGGTTACACGTTCGCTGGTCGGATAACAAAATGAAATATTTTTTTTCAAGATTCGACAGGGTAGTTAGAAATGCTGTCTCAAGTGATTCCTTCCTTATGAAACATCGAAATACAATGTATGTCCTTATTCCTATGATTTTAGCCTAAGGATATTTTGGCCAATGAATGTTGTTGGCTAGTTGACGCCTGCGTAGCCCCGGAACTGGATTTTATTGATGACGTCATTCCGTGTCTGCAACACGGTCTGCCATTTTAAAGCTGCTGTTTGAAACTGGCTCTTGAAAAATACAATACATGCCACAGAGTCATAGTGCTCAATTACATGTGTAGTCCCCAAATAGTTGATACAAACAACCTGCAAAACAATGCAAACTCTTTTATTATCCAGGTTTTAATTATGAAGCAATTTGCGAATTGATTGATCGATTTTCAAACGCCTGTGACTAATTAGTGTAGTTAAAGTCTATGCTGGCAGAGGGATATTCTTCGATCTACTTGGATATATTTTAGTGATAACTCTGTGTAAGGCAGTTTTAGCAACTGACAGATTAATGTACACTGAACAAACGGCGGGTGTTTGGGATTGTTCATTTCTCCAAACGCTAATACTGGTGTAATAAGGTAAAGTTCCGCTGAATACTTTTTCAGTTTACGTGAGTGCGAATCCGACCGCCATCCTGTAATAACTCGGCACAACAAAACGGCAATCATCATGACGCCGTATTTTTGGTTTAAGAATAAGTACAATTGTGTGTTCCGCAAAACTAATTGGCCATCAAAGCGTTCTAATTCTGCTTCAATCACAGGTGGCTGTGTTGCAGTACATCATGTTGACAGAATGATGTACAGTAGAACCTCTCTATTAAGGATACCCCCGGGTGCTGTCCTTTATAGAGAGGTGTCCTGATTAGAGAGGTCAAAATGAATGGAAACAACCAATTTGGACCAAAATAAGTGTCCTGAATGGAGAGGTTTTCTTAATAGAGAGGTTTTCCACTAAAGGAGGTTCCACTGTACATGATATACATGTACAAAAAACTTGTTATCATGGCCAGATCGTGATACCGGTTATCACGGTCCTACCAATCCCGTCAAAAATGCAAGGGTTGTATTGCTCTAGACACTCCTCTATTCACATCAGTCGTTGAGTTACAAATTGGCATAGACAAATTCCCGGAAATGACGTCAGTCATGTTTATATTCTCCGGCTGCCAGGTGGTGTTGTAAGGTAAACAGAGTTCTGAAAATGTCGTAACTATCGTGTTTGAGAAATGAAAATGGCAGAAGAGTCCGATTAGGAATACCGAGAAGAACACTAGAAATGTGATAACTCTCCGGAAGATAAGCTCTCGCGTGGAGAGTTTTTCTGACGCCTGGAGGGTTTTGCTGGACAGGTATATGTTAGGTTGACTGGACACATACTCCCCGCAGTAGAGCTTCTTGGAGGCGTTTGACAGCTGCTTGGAGTGTGGCCGTTCGATCAGTGCTGTAACAAAATAAACCGTACAATTATTTAGTTATTGAATGCCCTTTGTTTTTATCGGGCCGTTTAAAACTTCCAATTTGTATAAACATTTCGCTATGTGATTCCTTTAAGTCAACAACTTAACTACTTTAAAGATAGCATCACTAGTCTCGCACCTGTTTTGTCGCTCTCATCTTTGGACGAGGTGAAGTCAGCTGCGTCGCCATCTTTGTTTTGGTAGAGACCCGCTCGGTGCTGCGCCTGGGAAGAGATGATTGCAAGATCCACTTAAACAGGAAAGCGAGCAGCTATTTTTTCTTGTCATATTACACACAGTGTGGAACAAACAGTTAGGTCGATTTACATCTTGATTGTGGGCGATTCGAAAAACTTTAGAGTTCATAAAATGCACCACTAAGCACCAGTCATGAGCATTAAGTAATCTTCAAATATCATCAGATGATCACTTGGCCATTTAAACTATACTGCGTTTAAGGCAGCGAGGCAATATGATGACGAGGGTGGCCAATCGAGATACTCGCATTAGTAGAGGCAAGGGGGGTCTATTGACTGATGCTTTGCCGTTTGTGATGGTCAATTCACACACTCAGAAAATTGGAGCATTAGCAATCTGCACTTGTACTTATATTTTAAACCTCTCACACGGACATGAACTGGTAAAATGGCCCAGAACACAGGCAGGGAGAACCCACATCGGTCTACACCCAATATTAGAATCACAAAGGAAATAGGCCTACTACTGAATTACCCTGTAAGGAACCAATGTCCTGACATGACCCCAAATAAATAAAGCTAGGCCCTTAACCCCCCAAGCTCTAAATTCCTAGATGTGGTAACACTAACATAGTCAATTGACTCTTCGTTCGCGTAATACAACAGGTACGCTATTGGCCATCCATCTATCTAACCTAACGCATTAGCTTCCCCCTCCCAATTAGTCTTGAAGACAGCTACGAAAACACTCTTAGTGAAAATACAAATTGTCAGCCCCCAACCAGAAACATTTCGATTCCTCTGGCCGCAGAGGATATCATCTATCAGTCTCTCCAACCTACCGCCTCAGCCTCCCCCTCCCAATCCGTCTTGAAGACAGCTATGATGTAGACGATGGCCTCAATGAAAAGTCCGATAGTTAGTCCCCACCAGAAACCTGCAATTTGAGATTACTCGACGAGATTTGACACATTCAATTACATTTAGATTGTGTAATTAGTCGTTATCATAGGGTGCAAATTAAAACATTACCCCATGTAATCAACCAATTTCGATTTAGAAGGCGGAGCTCTTCAGAAATGACACTGTCGCAAAGGAATATGTTGAAATTTTTTTAAATGAAAAATCTCTCTTTGTCATCGCATAAGAATCCAATGAATAAGTTATCTGGTGCAGAGGATGAAGGGACTCATTCAGTTTGGTCCAATGGTGGCCAGCCTGGATTTAGTTCCTTGCAACCCACGCCGGTTCATTTAGAAATACTATCTTGGTTTCTCCGAGGAATTGAACGCGGGTCCTATAATAATGCGTTGGTAGCCATCAGTGCTTTGAGGCGCCTCTTCTGACTCTTCGAAGTGGTCTAGGAGTTTTTCATACCTGCTGATTTCAAATCCGTAAGGAACATGAGCGATAGTCCAATGGGCAACCCAATCATGTAAATACCCACGAATATGATGAAAGCCGCAATGTTCTGCCGACCACAACCTCTCATAATTCCGGATGATGTCCCCTATTGAAAGATTACGAAAACTTTTATCATAACATTAAGCTTAACAAGACACATCAAGTGACTCCAACCAAACTAGGGCTTAAATTTCAGTTTAAGTCTCCAAGGTCAACAGGAATGATTCACAAACTCCCCTTCCCACATATCCTATCTTGCTACTCACCGTAGTTCCGTCAAATATGTGGTACAGGGCCAGGATAGGAATAATATCCGACGTTGTCTTGATGACTTCCCTGAAATGAATTATTCGTTTACCGACAAATCTCAAACAGCCAGTGCTACTTCTCAACAATACCACCAACCTGGGGCGACTTCCAATTTTTTCCCTAGAATAGATTAAAGGGTGAACAACAAATCGGACTAATAGAATTCGACAAGGCCTCAAAAGTGTTGTTTTTCTTCTTAAAATACTAAAACTTTCATCATCACTTTTTAGCAAAACCACTGAAAATCAGGCCCTAATTTTAAAAAGTACGAACAAAATGTGTGCCATGTAGCTCTAATCTAAAAAAATTATATGATACGATCGAGACCCAATCCCCCTTAAATTAAAGACACGGGGATGTATAATGCACTGTTTACACTATGCTTGGCCAATTCATCACGGAGGCATTGACCGCAAAAGGTTGATTTGCTTCTATCAAGTGTGTAAAATGACTCACTCATCTGCGGAAAAGATTCTTGGAATGACATCTTTACAGCTGAGTAGAAGTATGATGGCAATAAGACCCAGTGTCCCTGGAAAATAATTATGACAATGAGAGGAGAGGTCACCATAATCGCGTTTTGCATAAATTACGTTATTTTACCCCTGTTTTAGCTCTTAATTCAGGCCGAGCCAAATACAAGGTATATTGTCTTTAAAACAAAGCCTGCTCGCACCTAGTCCTAAATTCCCATTGTGCTGTTGTCTTATCAAAGGGTTATCAGGACCAATGTTGATGACATCGACCCAAACGAAACAGCGTTTATAGGGGTCGATTAGCCTCAACTGCAAAGGGGAAGCGTAATGGCCTGAGATTACTATTAACTGTTTGGTGATGATAAAATTCTTAAAAGGCCCTGTCATGCCCAAATACCACCTTGAATGTTAGTTATTTGGTTTGCCAACATTTTGAACATTTTGAATAGCATGGCAACGAGGACTTTATAGATGAATCAAATGTGTTTTAGTGTTTCAAACATCGTTAGAGTTAGTTCTTATGAGAGTAAGTACGGCCTACTTACAAACCATCATGTATCCGAGCACCAAAGATCGTCTTGCCAACCAGGGATTGTTGGCACCCAGCAACTGACCGACCCGGATGTTACAGGCTATACCAACTGAGTAAGGGATCTGAAAGAAAAATATTATTACATATCTTGTCGATAGAAGACACTGTTACTACGTATGAAATACATCACATGGGAATGTCGAGGCCAAAAATTAATAGTATAACTTGTACCAAAATGCATATCCATGCTTGATTAAACACGAACATGGTACAATTCTAGATAGCATTCAGCTACCTTTTTCATACAGTGTGCCTGTATATATCTAAAAATGCCATTTTAGGAGCAGAAAGAATAATGGCCAAAACTTATTTCCCGCCGAAAAAAAAACATTCAATAATTAAAATCAAAAGACTATGACTCTGTTGATGATCCATTAATGAAGGACCTGAGAGACATCGAATCTCATTTTAAAGACCTCTTTGATGGGCGATTGTGTTGAAAATTTCAGATCCAGCGGTAAAAAAACAAACAAAGCGAAACCAATTTCTAAATAAGAATCTTTGTTGAAAAAGGATAATTTTCTTATACAAATTAAGTCGACCAAGATGACATGCTAATGAAGTTAAGGTAGCTTTTGAAGATTGGTGGCACTGACCTCAGCTTTCCAAAGCTGAAGGCAAAATCAAGCAAGTAAAACCCCGTTCTCACCATGGCGGGTCACAATTTTGGAAAAGAAGAATAAGTTTCCCCAATTATATTAGCTACATGTACTCTATAATGGCAAGTCCTAGATTTTGTGATTTTGTGATTCTGGAATGATGCGCCCTTGGTAGGTTTTTTAAAATAGATTCAATAATGGAAATTATCCATCATTGATTCGACGGAGGCCCATCCTTGAATATGAGATGATAGACTCCGTCATAGAACCTATGACGGGGACTTCCGCCTGCGCAATTGACATACCGCATACATGAATAGTTCGATTTGGAAAAGAATCGCCTGGGCCCCGAGTTGAACCTCGCCGAGGAGACCGGTCAGCAGTGTTCCTATCTCGTAGGCCCACCACTGAAGGCAGATCATGGCCAACCCAGCAACAGACAACACCATGAACGGCCCCCAGTCGTGGAAGGCCTCGGACGTGAAGCCTGAAAGAAATATGATGTGTTTCATTTGATAAGTTGAAGCTTGAATAAAAAAGATTTGATAATATGTTAAGTGGAAAGACATGTTTTTTTTTAAACACTACCTTGTTTTGATGACTAATCACTTCCCTGGCCCTCAATGGGTCAAAAACGCCATTTTCGATTTTTTTTAATACCTTAAATGAACATAAAATACTACGAATAAACGCGTTCGTCAGATTTATGTAGCTGTTTTTCGAGTCTTTTGACGAAAAAAAAACAAGTCTGAGAAAGCTGTAGGTTTGCAATCGAGTTTACGAATGATGTATACAGTAATGGCAAGCGGAGTGACCTATATTCAAACAACCTATATCTAATAATAAAACTTGCTTTTATGGCTGATAAACTAAGTTTATTTGAAAGAAATATTGGTTTTTTAAACTACCTATATTTTCTCCTAATAAACCAGGTTGTTTGAACAAATATTAGTTTCTTTGTAAAAAAACCAATATTCTTTCCTCATAAAGTAAGTTTTTTTCCATAAAACTATTTTTCATGATAAAAATACTGGTTTTTCAACACAAAACCTGTATTTTATCACCAAAAATGTAAGTTTTCGTACATAAATGTATTATCATTATTATAATAAACGTAACAGTGGTTTGTTTACACGAGAAGCAGAAAGACGAGGAACGTGTCACTGATTCAGGACGATTTTATTAAAAAACACCTGTACACAGCGGTCGCACCTACCTCCCCATGTAACCACGTATAACTTTGAGATCATTATGTATAGGAAGGTGGTGAGAGCAAGAACGAAAAAGGAGCAATCTTGGGCTATCGCTGATCCTCTGAAAATAGAAATATTTGGTTCGAAATCACAAGGATTCTATTCTCCAGAACAGGGGAAGTTTATACATGTACGTTGGACCGATACACCTAACACTGCATGATTGATTACTATCCTAAAATGCCTTGGTCATAGGATAGTAATGTTTCCAATGGGAAATATCTTAAAGGGACAACTCGGGAATGGAATTTACTTAGCCGGGAGGATAATACCGCTGCTTGACACCACGCGCCGCCTCTTGCAGTATAACACTAACGTAATCTCTGTTAAAGACTTCCGCCAGTGTTGCGAAGCAGTTTTTGACATGGCTTGCGAATTTCAGGCAGGCCTAAGGCTACATCCAATTCTAGTGCATTGTTCATTTCAGTTTAATGAAGTTTCAATAATCTTGTTCGGAGAAGTTGCGGTCCCGCTGTGGAAGCTGGTTTTGATTGTAAAACCAAGATATCTTATGCCCAAGTTGGCCCTTTAAGACTCGTTTTCATCGGACCACTTCAATTCTTGGTGCCGCAATCAGTGCCTGTTTCGTTTTAATTTGATAGCATGTGTTTACTACGGGCCCATAGAAAATAATGATACCTCGCAATTGGTCATTGGTTGCCAAATCAAGACAACCCTCTGCTGGCGCCACGGGTCATGGTCTTCATTTTCGGTCTGCCCGAGCTGTTTTGATTAACCGACGGTGGCCCAGCCAGATCAGTATGTATAACTAAAGCAAAAGTAATGTAACTCACAGAACTCCTAGTTCAGCTACAGTCACCAAGAGGTAGTGGAGTAATATATTGACTGCCAGGCCTATGGCACTAATCCAGATGTACGGAAAGATAATATTTTGGTTCCTCAAGTATTTTCCAAGTACAGAATAGACGAAGACACACTGAAATCATGACGAGAAAACAAGCTTTAATAGTACTCGTGTAAGATAATTATGAATCTAATAACAACACTGGATAATCAATTCCCAAAATTGCCGAGCATCTTAGCAAGCCTTCCAGGTTACCGAGCTTGCCTGTCCTCACCCTGGAGAATCCAAATCCTGAAATTCGTGCCAAGTCCAGATTCCGAGTCATCTGGTATTCCTGAGTTTCGAGTTTCTCGGTAGTTTCCTTGCAAAAATGGCGCTCTCATGTCATACCTACTTACAGTTATATTTTACTGATGTGTTCATTCGGATCAAGGAATACTGGGCCTGTTGTGGACTGATTTCAAGCACCTTTTATCTGCTGAGACGGTGTGACGAAGCAAAAGATGAATAAACAAGCAAGAAAAACAAAAGCTTTTGACTTATTGCAGCCTATCAGATGGAATCTTTAATGTGAAATTCAACTATCTTGTTCCCCGAGATCCCCAGATCCGAATGCACAAGTTGAATAAAAACTTTATCGCGTCTTTGAATGAAGGGAGCGCTGTTTTCCTCGAGGCCCAATCGAGGGACTCGGAATTCAAGAATACGAGATGACTCGGAACCTGGATTTGGCACGTAATGCTCGGAGTTCCGGATTTTGATTCTCCGGAGTGGTCCTGGGAAAGGAAAATGTAATTAATAAAGTTAGAGAAACTGCGTTGTTGGGTCTTTCAACGAAATACTGTTGTTTTCATCTGGTGATAAGGTTCGCATTTGCATCAAATAAAGAAACAGATGCTCCGCAATCTGGGGAATTCATTCTCTAGGGAAAACAAATCCATTTGTGTTGACGTTCGAGGGATTTGCTTTATCTTATTCGTGTCATGTAACTGTATATGTACGTGTAAAACCTCGCACATTCTTGGTCTAAGTAGTCCATACTCGTATTAGACATGTGCATGTTCTTAAAGGTATGTGTGGTATCAAATAGATGCAGTACTCATATGCAATTCTGTCTATCTCTGGATCATGGTATCAGCAGATGGATTAGGCCTGTACTAACAGGTACGTAGATGCAGTACTCCCAAGCAATTCTGTCTATCTCTGTCCCTTCATAATCAGTCGGCGGATTATCCCCGTATTTGGATAGACAAGGCATGCACTTACCGGTACGAATGGTATCAGGTAGATGCAGTACGTCCCAGCGATTCTGGCTATCTCGGGATCCTGTCCCATTAGCCGGAGAAGGGTCTCGGCATTCAGATGGATGAATAAGCAGGGGAAAAGAAAGATACCGATCACCACAAAACCTAACAAAAAACAAAAAAAGAAGAGAAACATCGTTGAGTTCGGTGTTGAGTGCTTCATTAAGGGCTACTGCTCAGATTCGGGGGCTTTGCGAAAACTCACTACACTGTATTACCTGTAAGCATGAACTGAAGCTGAACTGAAGCTAATGACGCCCAATTAAAACAAGGAAGGAACGATGTCATTTATAGTTATAGTTTGGCCATCCACGATGAGGATAAAAAAAAGCTATATATAAACTTCTTTTACGGGATTGCTCACTTAAGTAAGTGAACTTACTTCTCTGCAGGTAGACGCCAACCATCTTTTTATTTGGGCTTCCAAACGACTGAAACACAGAGAATAATATGAGAGTCCAGATGCAAAATGTCCGGATTGAATTGCATTTTTTCTGTTGTGAGTAAATCGTCATTTTCCTGAACCTTCAAAAATAGTACTAGGCTCAAAAATTCTGGCAAACATATATGAATATCATTTCAAAAAGATTCACAACAAATGCTTATAAGGAAATGCGTTTTGTCTTGAAACTAAGTTGACCAGCGTGGCGAATAATTGCAGGAGCTTTTTGCAAACAAGGTTACTTTTCATCAGCATTCAGGTGAACGCGTAGATAAAGGTGAACATGATTAATATTACGAGCGTCATAGTTGCTGTACATGCTGCGCAATAGGGTTGACTTTTCCGGGGAAATTACTACTACCAGGGCAAATTAGAAATTGACTTACTTGAGAAAACACTGTATCACATGCTACAGACAAACCTGAGACAACGCTGACTCCGCTTATGTTCATGATCTAGAAACATAGGATAAGTACAATTTATTTCGGATTTAACGTGCCAGCAAAATATCCTTATGTACCCTGAAGCCCCCGCTAAGGCGAGTCATAAAGACCCGTTGCGGACAAGTGGTTCGGACTCTCAGCTAGCGCTCAAGAGGTCCCTGGTTCGAACCCTTTATGTAGGTCTCGTTGTTTAACTTACTCCACCCAGTTGTATAAATGGGCACCGGACAGAAATATTTAGGTTGTATTGCTGACTGTGCTACTCGATAAACTTCTACTTGAATTGAAAAATGGAGCTGGGTGAAAGTGATAATTCGGGTGGCATACCGTATTTGATATCAGACTCGAAGCCCAAACTTCAATAACTTCAATGCGACAAGAAACTAGAAAAGCGACTTCTAGCTGATTGTGTTTTATACCTGTTGCCTTATGCTGTTGGAACAAGTTTACCAAAATCAAGGTTTGAAAGAACTTAAACCTCTTGAAAACCTACTTGTTTGTGATTTCATGATCACCAAACAGTAAAATTATTTCTGTTGCCTATTATAATGATGACACGTACCGTGTTCCCTAATCCAATTGCATCGAGATATTTCGTGCCGAGTTGTCCCATGAAGATCAGACTCATCGGAGGGATGAAGGTATAAATCAGTACCACCACCATCTGAACGGAAGCAATAAAACAATAACCTTTGTCAATTCGACAGTTTGTTATTATGTCTTGGCCTAAAGATAAACGTTAAACCGAAGCAAGCGATTTTAACATGGCTGCGTGATATTTTTCTACCGCCAATATTCTTCTTCAATTTTTTTTGAAACCAGCCATATTAAAATCTACATGTGCTTTCACCCAACGTAGTGTAGACCCTTATATAATACTTACCATGGTCCAGCTGAGATTGAACACTTCGATGAATTCTCCTTTCACCCACCAAGGCACGAATCCACACAGCTTTTTCTGTTTGTCTATTTGACCTGAAAATGAATTGAAAACAACTCTGATCCATTGGCTTGCAAATCGTCACTCGGAGCAGCAACAACGTTTGCTAGTTTTGTGGTTAAAATCTACTCTGGTATATACCGTGGCAGAGGTGGTAGCGCGTGTGGTAGAGGTGCGCGTGGAGTTTGAAAGAAATTAGAATGGCAATCTAAACCAGAAACTCGTCTTCAGAATTGAAAATCGGATTTTGACAATTGATTAAGTTTTGAATAATTTTCAACGAAATATTCTCGCTCTTGATTAAAAATCACTGCTTGGATCCCCTACTGGTCAAGTTCAAGTCAAGTGATCGAGCGCCTTCTGGTTACTCCTTGAAACTCCAGATTGATTTCTGCGAAGATCGGGGTAATAATGGTATCCCAAAAGCGCTTTGAACAGAGAAACATGGAAAAGCGCTATATAAAAACTCAATTTATATTATTATTATTTAAGGATTCGTTTTATATATTGTTACGCAATTGTGACCAGGTTTAGCAGTACAGGTATATGTACACGTGCAGGTGATGAAGGGGCTTAAACATCTTCTCTCTGTTCTTCAGGACCAAACAAACTCGACGTCAAATTCCGTTACTTCGCCACCTTTGTTTTGAAACGGCTCTAACCAATGCATAGGAACGTGTATAAATTATTGCATATTGTAATGCAACTTTTGGTCAAATTATTGCATATTATACCGTATTACAACTAATGCATATGTAACTCTTAGGTCAATGCTATCAAAACCACAGTTAAAGGGCATGGTCGATTATGACACACACTGCGCGAGCGTCAAACATACATCAAGATACATCGGCAATTGTACCTTTCGTGTCTATTTCGATCTCAACTGATCCGTAACGCCCTCTTTCGGACAATCTCTCTTCATGATGTGTTCGGTTGTCATGGCGATCAATATCTGTCTCTTCAAAGTTATCAGATCTTCCGTCAAGCCGCATTTTATCGAATTGTTATGTCCTAGAATATTCGATAATAAATGAAGGCATATATACTTCACACGGGATAATCAGTGCTCCTACATTTCGAGTCAAACTACACTAGCCGCAAGACACCCCAAACGGGGGGGGGGGGGGGGGGGGTGATCACAAAAACAATAGACATGGTATAAACAATAAACATTTACAATGGCAGTATCAAATCAAAAGAAAACTCTCTGTCCGGTAATAATGAATGAATGGCATCATCTCTACACATTTAATAACAGAAAATGAAGAAACTTATGAAGAAAATAAATACACGGCGTTTATGGCTAAATCGAGATGGCGGGCGCTACCAACTGCCAAGGATATGGGACAATCTGATACGTTCTGCGCATCCGCGCATGCGCAGATCGTCACTGATGGAGTAGTTGGATTACTACGAAAGCTTTGGTAAAGCTAGACAATATTATGCTATTTAAAAGTTTAACAAAACACTTTGATTATAAGCTTTCAGCATAGATGAGCTTTCATAAAACACAAATCTGCAGGCCTATATAACAGTCTAATGTGATATTTTCACCAGAAAAACAAGGAGCAATTTAAGTGTTTAAATGTTAAGAGTTGTTTGAGAAATGTTGTTTGAGAAATGAGTTAATGACATTTGACATTTGATATTTCAATCTTCAAAACAAAGTGATGAAATTTCACCTAACGATCTACCAAGCACGAGTTAACATACGTGAATGCGCTCATGGTCTTTCTCAAGTGGCTATGCCTATTGTTCTCACGTGTATAGTCCACTACTTTGTGTACTTGACCCTGTTTTGTCTTTGAAGAATGATTTATAAACACTTCATGTATAGTTTTACTTTGATTATATCTATTGATTTGATCATGGAGCCGTGTTAAATTCATGATGATTTCGTAATTTCGTAATTCATGATGATTTCGTGATTTGATGATTTCGTAAACGGACACATATTCAATCCATGATACTTTGATGATAACGTCATAATCTCCCTGTGAAGGACACCTCTCTGTTACGGTCACCGGTTCTTAGTCACTTAAATGTCCGCAATAGAAAGGTTGTCCTGTACTGCACAAGTGAATATGCCAGAGCATATAAGCTGGTTTTGTGTTATTTACTAACCAGGCTGCAGATGTCCTCGGTATTCGAGAAAGAGGGACGTCCAAATGAACATTCCCTGTTTGAAAGAATATTGTACTGACAACTCTATATTGTATATTGAATATTGTACTGACAACGCTATATTGTATATTGAATATTGTACTGACAACGCTATATTGTATATTGAATATTGTACTGACAACGGTAATAATATGATATCCCAAAGCGCTTTGATCGAAAACTATAGTGTCACGGAATTGCGCTATATAAAAGACTCATTATTAATATTATTATTATTATTAACGCTATCAGGCAGAACGCACCATAGCAATAGGATTCCGAGCTAATAGTCAGCTAAAAGGAGTTCTGCGCAAAATGTGCCCATTATCACATGCTCTGCGCTTTGAAATCATCTTGAAAGTCTTCACCAACGTCTTTCATCAATAAAATGGAGAGAAAAAAATCTTTTTTCCAACTGTTTCGAAGTCACCCACTCGACATTTTCCGTGAACGTAGTAATGGGGCACGATGTAGCAAAAAGCAGATACATGTATACGCCTGATGAATACGTCATCTGATATTCAGCTGCTATGATGACAATGATTTTCTATAAAACTTCCTCAGTCAGGGTGAACAGACTCAAGGGTAAACAATTGGTTTGTTAGTATACAATTCCATCTCCGCTTTTAAAAGCACCATAACTGTATTTTCTATTTGTCCATATGTCAGTCTAATATTCGCAAAAGAAATTTCGTATCCCCAAGTCGCATTGTGAAATACCCAATTTAATGGCTTTTTGCGCCAGCACACATCACGTCATGTACTGAATATTTCCTCAATACAGTCATCTGCTGGAGGTACGATTATTTTTTGCAACACTCCGTGTACATGTCTCACTGATCACAATACTGATGACGATTCGAGCAGTGTAAACAATACGTATACTAATACTGCTTGGACAAGGCACACATACCATACACTGCATTTAATAGAACTTTAAAATACGTTAAAATAGGGTTTATTCATACATGTACATTCAATTGGTGGTACATGTATTTTACTACTTACGTCAGGAAATTGCAGTTTTAATATCCTCTTAGTATTCCTTGTCTTTGGCATATTGGAATGATTATTTCGATGCGCTGCGTGACGTTTTATTTTTCAACCGTCTGAAAAAAACCGATTACAATCAGTAATTTGATTCAAAGATAACATATCAAAATGTCGTACTTAACACGGCAAACTGGTTCCATCCACTGATAGGCCAATATCCTGATCGAACATCGTCCTAAGGAGAAACTAAAGTGATTTGGCCATTGAATCGCCCGGTGCTGCATTTAAAAAGTTACATGATTCTAGGGCAAAACTCATGCCACTTGGAATTCTATGCCTTTGATAGGTACAACAAAAATATTATTCAAATCTTTGTGTGTTGTACTCCAATATTATTTTGTAGTAATTGGCAAAGCTTCTGTTTAAACTAAAATGCACCATAGCTCAAGTTGGCCATGCTTGACACATCCAGATCTGGATTCTTCAGGTAAACAAGAGCAATATGTAGGTCCTCCCAAGCATGAATTTACTTATTTTGGCACACAATTGGAGAAATTTTGAATTTTAACACAATGCCGCCATTTTGTTTTTGAATTTTAACACAAAGTCAATTTTTAAGACTTTGCAGGCAATATCGGCCAGTCGTTATTAACGGCGTATAATTGGCACTTCTTTTCACTGTGTGTTTCAAGCAGACAGCTTTCACGACGATGTCCAAGAACCAGTCGTATGAGCATTTGACAGAAATGCAATATACTTTAACAGAGGAAACACGCATTATGGCGGTAACTGTGGAAATGGTCCATAACCATACTAACCATGGTAACGCACATGTGAACGTGGTGAACAATGAGCTCTTCGACGCGCGTTTTAACATGGTATACGACCCACTCTTTAAGGCAAAGTATTTCTGGTGCGGCCCAAGAACAAGAACATAGCTGAAAAAAATCCATATATCTCCTTATTCATAAACTACGCGGCGAAATTTCAAGTGGAAAACCGCAAATTTGGGCGGCAAACCGCTCCAGGGTACTGTTTGCGGGCATATCTCGTATAAACCTGACCATACTTAAATGCTGGTAATTAAGTTAACGATAGATACATTTCATACGGGCCTAAAAATGAGAATAATCCACTAGGCCCGTTTGGCATCTGGTATTTCATCAGTGCCAATACCTGAATATTATATAGTTGATATTACATACATGCACAATGCTACCAGAAAGTAAATGTCCATCCTTTTTTAAAATATCGCAGAGATAAGATAAGATATTTGAATACGGTTTTAAGCTGAATACAGCATATTTAGTTAGTCATATATCTATTGTATTTGGATGCACCTAATTCCATCCCTTCATTATGTAACAAACATTTCAGAAAAGGTAAAAAAAAATCACTTTTTTATTTCATGTACCTTTTCAAAAATGCACATGAGCCCATGAATTGTGGTTTATGACAATCTTTTTTTGGTACTTGCAATTCCGTACAGCATTTGGCCTATGGCTTGTTGGAATTACACCTTTTTTTAGTTACTTAGTTTCCCTTGATTAGAGTGCTGACCCGCACCTGAACCAGATGTAAACGTTTATGTACAGTAAGTTTTTTTCAAAGTATCTTTTTTTTAAATTTGTTAAAAATAGTCATCATCTACTGAAATGATGAAGCACTACATATCGGCTGGGAATCATTGTCCGAATTAGTGTTCATTCACCACTGAAGTTCCAAAATTACAGATTGCTAGACATATAACAAAATGTAACAGCTATCCCTACGAACGTTGTTTCGTTGGGTGGATGTTATCAAGATTGGCAGTGATGACCCTTTGATAAAACTATAGAACAATAGATGTTTAGGCCTAGATGCGAGCGGGCGTTGTTTGAAACAGAACAGAACAAGCTTAACAACAACACATTATATTTGATCACTAAAGTGATTAGTTTATAACAACTCACACAAATAAGTAAAGTAAATACAATTTTATTGCTCGATTTTACAATAAGACAATGCAACATAAAAAATACACATACCCAGCACAGGACAATGTATATATAAAACTGGTGAAATTGGAAATGGGTTAGGACGATAATAGACAGAGTGTAGGCTACTGGCATGATGATAATTGATTATATGACAATGATAATGATAATGAGGTAAGAATCGATTTGTCCTAGTATTTGTATTATACATAAAGTTGATAAATAATACATTTACAAATATATATGTTGCATATCAATAACAATGTACAAAGTTAAACGAATTGATGATTCAAGTCAACTTAATTCCTGTTCAATTAGTGTTAATTCACCCCTTAAGTTCCAAAATTACAGATTGCTGGAACAAAATGTAACAGCTACCCATACGAAAGTTGTTTTAGGATTGGCAGTGACGACTCGTTGATAAAACTGTAGAACGATGGGTGTCATATATATATATAGATTTTTTATTGAAAACTACCATGTGAACAATTACAAAAATAGAAACTCAGGGCTATTGCTTACAAGCATTAGCAGCCCTGGGCAAAGGTAAAATTACAAATTTACATTGGCTCCAACGGAAGCTTTAACAGAAATAAGTGCAGTGGAGCTCTGAGTGAGATAGACGACAAGTTGCAGGAAAGCAGAAGAACAGAGGGCTAGAAAAAAAGAAAAGAAAAAAAGGCTAATTTACATTCACAATAGTACAAATATTGGTTATAAACCTGCTGACCCTAACCATAGCCTGGATCATTACTGGCTTTGGTGAAATCATTGGAACCATAGAGTAAGGCCTGCAACCTGTCCTCAGTGTTTCTCAGAGAACCTCTAGGGTGGTAAATGGATGTTTAGGCCTAGGTGCGAGCGGACGGGCGGGTGGATGGGTGTATTAAGCTAGGCCTGAATTCTATTACAGGTAAATTTCCCTCGCGTTCTAATTCCGCAGCTGCATCTTACAAAACTATGACACTATTACCATATGTTCGTGTTTGCATATCGAAATCTAGGTAGAAAAGAGACAAGCACGTTGTCTCTGCGCATATCTGCGCACTGTGCTACCATATGTTAATCGATCGCCATGCTCTTCTTCGATATGTTATTTTCATTTCTCCTCATCCACATTGCGAGTGGAACCGTTCTGGAAAAGAATAAGTTAAAACATGTGACATTTCTTGACGAGAGTAACTTCGACACATTTATACAACATCCCAACATACGAGCTGTGGTATTTTACGAGCCCTTCCCGGATTCAACAGGAGAGCAAGAGAGTATTTACCAGGGTAAGTCTTGCATTGACTCACTGACTCATTGACTCGTTATCAGTACGGAATACCCTAAGGGTTGACCACAGGTACCACCATTTGGCTATAATGTACCTGTGCATTGATTTTAGTCCATGATGAGCTCCGAAGTGTTGTCTTTCAACATCTCATTGACCAAAGTCTACTGAAAAAAAGTTGGAAAGTTGTCGATGAAATCAGCATTTTATAGTTAAAACTAGTAAACTACATGTAGCATATGATGCTTAAAAGGCTAGTTTTTTCTCTCTTCTGTAACATAACACAACAAGTCCCCCAAATCCTGCCCGAATACAGTATGGAACATGCATGATGATATACGTGACATGTACATGTAGGACCTGTCTCGCAACTTGTTGATGGGTTGAAAGGCCTACTCTTGAAGCTTATTATCGATCCGATGTAGGGCTGCACCTGTAGTAAGTTGGTGTACTGTTTCATTGTAAGTTTGCTCCTGCTCGTGCTCACACCCGCTTAGGCCAATAGAGTGCCAGTGACATTACTAGATCCAACTCACCTGGGTGATTCCGCGGTATAGTTTTCTTTCAGATAGATCTTGCCAAACGTACTCGGCGGACCTCTTGTCACCAGTGTGGGGATTCGGACAGTGTCAGCAAGTCAATGGGTGATATGAATAAAGACTAGCAAATGATTTTATCTTAAACTCCACGTACATTTACACTAGGCCTTTCTGTACAAAATTAAAGTAAAAAGCATTTGCCAGTCTTTATTCATATCGCCCATTGTCAACTATGCTAACCGCAGCGCTAGCAGGCGACAATAAAATAATTGAAAACTCAGGCCGATTCAAAGGCGAATTCCAGTTCTATGGCACTCGACGTGGATTTCTTGGTAGATATTTCTAGCTAATAGATGATAACTTTAACACATCTGTTAATAGGTTTGCATCGCTGTAGCAGTCCTTAATTAATAAATAGCGAAAACCGTGTTTTTGTAATCCTATGCCTCATTCAGTGTACATATTGCGCTTATTTTTCCCATATCTGTATAAGTGGTGAAGATTATTGCATGTGCTGTGTTGTGTAGCATGTAGCATAGGCAGATATGATCACAAGCACCTGGCTTAAAGTGTTCTATTAATTGACTTGAAATGCAATATGAGACGGTAGACTGTCCGCTATGGTTACTTTCATGCACTGCCATGACTGTCCGCTATGGTTGCACTTGTACAGTCATGACTGTCCGCTATGGTTGCACTTGTACAGTCATGACAGTGACACTGGGGTAACCGGAAAAACGCCGACCGACCGACCGACCGGCCGACCGACTGATCTGCCAACCTACCGTCATATGCAGTATCCCTTTCGCTTCTCTATAGCACATGTATCTGTGTAGTGCCCAGCGCAATGGTAACCGGAAAAACGCTGACCGACCGACCTTCCGACCTACCAACCCAAGGAGTTTCGTAGTTGAGTCACTGGTCTCATAAGTCAATGTGATATATCCAATCCACGATACCAGGTCATGTGAAATGAAATTGTAAACAAGCGCACGTGCGCTGGTCAAATGACAACAAATGTATGTTGCGCGTTGCAGTTCATGCGTTGCATCGGTCGAGACACTCGAGTAGAAAAACTACAGTGCATAGATTAGGCCCAAATCATGTTTTTATATCCACCGACCATGTAGACAAAGCATATCTTTAGAGTATCGTTATCAGTTCCTTACCGCGTGGGCTCGTTTTCCCGGTATAATTGACTGGGGATGCTGCTGTCAGACACGTCGGACTCCATCACGTCCATTGCGCTGGGCACAACACAGATACATGTGCTATAGAGAAGCGAAAGGGATGCATATGACGGTAGGTTGGCAGGTCAGTCGGTCGGTCGATCGGTCGGTCGGTCGGTCGGTCGGCGTTTTTCCGGTTACCTGACACTGCTAACCATAGTGGACAGTTTGTCTTCTTTGAGCCAAGTGTTTGTTATCATTTATCCCAATTCTGGTGTATATGCTACACAACACAGCACGTGCAATAATCTTCACAACTTAGGCAGATATGGGAGAAATAAGCGCATTTTGTACCCAGAATGAGGCATACATGTAGGTCTACAAAAATACTGCTTTTTCTACTTACTGACACTGCCCGAATCTACGCACTGAGGACTTATAAGTCACGAAATTAACAAATCTTGCATATTCCTCGAGTTTACAAGAATGCAGATTTTTCGTTTAAGTTTCTATTTAATTCCGCTTTTTTCACTGTGATCATAAAACTATTGAAATAAAACTTCATAACATTATATCCTTTCATAGCTTATCATCCGCTTTGTTAGATGAAGTTGTTTTTGAAAAATATGATTGACTTTGGTGGTTTTCATGCATGGGAAAATGGAGTTCTGGTGCATCATTCTTCGATATAAGTAATTAGACTAAAAACATCATATTACAAAATTTTGAACAATATTTTGCAACCATCAAATGCATCGATACTCACATGCGGCATGAATGTTACCTTGAAATTGTGGACATTTTATTATGAAGTCAAATCTGATTGTAAAGTCTATCATCTTTATCCTTAACCTCAATAGATATTTCTTCCAATTTTCCGATTTTGTTTGGTAAAAATTGGGTAAATATTTGCTGGGATGAATTCCGAGCCAGTGGCTCAAGAGAATCCAGTGATCTAATGTATTTGCCCTGACTTTCAGGAGAATATAAAAATGTCAAATACAACCATTTTCTGCCACTTTACCAAAACGCCTCAAAATACATCTCGAAATTTGAAGTAGACACCGGGTTGGTGAGTATAGTGCATGATTACATTACATTAGCCTTTCTATTCGGCAACCTTCGGGTGTCTTGATTTATGCTCGGAAATGGTCGGGACAAATACTCGGCTGTATCATGATTACCGCTAACATATAACTGGTGGAAGGGTATTCAGCATAGTATGTAGTTGATTGGTTGAAACGCATCGCGTGATAGGAAGTGGCTTCCTGCGATTTGTGAACTGCTTTACAAATACTCAATACCACAACAAAATACAAAGTATCGATATCGCTTCCACGGTTTTCATTACACATATACTTGCAATAACGCCTGCGTCATTATGGTGGTCGGGACTTGGTTTTTTTCTCAGACCCACCGCCAGTCCGTGTGCGTGCTAGAAATAAAGTTATGAAACAAATGTGAACAAAAAGTCCATCGCTTTCCGAAAAAAAGGTTACGTTTGGAATAAGAGATGAAGAATGTTATCGAAAATCGAAGGGATCATCTAACTGAAGCTTTAATTTAGCAAAGTGAGCCCGTCAATGACTGTCGTTATAATTTTTCTACTCCCCTTAGGTGGACTGCGCCAAGACACCATCCGTAGGTAAATGTGGGGAATTGGATGCAAATAACGTCTTTGTTTACGGGTACAGGTAAGGTCATCTTCATTAATCAACCTTTTTACGGGTTCAGGAACGGTCTAGCTTGTAAACACCCTTTTTGTAAGGGTACAGGTACACATTCTTAGTGCAATATTATTAGAGACCGTTGCCATGGCAATTTTCAGCATTTTACCTGAAGTTTATTCGTATAGCCAATTTACGTCAATGCAGGAATCTTAGTGAACTACACCTTCACCGCGCACCTGGCAATTTTAAAATAGCTCACGAACACTTTTTATAAAATGATTTTTGCTGAAAAAAAACATGAAAATAATAAAGCATCAGCTTTCACGAATTCCATCAGCTACTTCGTCAGGAAAGAAGAAATTATACTAACGATATAAACAATAAACAGCTAAATAAGACACGTTTCATACGTACGTATAACTTTGTACCCGATTCAAATAATGTACACATTGTACATTACATGGTGTGTCAGAAAAAAGTCGCAATACTCTTGGTATTAAAAAAATCAAATGGACTCTGCGTTTTTCATACTTTGGTATAATTCAAATTAAACTCAAATGTTTTTTAGTTTTCCCTTGGGTTTCACAGCCTGACATAGTAAATAGCCCATCCATTCTCATCCGTCGGAAAAGTCACCCCATTTAAAAAAGCACGGGCGCAATCTGTCTTGCTTCTCTTATAAGTTTCTCTTTCCAATTTCAGGAATAGTAAAATGGTTTTAAAGCTTTCCTACGAGAATCTCTTCAATGAGGACGCACAGATTGGCAGTTTTCTCCAGTAAGTCTTAGCCTTATGAAAATACAGTTTCCCCTAAAAAGGGTTTTGTACACAGAAACACGAATTCCACCTTGAAAATATCAACCAAATTCATTCGGTTCAATGTCCTCATCTAACAGCTGGTATAATTAACAAGTCATTTGACAGCTTTTCCAATAAAAATAGGTGGATGTAGTCAGGTGAAGATAGTTTGCTATGGTCGGAGCTCAGATAATTTGAGGCCACAAAGTCTCAATCGCATAACTTTCAGAAATTGGTACAAATCTGAATTGTGAGATGGCAGTGATTTGTTTTTCGATATTCGAGGTATAAATACATAGGGCATATTATTTAAGTCGTCAGAAATTCTAAAACACCTGAATTTAGAACGAAACGCACTTTACAGTGTAAATGCACTATACGGTTCAACGATTATGGTTTAAGGAATTGAACCCGAGGCGGAGGACCTTGGTTGAGTTACCAAGACACTCGAGGGTGGAGCTAAAATACAGTCCAAACCCGAGCCGACAGGCGAGGGTTTGGACGAAATTTTAGCTCCACCCGAGAGTGTCTTGGTAACTCAACCAAGGTCCGAAGCCGAGTGTTCAATTTCTATTCTAAAATACCTCAAACTTAAAAAGATAGGCCACGAAAATAACTTGAATAAGTGCGAATTTGGCAAATTCCATCCATCGCCGGCCCGGCCGGAGCGCCGGTAGCGCCATTGTTTACATTATGTTACGGCAACGTTACAGAAAATGAGACATGTACATTTTGTACAGCGCGCATAGGAAGTCCGCTTCGGCTCGCTCAAGTGATGCTAAAATCCGCGCAAATGGGCTATTTGGAGCGTTTTTCTCGGCAAATATGTGTAGTGCTCATTAAAAAACTTAGGGTGGTTGATGCTTCCTTGGCTGATTTGTGTTTGAAGCAGTGTTTTGAGAGCCTCAAACTTCTGAAGTGAGCTGAAATTCCATTGACGTGACGTGTGCATGGTTTCCACATTTTAGTGCAACCCGAGGGAACTTTGGTAGAGCATCTTGGTTGCGTGTCCAAAACACTCCGCTCTCAGAACGAGGCTTATGCATTTTCCATTTAAAAGTTGACTTTACGGTACCAAGGTATTTTAGAATTGGCGGCCATAACCGCTTGGGTCGGTGCAAAATGTGGAAGTTGTCAAAAAGTATTTAAGACCACATTTTTTGTTGTTTAATTTGGGATATCTTAGAATACGAATTGATACCTCACTGTCAGTGAGGTTGGAGCTGAAATGTAAACCAAAACATCGGCTCTGCCGCGATTTTTCGGGGGCAACCAATACCCCCAGCTCCTAATCAATTCCTTGAACGAAAATAACTAAAACACCCCATTAACTCACAGATAAAATATTGTTTTAGCAATACATGTATATTGGATTGATGAGTATAAACGTCTCAAACAGCATCTTTTCTTACAACACAATAATACACACACCAATCAAATGCTAATACCTGACACATCCTACGACTAAACTGTTAAAAACCTAATAAGTGAAGGATTTCACAAGAACCGTGTATACATATTGTACATGTATATGTACATGAAACTTGTTTGCAATGAAATCATTTTTAAGAGGTCAAGGCACGTGACTTGCACACATATTATAGGCCCGATCTCTGCTCTATTAGAAAGGGTTTAGAAATATTCTCGAAACTGAATAGGATTTAAACTAAGAATACGATAAGAATATCACCAGGAGGTTCTACATGGGATACAAGTAAACAAACTCAAATATATTTTTTCGGCAAAGAACCCGACCACCCTTTTTTGGGAAAACACATTCATGTAGAATTGGCGCTTCTTCTTTCTTCTTCTTCTTCAGCGTTCAACCTGCCTAAGTAAAACTATAACCTCAGTCCTGTGGCGGAGAGGAAGCGGCTTGTCGCGTGAAGATCCGGCTGTGTTCCCCACAGCTTTTCTTCGACTTTCGTGTTTTTAGGCCAGAATCTATCTCGTAAATCCTGGTACAGGGGACAGTCCTGTAGGATGTGCGTTGGTGTTTGCACTGCTGTCTGGCATTGGCATTCTGCTGTGTCTCTTACTCCTATACGTTTAAGATGCCCACGTAGGCCACAGTGGCCTGTTCTTAGACGGTAGATGGTAGTAGCGTCTTTTCGGTCAAGTAGAATTGGCGCTTCAAAGTGATGAACTCTTTTACAAAAACCTTCCAAAATGAATTAATCAATTACCGGTTTTTTTCCCATATCCAGTTTGAACGCCTTCAAACGCTTGCCTATCATTAACAACGCACAGAAAATGGATGATCGTATCTTGGCGGAGAATCGAGGAAAGGCGAATGTCCTTTTTGGATATTTTCAATATCTTGGAGACCCAGGTAAGAAGGCGTCACAGTTAACGACGGATAACTATTGTAATGTTGGCTCCTGGTACTAATGATAACGAAGATTTGTGCCCGGTTTGTCATTTATCATTTGTTGTGTTCTCCACATCTGGTGGAGCTAAAATGCTGGTCTCGGTTTTGGTCTACATTTTAGCTCCACCCTCGTGGTTATAATGAGACAACTAATGACTCCAGTTTGGTATCAATTCCATGCAACCACTGTCTGCTTTTTTTAAAGTCTGCAAATTTGCGGCGAATTATTATAAAAAACCTCTGCCTTCCAGAACACAGGGCTTTCGTTGAAGCAGCCTACCCCCATCTCAACGACTTTGCATTCGTTATGATCACAGACAAAGACACATTTGAAAAAGCGAGGTGAGTCTGAAAACGAATTTGCTGCATAGACTGCGCGCTATTTTTGCTATGTCGAGCCTGCCTTTAGTTAAGTTGTTATATACTTCTAGAATCGTAACTTGCGTCCTTTTCGCATAAATTGCCTCACGTTTCGAGTTATTTGATGATTTTACCCGCTAGTGCGGTATCAGGCTTTAGATCATTCTCCCGCTATACTTCCAACCAACCAAGCTAGCTGGTAAGTTGCGTTCTCAAATACCCGCCAATCCGAACATTGTGTTTTTCTGCGGTTGCAACTTCACCGGAAAAAGCTATTGTTGAGTCGGGCATTATTATAAGAAATCATTCCTTTAGGTTCTATGTACCCCTCGAGGCACAGGAACGATCAAAAGTATATGTGTTCTTGTGCAAGGAGCGTAAAGAGGGAGAGGAATGCCCGCATGTAATCTACAGAGGGAGCCTGGACAAGGATAACATCACTATCTACATGAATAACCTAAATGAGGCTTCGAAAACGGTGAGTCCATCAAAGAAAACTACAGTGCGACCTCTCTGGCAACGATTCCCCTCGGTACTGATAGGTATTGTCCTTAATAAAGAAGTGTCCTGATTAAAAGGATTAAACTGATTGGAAATTACTTATTTGAGACACAAAGTACAAAACACAACATGTAGGACTGTAAATTACTCAGTATTTGTAGTTTGTGTGCCACGCTTATTTCTTTATAGTAGGCTACAAGTACTGCTAAATTATTTGTCATGAACGATCAACTGTAATGCACCCCTGCACTTTGATTGTACCAATGTGTACGAATAAAGATATATATGTACAACGCAGACGTTTTTGACACTTAGAAAAATTAGCCCTCCTGAAACTTATGTGAGATATATCTATATCAGTTGATCCTAGATTACAAATATTCAGTAACTTTTCTGTGCGACTCTGTCTTAAATATACAACTCTTAAAGACAGGCTGTTTTTATGAGTAGCCCGATATATCAGAGATACACGCCATCATAATTATATGCCAAATATACAGCTGTTTCATTTCAATTAATGCTTCAATTATCACTTATTCTATTAGCGTGGTCGCATAAATGAATAAACCTTCTATATTATTGTACATGCATAATTGAATTAAAAAATAGACCCTTAAAATTCAACCCAACCAGCTGCCAGATCAAATGGATTGCATGCTATTGTATATCATAACTCTTATCGATGACACGGCTAAAACGGACCTGAAATCATGTGAGGGTGGTCTTTAATTGCGCGTCGATAAGACGGCCATAGTTGGCTTAATAGTAGCAAACCACAAAAGCTAACACTCTCGTTGTAACCATTATTCGCAGTTAAAAGAATTCTGGCCCAGCTTAGAGTTCTGTATTATTGTCTTTAAACGAACCCCGCTATACAGGGTGGTCCAGAAAAAACGCAGCCAGATATTTCCACTACCTTCGCCGACTTATTCAAATCGCGTACCTCGTCAAGATTGAAGAAGACATTGACTCAGAAAGACAACATCAGGGAACTTGAAAATTACTTATTTGTTTGCAAGTTCCGGATTAGCAGGCAGTTGTAAAATACTTATAGTGGTGCTAGCTTAAAAAATCTGAAAAACCCATTCGCGCCAAATATTCATTGAGACGTTGTATGGCCAGGAATTTGAGAATGTATATACACCGTTTGTAATCACTTGTGGTCCAGTTAAATAGAAATCCACTGGTACACAATGCCGTAGTGCGGTTATCATAAATACGAATTTGATTAAACTTGGTATTCATTCGATATGTATATCGATCTACAAAACGGGGCAATGTTGAAATTTATATTTTGTTATATTTCCGCAATTGGAAATTTTTTAAATTCAATTACAAATTCAAATTTTTAACGAATGCCTGCGCCAGATGTCAATATAATCTATACTGCAAATAGAGTCAATATATTCATAGATGCGAGCCTGTGAACATAACAATGGTAGTCACATGTTACTGGCAGATTTTAAATATTTGAATTGCATGAATTTCAAAATGGGACGAACTGCATTCTCTGTTATCACTTCATTGACAAATAAGGCTCCAATATCGCAAAGTCCCGTTAAAGGAGAACATACACGCCAATTATGCTGCATGTTCTTATTGGACGAATGCAACACTGTGACTGATAAAAAATTAAGGAAGTGACTATTTGGCAAGCCCGGCTTACCAAACAGCGACTTTTTCTTGTCCTGAATGGAGAGCCGAACTCATTAATATTAAAGTAAAGTCTCCAGCTCGCCAAACGGGGTAGATTTTTTACCTGTTTGGCAAGCCCGGGTGGCCGAACAGGGTGGCTTTTTAGTGCTGTTTGGCAAGCGGCTCTCCAAACAGGACAAAAAAAGATGCCTGTTCGGCGAGCGGCTTGCCAAATAGACCCGGCCTTTTAAAACAAAATTGAAAAAATATAAATACCGCGTCAACGCTATTTAGCAGGTTAATGCGCACCTTACAAAATGCCTAGCTTTGATGTACGTCAAATAGGCCTTTATGAAACAGACGCGCCTAAACCGGCTGAATAGTGCAGGTACGGTATGTTACTATGTACATGTATATATTGAGCGGAGAAATTTGTTCCGAACTTCTGCAGGCATTATACATGTAGTAAAGCAATGCACTATATCAAAAATCTCAAACTCAATTTAACTGATTTTAACATTAATATACATCGCTGAAAATACAGGTGCAAAATTTCAATTCAACATTGTTTGCAATATCAAAAAAACCTTGAACTATATTTCTAACCGATTCATTTTTAAAATCAACATACAATTGCTGTCAATATGGGGTGGTCCAGAAAAAATACTTTGACCACTCAAACGTACAATAACGCAATGATGATGCAATAAAGTGCAAATGCGCAGAGTAGGTTATTGACAATAAACATTTAAGTCGTGAAATATATAAAACATTTAGGAAGTGACTACTTACCCGGCTTACCAAACAGCGACTTTTTCTTGTCCTGAATGGAGAGCTGAACTCATTAATATTAAAGTTAAGTCTCCAGCTCGCCAAACAGGGTAGATTTTTTACCTGTTTGGCAAGCCCGGCTGGCCGAACAGGGTGGCTTTTTAGTGCTGTTTGGCAAGCGGCTCTCCAAACAGGTCAAAAAAAGATGCCTGTTCGGCGAGCGGCTTGCCAAATAGACCCGGCCAAAAATTAAACCTTAACCCTAGGTAGTTTAATTTTTAAGACTGAAGCACATCACAAAAATATATGCCAGCTCGGCAATGATTTTACCTTCGCCGACTTATTCAAATCGCGTACCTCGTCAAGATTGAAGAAGACATTGACTCGGAAAGACAACACCAGGGAACTTGAAAATTAGTTATTTGTTTGCAAGTTCCGGATTAGCAGGCAGTTGTAAAATACTTATAGTGGTGCTAGCTTGAAAAATCTGAAAACACATTCGCGCCAAATATTCATTGGGACGTTATATGGCCAGGAATTTGAGAATGTATATACAGTTTGTAATTGTAAGAATGGTCTATTCATCGAATATAGAATGGACGCTATTTTTTATTTCACACGCCGCTGCCAATGTACACATGGATGTACACGAAAAAGTACACATCTTTGCATTTTTATTAACCAACAATCAACGCCTCCCCCCCCCCCCCCCCGTTGCATTCGATGAATTGCTGAAGAATTTACCATATCTTGAATTTCATTTACAGTTCGATATACCAAGAGACGGTAATCATGACGTGTTGAAGCACCTCAAGATCCACGTTGCCTACCTTTTCTATGATAAGCAATCAAAGGAGATGGTCAAACAAACTGCTGAAAAGTTGCGCAATACCTTCCCGGGTGTGGTGGGGGTCTTGACCGTCGACACGTAATTATATTTTCTGCTGCTCCTGTACAATAGGTCTTTGTCTGTGCCAGCCCTGTTCCACACAGTTCAAATGTCGTATACATTATTTGATGGCCCGTCAATTTGTTTAACGGCTTCCACCAATGGATGAATGATGCCCCATGGTAATGTAGATACGACCATGTGGTTCCATCCATAGATCTATTATGGGGATTCTAGATCATCTATCCATGAATGGGCCCAAGGATGGAGCATTGATGATTAATTGATCCGTGAGTATGTATGGTCACATTGCCTGTGTAATATTCCCAATGATAGTTAACCATAATAATTTTTGTATTTCTTGATGATATCATTACATTCAGCGATCACCCCGATTTGATAAAGAGCACAGAGGAAATAAAGAAACCGGGGTTCGCCATAAAACGGAGAGGCAATGAGGTTGGTAATACATTCTATGAATGGTGTATGGTCCCTCTTACCGAGTATCATCCTAAGGAAATCAGAGGTTAAGGTTCGCTTCTTCGGCCCTGCACACAAACCCCTCAGACATTTTATACCCTGACAAGAGATGAGATGTCCGGGCAGCATTCGTGCTGCGCTGAAAAAAGTCCACTGAAAATTGGTCCATCGAAAATTGGTGCGCGCAAGAGAGTGTGAAACCATGAAGTTCCAACTAACATAATTCATTCTCCCTCCTTCCAGAATCCAATCCACATGGAACATAAATTCAGTGAGGCTAACGTCATTCAGTACACTCGTAAACAGATTGAGGAATATCAAGCGGTAGTGCGCGCGGAAACGGATGAAATCAAAGATCGTAAGTCACACCCTGGATAATTGGCTGTGTTTGGTGACGAGGTGACGGAATATCATGACCGCAAAATTCAGATCCTGCACATGTCCAGATCTTAACTTATCATCTAAGAAGAATCTTGTAAAAATTATACAAGTGCAAGAAACGTACTGATATCTTAAATGGAGAATACAAAGTTACTCAAAGTTGCCGGTCGGGAGCACTCCTGCCGCACAGTACATGTACGTTGAAACTGTTCACTATTACATGTACATGAGAAATATAATTACCACTGTATCAAACATAACCCAGGTCCGTAACTATGAATACTAGACACCACAAAAAGGCTACCAATTTCACCCCCGTCCGAGCTCCTGTCTCTAACCTCCTTTTGAAAGAAAAGTATGATAAGTTTATCGGGGTTCTTAACTCGATCACACGTTTCCCTTCCTTCGACAGCTTTCCAAGTCATGGATGACGAGGTGGCCACGCCGGTCTACAATCTTAACCTGCTCCCACAGACTACGATCCCCATCGACCACATCACCGCCCTCACTGATAAAACCTTCTCGCTGATCACCAGCCGGGACGTTCCAACCCTGGTAGTATTTTACACCAAATGTAAGTCCGTGTCATACTCTTCTGCACCAAATAAAGGGGTCGGTGCCAAGTCGACATAAAATGTGCATTTCTTTGTTTTGAGAAAATAGCCAAAACGTCAGATAATGTTATTTCAGTGGCTCTTGAATATTTGAATGGTCATTTTACACAACCCATTGACATAATTATACAGCCTAAGGGGAACGTTGTTTGAACGTTTAAGTAAATTTGGCTTTTCGATCAATGCCTGCTCGCCAAACTTCAGAGTTAATTATTTGTGAGGATTGCGATACCTCCCTAATATTTTCTGAACCAAACGACCTTTGCGAGTTCATATCTGTTCCTCACGTATTTCCAGTTCATCAGACCGTATCATAATTCTTCTGCAGACGATACAGCTAGTATGGCTTTCCTTCGTTCCTACTCTGGGGCTGTCATGGCTGAAAAGAACAGGACCTCATTTACTCGGGTTAACTGCTTCGATTGGACTGATGTCTGCACTGCTCAAAAGGTGGCCCATTTTCCTAGCATCCGGTTATATCAATCCGGACGGGAACCTATTATCTACCGTGGCATGCTGGATGGCGAGGCTGTCATAAATTTTGTGAAAGTGTAAGTAATTTCCCTCCTCATTAAGACAGCCCACCACGCAGGTGGGCAGTCTTACTTGTTTTCACTGACTTTCATTCTCTGTGTCTCCAACTTAACCATTGGAATGGGCTTGTCCACAGAATGACTGAAAAACTACGACGAGCGTCGCCATCAATCTTTTAGGAAATATGTTTAGCAAGAAGCCCATTTAATTACTGGCTTCATCTGAAATTCATTAACTGTCATGTGGCTGACTTTGTTACGCTCTTGAGAAGGTCAAATTGACTGATAAGTCAATTCTCGTCATACATGTAATCTATGATCGGTCATTATTCAGACGATGGCATCAGTTGCTTGTATGATATCTCAACGGAACGTTAAAATTTGTGGGTACACCGTTCGTACGATATATATAATCGTGGGTCACGAAAAAAGAAATCCAGTTATATATGCCCATTGGCGTTGTGCAGTGTTCATGCATGCAACCTTGCCGAAACTTTGTACAAGCAGCTGCACACCTGTCTACACAACGGCAATGTTGAAGATCATTTTCCGTGCATATTTACACGCTTGGAAATGTTCAAATTCAAATACAAATTTCCAATTTTTTAGCGAAGAGCGTAGGCCTTTAATTACCAACAATCGCAAGGAGTTCCGTTTGACCCATCGCATTATTCTAATCGCAACTGGTAGATTAGGTGATCAGCAAGATATAAAGCTCACAGCTCTTCCTGCTCATCAAGAATGCGATTTGTTTTCATCAATATGATATCTAACAAATGCTAATATCCTTCAGGGTCCAGATGGGAAGTCCCCTGGAGATCACCTGCCCAGAGAAGGCCAAATCATTCATGAGTGGGTCATACCCAGAAGGTTTACAGGGATTGAAGATGGATGCGACCATCGCCGTGGGGCTGTCAAACGCAGCAGGTAGGGAATGTGTTATACGTGCCGGTCACCGTATATAGGTTATGACCACGCTCAACCTCCAAGCAATATTTGTCTTAGGAATTAATTGGTAATATATAACTAATTTAATTAGTAATTTTAATTACAGTTTAATTACTACGATTCAGGTCCTGGGTATAGTCGTCTCCTTTTCAAAGCTGGCTGCATACGTTTCCAGTTTATTTTCACATATTGTTAGCGCAAACAAACAACAAGCACACGGTTAGTTTTGTTTTAGAAAATATACAAACGTTGTCGTCGTTTGCTCTAAATCAGGACAAGGTGTGACCTTTACAGATGGCAGCACTGATTCCCAAATATGTTCGTTCCAGATATTTCTGTCGTCAAGAAGGTTGCTGACTCTTTTGGTGGTGATGTTTTCTTCGCTTACGGAACTGGCGATGTCGCCAACGTCATGTAAGTAAGAATTAAAGTCCTGAAAAGAGGATCTTATCTGGATGTTCGGCCTGATATGAGATGATGACGTGGATATTGTGAACTCACTCATTGGCGTCACCCCTGCGCATGCTCTGTAACCGAAGGTATACCCAACGTCTGCAGAAAACTCAAAAAAATAGCTGTTGCATTCCTGGTGCCAAAATCAGGGGTGTGTAATTCTGTTTCGTTATCGAAATAGTGCCTGATTACAAGAATATTTAACATTTTCCCATGTGCAGATGTGACGGAATGACACCCTGCTTGATAGTCTTGCTCCCAAATGAGCCAAAGAAGATCGTGAAGATTGATGGTATACTGAATGCCAAAAAGCTTACAGATGATATTCAGGCATACAGGCTACCAACCCTGGTAAGTAAAAATTAGCAGATGGACTGTATTGTAATGATGTACTGCCTAATATCAAGAATTCATAAAGTCTTTATGAATTGTTGCTAATATTAATCAGGCTAACTCGCAGACCTGAAATCATGCAACAATTATGCAATTAACGCATTTCTGATGCTAGTGAGCCTAAGCAGTGGAGGAGAATTCAAACTAGCCCAATGCGTCTTTGGGACACCCTGAATTGATGTATTTGTCATACTTTTGTCTTGTGAATAAGCTTGTGATGTAAATATTGTCCGTTCGAGGTGTCGTTGTTCCTGCGATGGTAATTTCCTTAGGTATTCCTCAGTTCAGTTGTTGTTGGAGGTGTATCAATCTACTTTCCCCCAGTATGCCCAGGTCGAAAGTCCTGAAAACACTCTTGTCATATCTCATTCAATCTTCTGTACATGTACATACTTTACAATACTCGTGTGCTCAGGTTAAATCTTAACTAATATAAGAAGACTGTAAAAGTCTTAATGTACGGTTTACAACACTAAACAAGATTTGAACTATCCCATGATCAGCATTTCCGACTTGGGGTCGAAGACTGGTCTAATGAGGACAAAGTCACAACCAGAATTCCAGAATACGACGACTATTAACTCAGACCGATATCATATGCTGATCGAAAAGGGTCTCCTCATTACCTTTCAGGTCGAACTTACGGTTGCAAGCTTGCCAAAGATCTACGCCCGGAAGAAGCCCATGGTC
The DNA here is from genome assembly GCF_910592395.1 of Lineus longissimus. Taxonomy (NCBI): domain Eukaryota; kingdom Metazoa; phylum Nemertea; class Pilidiophora; order Heteronemertea; family Lineidae; genus Lineus; species Lineus longissimus. Next base: position 7,210,047 of record NC_088324.1, on the reverse strand, counting down.
ATGTATTTCGGCGATGACACAGACGCAGAATATAAGGCATTGGCACTTTTGGCTGGTTCTGGCTATGCCAGTGACCATATATTTACATGGGTCAATTGGTGGGTATACTTGGTCAACGTACGAATCTAGTTGAACAAGCTAAGACTGATTGAATCATTATTTTATCACTCTCTTAGAAGATGAGAGTTTGTGCTTGGTCTTGCAGTGAGCTACACAAAAAAGATTGGGTGTTTTTCTGTCCGTCCAATAATATGCCTCCAAACTGCGGTCCATTTCTTCATAAAGGCTTCAATTTCTTTTGATCGTCTTTTAAAGTTCATGAATGTAACTTTTATTTTACACCTCGTACGAATAAAACTACTAGTCATTGTTCGATCCTACCAACTGCATTAAAGTTCTTACTGTAATTTTGATCATTCCCTGAAATTGTAGTAGCACTACTGATCCTAATTGCATGAAATCTGTACATGACCCCCCCCCCCATAATTTCATCTTGCCAGTGCCAACACAGCAGGTGGCGTGTGCTCTCACTTCCCAATCAAATGTAGATTATGTACGATTACTATACCTAACGGCAGGCTTCCCCAGCAATCAATGTCTTCAGGATTACAATCAAAACTTAGCACGAAGGACATCGCAGACGGAATATTATTGCTGAACATTCCTTCAGGCGTACAGAGTTACCGTTATGACGTGAAACGAAGGCCGACCTGCGTGAGAAGATTAGCTCTTAAATGCCAATGATATCGAGACAAACGTTGAAAGTTGATATAAAATTTTTGATATTTCAGCATTGAGTTTGGCAGTATTGGATTGAGTGTCCTTCACACTTACCAACCTAAGGCGAGCGTACCAGCAATCGCTCTTCTTAACTTGAACATGGTCAGTAAATTTATATCTCATTCAATCAATTTGTCATTTCTATGGGGCGACTGTACAGGCAAATGAGTCGTATCAATTGCGCCCTCCAATCTGTATCTATCATAAGTTCTGTAAGTTTTTATCTGTCGCCTGAAAGTATCATGAGCTATTTCAAATGGGAGGCATCTCGATGTTCCAGCGTGGTGAATTGTATGTACCCTGTTCTATTGACGGCCTGCACATGTACACATGCGAACATCCAGATACGATTCTTATACGATTATTGGATATTATTACGATATTTTTCGATTTCCTGTACATGGACATAGATTTGTTACAATATTCGTGTGTTAACTTTAAAAGGTATCGAGAAAAAGCAATTGGCGCACATTTAAAACATGATGTGATGAGCAGCTTCGCTGTCTAACAACAGGGCCAGCTTTTGAAATTCACCTCATCATATGCCATGTTGAAACCAGCTTTCAAGAGGAAACCAGCCTTCAAGAAAATTTGTCCAATGTTCTTGCATGACTCCCTTTTTTCAGGGTAACGTTTTTATGCCGGAAAAATTGAAGTTCACAGTTGAGGGCATCAAAGACTGGATGATGAGTGTAGCAAGCGGCAAGGAGGCACCCGTCTGTAAGTTTGCTCATCCTATGCTTTCATGTCAAATCAAAACAAGTTCGCGGGAGTTCCATATTTTTTGCCGATATTGCGAATGAATTTGATTCGTGAAAATTGAAGTCGAAAAAAAAGAAGTTTTCATCGGGATAACCGTCAGAAAATTCGTACTCCTCAAAGATGATTAATTAAATACAACGATTTGAACGTTATCAAACTCTAGCTCAATCTCAGTCTATAATATGAACAGGAGGCAAATTTCTTACGCTCCATCTGCGAATTTTACTTCCCCTTTTGGTTCGCTCCGTCACATTGTGATTGTACGATTTTACCTATACAATTTTTTTCGATTTGATGTTGTTACGTATCACTAGTGGGAGGCTATTTCCGAATTACGATATTAACAAAACGGCTTCTCTAATTTTTGCCTGATTTACCTGACAATAGTCCGACTTTATCCCGAAAGGTCGGATTTCTAAAAAAAACCTGTAAACATTTCCCAAAAAGGGCGATACAGATCAAAGGCCTATGTTGAATGTGGTTAATGGGGTGTGAGTCAAACACGCAGAGTGACCCTGAATGTAAATACTAATTAGCTCACTAAATTATGTCACCTCATTAACCCCATACAACATAGGGCTTCGATCGGTAATGCCCTATTTTGGGAAGCCCTATAATTGTTTACAAGTTTGCTAGAAATCCGACCTGTCAGCGAAAAGTCTGACATTGTAGGAGTTTTGTCGGATAAAACAGAAAAAAATGAGTAAGCCATTAAGACGTCAGATTTGAACGTTATCAAACTCTAGCTCAATCTCAGTCTATAATATGAACAGGAGGCAAATTTCTTACGCTCCATCTGCGAATTTTACTTCCCCTTTTGGTTCGCTCCGTCACATTGTGATTGTACGATTTTACCTATACAATTTTTTTCGATTTGATGTTGTTACGTATCACTAGTGGGAGGCTATTTCCGAATTACGATATTAACAAAACGGCTTCTCTAATTTTTGCCTGATTTACCTGACAATAGTCCGACTTTATCCCGAAAGGTCGGATTTCTAAAAAAAACCTGTAAACATTTCCCAAAAAGGGCGATACAGATCAAAGGCCTATGTTGAATGTGGTTAATGGGGTGTGAGTCAAACACGCAGAGTGACCCTGAATGTAAATACTAATTAGCTCACTAAATTATGTCACCTCATTAACCCCATACAACATAGGGCTTCGATCGGTAATGCCCTATTTTGGGAAGCCCTATAATTGTTTACAAGTTTGCTAGAAATCCGACCTGTCAGCGAAAAGTCTGACATTGTAGGAGTTTTGTCGGATAAAACAGAAAAAAATGAGTAAGCCATTAAGACGTCAGAAAAGGCCTCCTACTGGTGTATACCACCACTAACTGAAAAAAAACCCGCTTACTCACTCGCAACTACGTCTCCATTCATGATGAAGAAAAATCGACTAGAACTTTAGACTGAACCTACGGTGGTTACTAAGTGCCATTACAAAAAACTTTAAATTTATTTTGCACACCAAATATAAGATAGCAATCTCTATTTCAGATGTCATGCCCGACACAAAGTGGAAGCCACTTAGTGAAGGTTATGATTTCATTGAAAAGATGAGGACCAAGGCTGAAAAAGAACCAAAAGAGGAAGAGGTTCCGGACGGTAAGCCAGCCTGCCAAAAACACACACTCGGGCTATGAATGCCGCCAGTACGGCAAATCTGGGCTTGGCTAGTGAAACTTTCGACACTATGATTTCGTCTCCGATATCCTTCATCCTGAGTTTTCTTTAAATCAGGAAATTAGGCCGTGGGGAGAACGGGCTTTGTTTAGAAACAGCAGAACATATTGGGCTAGACCTGAATTCTTTTAATTGTGAGAGGGATAAGGTACAATATATATACAAGGTGGCCCAGAATCATTTTCCCTTGCACAATAAAATTCTATTGTCTATCCATAGTGTGAGGGAAGATATTTCTGGACCACCCTGTAGAATGAGCATTATCCTTTTCATGCATGGGATATTAGTCAACTTTACACCCCTATAATGCATATGCCTCACATGTGTAGGGCAAACCCTGATCCTGTTGATCCATCTGTAGTCAAGTAAATGAACTATAAAGTGTAACTAATGTGAGGAACATGCAACAATTAACACCAGGACATGGCTCTTAAATCTTTGCGCAGAAGCGTTCTGGTTTTTACAGAACTGTTTTTTTTTGTGGAAAAATGGACGAAATCACTCATGCGTTCAAGAACCTCCTCGAGTACGTGAGGCTTATGCATCAAAGGGTTTTAACTTGTAAGTTATATTTTCTAAAGCTGTCTGTTCTTTAGGTGGAAGGTTGCGTGGCGTAAAAACAGACAACAAGAGGAAGGCGCCAGTAGACAAGGTTAAAGGCAAGGCCACCGAGGATATGATCAAGAAGTCGGGAATGGATAAGACATCATCGCTTCACGAGGAGTTGTAGACACACGAACATTTTCTTGTCTTCTGATTGCAATCTCGTAAAATGCCACACTACTATACAGCAGAACGGGTACTCCTTTTACCTCAATGACATTCCGCGACGTTACTATTTATAGCTCACAAGGTCATTTGAATAAGATATTGATGACGTTTTAGTCACGTGACAGTCGCACATCGACACTTATTTCTACGCATTTGAGCTAATTTCAAAGTCAATTATCTTTGACCCTGCATTGTTTTTAGCATGAATGATACCATAGAGTCAGAGAGAGAAATATTCAGAACAATTATGTAGTATTTCCAACACTCGGACATGTGCCAGATTGAATCTAACTGCCCTAGTTAGAAAGCCCGAATCCATTACGAAACCGCATGTTTGTCCGATATTGCCTGTAATTCAGCGATGGGGAAATAGAGGGCAGCAGCTGCAGTGACGTCATTATCGCGGAAAGCTATTATCACTTATGTATGACTCCTAGGTTTGTTTAAAACGATATGGAGAGCTTTGTAGATAAGAAGCCGAAGTGATTTTGATTTCGATTTGATTTCATCGAGTCTCGTAATGTAAGCTGATATCCATGTGTTTCTAAATCAAGTTTGAATATAATAGCAATGGCAAATCCAGCTATAGTGCCTTCATTCCCTAAAATGAGTGTACCTCTACTGGAAAATATCATTCTGAAAGCAACTAATCTGGTAGTTTCTACTGTACCGACTGTGAAATGAATAAACACAGTGGTAAAACTAACGATTAATTAGTTGTTCCTGCTTAGAAATAGGAAAGAATAACCATTGAGATATAGTCACGACGGAATTACTATCAACAAGGTTATCAATTCAGGCACCATCAAGTCATTACTTACTACTTACTCACGTATTGACTCGTCTATGTAGACTTTGCTCAGCTTACAGACAATATTGTACTTTTCGTCAAGGTTTTGACGAAAAGTACAATATGGATTTATATGCCATCTATTTCAAGTTTGAAGTTGATCGGCTTTTACTCACTCATAAACGGCATCGCTGTACACAGAATGGTAGCAAGTAAGCGTGATGCCACAGACCATCGCTGTTGATCTTGCGGCGGTTTGATATCTCGGCAAGTGTAGCGTGTCTCATTCAAAAACGACAATATACTGGGCGTTGAAACTTACGCAGTGTAGAGAAGATTGAAAGTAGGGTGAACCATGTGAGGTTGTTTTAAAATCCAATTCCTATTAGCAGCGCTGTGGTCATGGGAAGTGAGGTCTCTGTGATCGAAAAACGGGTTCACCATATGCTGCATCACAGTACTACCGTATACATATAGTGTACACTGCATACGGCAGTATCAGGTCAAATTTGGGTGAGGTGCACCGTAAACTGATCGGCGCGCGATGTACAGAAAATGACACGTATTTCTTCCGTGGTATGGGCGGAGGCTACGGAGGCATTATGCATAATCATTGCATCTCATATTTTGACCAATACATTAGCATTGTGTAATGCTTGCTCACAGAAAAAAAACACGCATCCGCCTCGAGGCATAATCAAAATGCTATCATATCCTTTGGGCAACTATCGATAGCGGATGACTACAATTTATGGCTTGAGCGAAACAGTTCAGTTGTCTCTACATCGCTGCCCATTCATTTGGATGAATCTACGTTGCCGCGGGAAGAACAGCATGACAAATGAACGAGGCCTCGCTTGAATCATGGTACTTATGAATTCTAGATCATATGTAGGCTATACCGGTGCAAAAGATGTAAAGCGTATCGTGAATCGTGAAACGTGAAAAGTTACTGAAAAAACGAGAATGCAGCCTTACGTCTGGAATACTTGAGTGGGCAAAATGATAGCCAAGATACTTCTTACATCCAATTTCAAAACACTGATGCTAAGCAATTCATACGGATAATCGGAGCAGTCAATTAGTCGTAGCATCTTCTTCATGGTAGAATTATATTAGCTCAAGAATAAACATGCTGGACGCATTAACCTTAGTTTTTGATAACCGTTTTATTGACACTCCCTTTATAACTGAAATAGTCCGGAGGCCTTCACACTAGACCCGATAAGGAACCAGTTCTACACGTGGTATCCCCCTATTATTAAGTTATGGACGTTGTTTTACATCAAGTGTGACTGCATGGTCTAAACGTTTTCCAGAACTATGTATTTTGTTCATCGCAGGCAGAGAAATCGCATACGCTTCTTTATTTTCCCGGGCATGATTGTTATTCTATGGCGAAGACGTTTGAAGGACGACATCGACACGTCCAAGCAATACAAACCCTCGGAATAGATGAGTTTTGTGAATGAGGATCGATTCAACACAAGGTCAAGGTCAAATGATGGCGAATGAGAGCTGGTTAGGTGATAACGTAACTAATGCTAATGGCAACCTGGCGCCCAGGTTGGTATGTGATGTGGGCAGACTCTCAATGGAACTGCCTTTGATTATACTAGTGGTAATTAAGGAGAATCTGTTTAATTGCTCATTGTATGCACTCCTCCCGTTGTGTTACATCGGAAACACTTTGGCTTTACTAGGTTCTCTCCCAAAGGCTAGGAAAAGCTCAGCGTACCTTTACATGACGGTACTCGCCTGCAGTGAAACGATATATATGACCAGGATATTCGCTGATCATTTTCTTGCACTTACAAGTGATGTATTTTGTCAGCTCAATATGTACACAAGTGGCATACAAGACTATTTCCAGATATACATTGTATTGTTGTTAACCATTGAACGAGCAGTTGCTGTCACGATCCCTATTAAAGCCGCTATTTTCTTTTCAGTCAAGAAGGCCGTGGTGGCACTTTGCCTCACACTAGTATCAGTTTCTGTGCTGCCAATTGACAGACTCATCTTCATGGTAAATGATGCTGGCATGTGTTACTATTGGGTAGATCATATAGATTGGCAGCTTATATTACATATCATTTACGTTAAAGAGAATCTATTCATTGTATATCTGCCATTGTTCGTGCTAATATTATGTAACACGAGAATCGTCATCAGCATGGCGAAGTCAGTGAAGTCACTGCAGCAAATCAGGGGAACACGAGAGCAACGCGACTCTCAGATCGCCAAAGATCATCAGGTCAGTAAAATCTGTGTTTTGGTTTCGATAATGTTCTTTGTTCTCAAGGCTCCGCTCGGTATCTTCATCAGTTTTAAGGATGCGACACTTGTATTGCCTGGCTGGGAATATCTAATGACATGCGAGCATGCCCTGATAATTGGGATATTAAACGATTTTTTTTTGATCTTGATCTTCTCAAATGCCTGTCTGAATGGTTACCTCTACTGTCTCAGTAGCGCATCATTTCGGGCAGACGTTAAACTGTTCTTTTTTAAAGTTTGCAGATGCATTGTCAAAACGTAAAGTAAATCGTAGATGTTACTGCATCAGTTTGTTTGCTTGATGCCATGGTCTTCTTTGCAGTAAGATAATGTTTCTCATATCTAAACGAGTGCAGAAACGTGTCGGTGTCCTTTCCTTAAAAGAATGCCCAAATAGAGGTGACAGAGTGTTCATAGATAATGTGGTAACATACCCTTTAAACCGTCAAACCATTGCTTATGAAGGAGGTTTCTATCGATCAATGACCGTTGAATGAGATGTCGATCAAACCATGGCTGATTAATGACGTTCCCATCAAAACCATGACCGGTGAATGAGGTCACAATCAAACTATAGCTTATGTCGTATCTCAACACGTAACAATGCCAAGGGAAAGAGGCTGCCATCAAACCTTAGCATATGAACGAGTTTTCCATCGAACCATGGTTAAGTTTTTAAAGTTAAAGTTAAAGGTCAGGGTTTATAGTCTGATATCAACTACGATATGGGTTATCATCCGACTTTACACTTTAATCCCGATATGACCTGAAACCATTCAGTTGACCGCAGATGAGCTGCTCCACCAGCGTCACATGTTCAATTTGACTAACACGAACGTGAAAAGGTTTGAGAAAGTGACACAAGTAGGTGTAATGCTTTGACCGTTCCCTTGATCAATGTTCCCGTACAATTGTTGCCATATTATTCAACTGGTTGGTTTTGTCTTGATGATGTACCCATGTCATCTGCACTAACATGATCCAATGCTGCTTTGTCTGTCATAACAAGCAAAAGAAACAGTTGGCACAAACAGCTGGATGATCTCAGTGAAGTTTCCCTCGCTGCACTTTTGGCTGGGACTTCTGGCGAAGAACACAATATTCAATGTGCTCGACATCGTCTGGGTCGATAAAATTACACTTCTGAAAAAACAAGATATTGTATTGAAAAATACTTGAGACAAATTATTCTCATTTTATCACCGAGCAACTATTTGAACAGATCCCCGTGGGTCTTGATAAGAATAAATGGGCAACCACTTATTACTTAAAACATCTGTGTGTTGGATAAATACATTTTTCATTGTTTTTTCCAGCCAGATGAAGTGATTTATCCCAACAGCAGCTATTTGAAATTATAATGACATGAATAAATTTCGATAATGACGACCAATAATGTCGACTTCATTGCGTCAAACATTTGTAATTGTTGGATCATGTTATTTTCAATCACTTGATTTGAAAATTTCTATCCAGATCAAGAAAATAAATACCGAGTACGTGATCGGATAGTAAAGGTCCAGTTATCGTGGTTCGACCGTCAGCTTTTAGTGGGATCATCAGGCCACGTCGGCTTGTCAATCAATTCGGCATTGTTTCTGGCCAATTTATCGTGTAATGCTGGGGTTTTTTTCGGTTCACGTTGTCACGGTTCACGACTTTCGATTTCATCTTCTGCTCTGGTGAACGGTTTACGCCAGGCCTTGTTCATTTGTCACGCTGCTCTCCTCAAGAAAGAGATTCATCTGAACTCGATTGTACAGTGATGTTGCGGCAACTACTACATCAATTTGCCCAAATTGTTCTTGTCGTCATCCGCCATCGATAAATGCCTTAAGGGTATCAGCTATTTGACGGTAGATGCCGCGAGGTGGATATAGAATTTTTGTTTCTTCTTCTGAACGCTTGCAGTACGCAATACATACTAATTAAGATGTGATGCAATGAGTATGTACAAATGTAGGTAAAATTCAGCTATACTATTAGTAATGATTGTCCTGTTCCTATGTCATAACTTTCATGTGTTCGTGGGAAGCAGATAGACCATATACGCCGGCAACCTTTTTGTTTGCACCGGGCAGATTTCTTTGCATACATTCTCCTAAAATGAATGTAACTCTGTTGGAAAACATGATGCATGGGCATATACTTTAAGGCTGCTGTTACATAGGAAAGAACGGTTCACTTTTCTTTTTCACTCCATACTCTTCATTCGTACTTTTTCATGAGTAAAGGAGGTTTATTTTTCACTTTAAGTTTTCATAATGGGATGAGATTTGATCGGTTTTGTGAAAGAACGAAACTTGCTGTTGACACCTGGGACATATCGGAATGAGGTACGTCAACAACAATTTGGAGAAAAACCAACGAAGACATCATTCGAGAGCAAAATTGAAATTTAATGTATTGCATAATATGGAATTCTACAGATTTGGAATGAATGTGCATGGGATTCCCCAGGACAAAAATCAGATAAAATTCCAAGAAATAAATAGATAATAAGGCACAAATACATCATGTAAGAAACAAATATTGTAATTTGAAAGTTCCAAAAGTATATATGGACGGAAGACATATGAATTTCAAACGTAAACAATTCTGATAAAATAAACATCATGCTTATTTACAAAATTAACTGATGAAGCATTATGTTTTTGTAATATTTTGTAATGTTTTTGGCGACCATTATAGTAGAACAACATTGAAATTTCGCCATAATCATTAAGAAAACTGAACAGATGAAACTATTTTTTCTTAAATTTCTTTTCTCCGAAAAAAAAAGAGATTTTTCGGTATTGATTGACTCGGAATATCCTCTGGCGACCATATAAGAAGTTAGATTTTCCCCCCTATACAACCAATTATTGATTAATGATATCAAGTCAGCTGTTTATAATGATCTCTCGATATGGATTTATAAAAATTCAGCGGGTCTCAGTCTCCGTAATGAATGAAGTTTGAAAACCTTCTCGTGTAAGCCAAGTCTTCATGTTAAGCATGAGGAGCGGGGTCCTTATTGAAACCCGCACAGACCTACGGGCCCCTGCCCAAATTGTGAATTTAGACCCATAAACAAGTAAAGGCCGGAGGGGGGCGAGCAGTGGCGGAATAGCAGTTTGGTGAAGGAAGGGGCGCAGCTTTACTCAGTGAGCACCATATGGGCGAAGGGAAATGGAAAAGTCGAAATATGTGTTTTATCTGGCCAGGCATCTGAGGGCTAAAATTATGAATAACATGATTCTTGTAGTAAGGCTCTCCGAAAAATCAGTGATTTCCGACAAAAGGGGGACCGAAGGGAGGGGGTCATGCACCAAACCCTAGGTTTCCCACTGCCTTGGACCATACGCACGTATCAGTACGAAGTACCGAAATTCTATTTCAAGCTTAATTTCGCCACACAAATAGATAGCTTATTGTGCTTCTGCATTAGACTGTAAATTTAAAAAAAGCTTTGTCCAAATATGAGTCGTTGATTGAAGTGACGAACCTCCGGCCTTCACAGAAGACGTGAGGATTCGAGAATAGCGGTACTGATTTGTATCCTCGTTTTCAGGGGGTAATAATGCACTATGCGATTAAAGAGCCTGCACGCAACACAATACATTGAAGCATATTTTAATCAACCCTGGGGACGAGGCGGGTCTGATAGTTCAAAAGATATTCAAAAGACATCGAAGCTATCATTGCATTTCAGTTGATACGATAGCACACTACCAAAATTTAAAGAAAAAATATGTCTCTACAAATGGTTGCCCATATTCAATCCAAGAGCATTGGCGTGCTGGCCAAAATATGTCGAAAAAATGCCCAAAAACTGTCAGCGAAAAACATTATACACTTCGGGACTTATTATCCAATATGGCCAACGCTTTCGCTGTTAATACTCCAAGTTTGTATATGGCTATCAGCAGCTTTCTCGAGATCCCCTATATTTTGATATACATGTGGACCTAAAATGGACGGGCTAAAGTTGTCAGATCGCTGAAGGTTAACACTGGAAGTCTTGATACCAAAAAAACATAACCGGACTTTAGTTAGCGGTCAGATTTTTTTTAAATGTTGACCCCCAGGTCACATTGTATTATCCATTACAGTGTTGAGCACAGCGGTACTAAGTATCGTTTTTTGTAGTGTTTATCGTAGCCTAATCTGCAGCTGCTGTGCTTCTTAAAAGTGAAGTGTCCCTGCGTGACTGGACAACTAAAATCATGAAATAAAATCGTCAAATACTTTGACCACTCAAACGTACAATTACACAATGATGCTGCATTAAAGTGCAAATGCGCAGAGTAGGTTATTGACAATAAACATTTAAGTCGTGAAATATATAAAACATTTAGGAAGTGACTACTTGGCAAGCCCGGCTTACCAAACAGCGACTTTTTCTTGTCCTGAATGGAGAGCCGAACTCATTAATATTAAAGTTAAGTCTCCAGCTCGCCAAACAGGTTAGATTTTTTACCTGTTTGGCAAGCCCGGCTGGCCGAACAGGGTGGCTTTTTAGTGCTGTTTGGCAAGTGGCTCTCCAAACAGGACAAAAAAAGATGCCTGTTCGCCGAGCGGCTTGCCAAATAGACCCGGCCTTTTAAAACAAAATTGAAAAAATATAAATACCGCGTCAACGCTATTTAGCAGGTTAATGCGCACCTTACAAAATGCCTAGCTTTGATGTACGTCAAATAGGCCTTTATGAAACAGACGCGCCTAAACCGGCTAAATAGTGCCGGTTAACATCTGTGGTTGTTTCCCATGTGTCAGTGTTTCCAAACAATAGGCAGCTAGTGAGACCACGACTTTTCAATAGGGGGGATACACAGAAAAACTTGTCAATCTATTTTTGAGCGTTCCCAAACAATGAGGGGAAACACTCAAAAACAGAAACACTCAAAAACATTACACCGGTACGGTATGTTACTGTGTACATGTATATATTGGGCGGAGAAATTTGTTCCGAACTTCTGCAGGCATTATACATGTAGTAAAGCAATGCTCTATATCAAAAATCTCAAACTCAATTTAACCGATTTTTTTCATTAGCATACATCGCTGCAAAAGCAGGTGCAAAATTTCAATTCAACATTGTTTGCAATATCAAAAAACCTTGAACTATATTTCGAACCGGTTCATTTAAAATCAACATACAATTGCTGTCAATATGGGGTGGTCCAGAAAAAACGCAATCGGATACTTCCACTACCAGGGGGTTAAAACCATTGAGATCATTGGACGGAGAATCTTTCTAGGAGAGGAATGATACCAAGATTGCCCGATTCGATACAACAGAAGCGTTCTGTTTTTCTGCATTGAACCTGGTCAAGGAACTCCAATTTGCTTCACGCAACGTCTCTACAACAAAACCTACTGAACGGAATCGGTTGATCTTGGTATCATTCTTCTTCTAGAAAGATTCCCCATCCACTGGTATCAATGATTTTAACCGCTTGGTAGTGGAAGTATCCGGTTGCGTTTATTCGGGACCACCCTGTATAGACATGCTAGGTGCACCATTACAACTTAACATTGTTTGCAATTTTCAGAAACCTTGATCTATTTCTAACTGCTTCCTTTTAAACCAACATAATTGCTATCATTATAGCTGCAAAATTTTAATTATCATTTGGCAGATCCATTATAAAGCCTTCTAAAACACCAAAATATCAATATCATTGTCATTTATTTTACACCGTGCCTCGTTTTCGCTGCAGCGATAATCGTGTCTCGACTGTATTTGGATGAGTTGGTAATAAAAATGAAAGCCGTCAAGAGCAGTCAAAATCAAATGCATTTGTGTTAGAATAGAACTTGACCCGTTACTCCACTCGGTCTCAGCCCAACAGCCACATTTTAGGTCCACCCTCGTGGTGTTCGGTGAGAGAACAAATGGCTTATGTCCGGTATCAAATTCTTAAATATTGGACAAGTGTTCATCATAAGTTTGTACTGTCAGGATCAGCTGAGTTCGCGTCTACAAAAACACCTTCTAGAGAAGTTTCTGCCTGCTCCTGCAGAGCTTCTGGGTTGGATGAAGTGTCCCAGTTATCCAGGTTGCTACTGGTCTCACTATTCGAGCTCTTTTTCCCGCAATCCTTTCGCCACCTCCCGAAGCTGATTGCCCCCACTGTGACCAGTGCAAGGGACAGTATGACGATCCAGATGATGCCAGTGGTATGGCTTGTTGATAATGCGGATACCTTTTCCTCAAGGTCTTGCACCAACTCGGACTCAGCGTTTGACTTCTGCCCGAGAGACCCTGAAATCAAATCAAATTAACCTAATGAATATTATTTGTGAAAACAAGCCAAAACCAACAACTAGTAAATCAGGAAACTAAGGACACTCAAGACAAGCGCATAGAAATCGTGCGTGCTATATGCCGACAGGAAGGCCATTCAAATAAGGAAGTGACTACTTGGCAAGCCCGGCTTACCAAACAGCGACTTTTTCTTGTCCTGAATGGAGAGCCGAACTCATTAATATTAAAGTAAAGTTTCCAGCTCGCCAAACAGGGTAGATTTTTTACCTGTTTGGCAAGCCTGGCTGGCCGAACAGGGTGGCTTTTTAGTGCTGTTTGGCAAGCGGCTCTCCAAACAGGACAAAAAAAGATGCCTGTTCGGCGAGCGGCTTGCCAAATAGACCCGGCCTTCAAATAAAAACATTCTTAGGGTGGGCAATCGCACAGTTTAATGCCTCGGTACACAGCCGAACACGCTCAAGAGGTCGTAACATACCCTGCATCATTGAAGAATATGCTAGATGGAATCTTCTTCTGAGTTGTATAGTACTGAAAGTTTTTGCACCTTGATAGGACGAGTACTATATAGGCCTACGCAAAGGAAAATGACGCGTTTTTTGACAGGGAAATGTAGGGAAACAAAGTTGTCAAAACCTTGTTAATTCAAATATTAATCTAATATCGACCCCTGCAATGTAGGCTATTTTTATCAGATTACACTTCGTGTGAGGGAGCACTTGAACAGGACTCTTTTGCCCGGAAAGTTCCAACATAGAAATGTCAATTTGATGATTGATTGAATGATTTTCCAGGCTAATCACTGTACCGTAACTGTCGCTAGTTCCACCTCTGTTGTTCTGCTCATCTTTTGAGCGATTGTTGACGTCAACAGTAGATGGTGATCTTTCTTAGGGTGGGCAATCAGTCCCCTGAGGTTTTCAGGGGACTGATGACCAGTAAGAGCTTCAGACTGGATATTCTCCCGAAAGATGTTGCACGTAATAAGGGTCAAGAATTAAATGAGGCCTCATGATCATATAAAAAAGGCCATTGTGGTAAAAAGAAATGAACTATGAACTCACGGAAAAATATCTTCGCTACAGATTCAATGCTGATTTCTATACAGCTGAAACCTCCAGGGGTGTTGACGCACAAGGTTTCGGCTGCACATGACTCGTTGTTCACGGCGCATTCGTCAACATCTGGAAAAAGGATACAAACTTTAGTTCACTTCAAGACAAGCCTTACGGAGAAGCGTTTTTATAACTATAAGGTTAACACGAAATTATTTGCACTATAACGATTTGATATAGACATTAATCGTGAGAATAATTAATGCTGAGAGCAGTTATTTTGGTTCATCGTTCAACTCCAAGGTGGCCGAAGCTGCTATTTTCAGTCCTACGACCAAGGAGGCAACCCCTAAAAAATTAAATTATTTCTTCAGTTAAATTATATTCGTTGAAATGATGTTCTCGTTATTACAATATTTTTGGTTTTTGATCAACAATTTTGCTGGAACCTGCTTTCATTTTGAATTCATTACACACTTTGCGGTAACATCATTTTTACTATACCCCAAAAGGTTGTCCACCATTCAAAAACTAAGAATCCTTTTTATTTGCATCCTCGAAGTTTTAAATATCCTAGGATAGAATATCCGGGAACAAATGATTCTATTCCCTGTGGTGTTAGGAGTCATGGGCCCGGTTGTTCAACGCTAACGATGGCTTAGCGGCCGCTAAACCACCGTTATCTTAGCATGCCGCCAAATTTGTGCCGTTAGGCTTAACTGCCGCTATGTCACTGCTAAGTTAGCGGAACCTCAAGGGCTCTGCCATGGGGTACCGCCAAGTTTTAGCAAAGGTTCCGCTAAGTAAAGTTAGTAGCGGACACTAAAACTTAGCAGTCGCTAAACTAACCGGGCTTTGAACAACCGGGCCTTTTAGAACCATATACCGATTTCCGTAAGAATACCTTTGGGTTGAACAACTTCTGTTAGGCGACATTCTTCTTCTACACCAGTTTATACATACCTTTACAAGTCCTCAGATCGTCTGTAATGTTGTATCCGGTCAGGCATGAGCAACTGAAACCAGCCTCAGTCTCAGTGCAGGTATGAGCACAGCCTCCATTGTTGAAACTGCACTCGTCCACCGCTGAAGAAGAAGAAGTAAAATATCATTTTTGTTAATTAATGAATTTCTTTATTTATTCATACAGTCAAAAAGTTGAGTCGATAAACAAAGAAATATATATCTCACTAGTAGGAGGTTTTTTCCGACTTCTTAACGGCTTCTCTAACTTTTTCCTCATTTATCGAACAAAATCCGACATTGTCCGACTTTTCTCTGACCCCAAAACAGGGCAATAAAGAACAAAGGCGTATGTTGAATGGGGTTAATAAGGTGTGGGCCAAACACTCATAGTGACCCTAAGTGTGAATAATAGTTAGCTCACTCGATTAAGCCAACTCATTGGCCCCATTTAACATAGACATTTGATATTTAATGCCCTATTTTGGGAGCCCTCTAATTTTCACAGGTTTTCTAGAAATCCGACCTTTCAGAGAAAAGTCGGACTTTTGTCGGATAAATCAGGAAAATCTAAGAAATTGTTGAGAAGTCGTAATATGCCTCTGGTACATGTGAAAGGATGGTTTAGCAATTGAAAGATGGGGAAATAGTCGAAATTGGTTTTCTTGGGCCAACGGTCAGCACCGAATTTTTCGTCTCCCACATTTTATCGCCACCTACCTGAGCAGTTGCTTCCGCTAATCTTGAACCATTTAAAGCCGACCTGACACTGGCAATGGAAACCTCCGACCGTGTTTATGCAGCCGTCCGTGCAGCCACCATTATCAGTGTCGCACTCGTTCGTATCTGGAAATGGGGAGTGAAACATTTAGGGTACGAGATAAATCCAAAAAAGCTTGTAATCGTGACATCATTTCGAGGCCAGAGTAAAAATGCACTCATCATGATAGATGATATGTAGGTGATAACATTTAAAATGCAGAACATTTCAAATGTCGAACACTTGAAAAGACTAACGCTTGAAATATCTAACTTTTAAAATGTTGTCACCGAAAATGTCTAACACTTGAAACATCTAACACTTGAAATGTCTAACTTATAAATTGTCTGGCATTTCAATTGGCTAACACTGAAAATATTGAGGTTTTAAAATGTCATTCTCAACGCCTAAAATGTCTAAAGCGCGAGAAATTCATGCATTTAAGATGTCTTACGCTGAAAATATATCTTACACTTAAAATGTATAATATTAAGATTGTTTAACATTCCAATTTTCTAAAACTTAAAATGTCTAAATGAAAAAAAGCCGTGCTCTTAAAATGACTAACACTAAAACTGGTTACCACTTACCATCACATCCATGGTTGTCACTCGATAGTGTAAACCCACTATCACAGGTGCAGATATAGCCATCAACATTATCTGTGCATGTATGCATACAACCGCCATTATCATAGTCACATTCATTGATAGCTGTAAACAAAATCAAAAATAATCAAAAAAATTGAGTCTATAATCCAAAATGACCACCAAGGTTTATGCTTCTTATGCTAAGGTTTATACACCGTATGCATCTTGCAGCAACATGTGATCTCCTCATGTACAATACACACTCCACTACATGTATACAATGTACATGTATATATACGACAACTGGCATTGACTGGTGGTCATGGCAAATAAGCGGAATCTGTAGAATGTGCAGGAGCTTGGTGGAAACAGCCTAAACACATTTTAAGAGAATATCGTGTTGACGTGAAACGAGGACGTTTTGTGTTACACTCGGCTTAGCAGTTAACAAGAGGCACAGTCGTTAGAGTATTCAACACTACGAAGTAGTAATTCTACTAATAGATTATATTGTTTTAAAGGGGGACTATAGGCATTGAGAGACTATGACGTTACACGCCACAGCCCGGCCAGCTAAAGTTAGCTTTTTATAAAGGCCCCTTCCAGCAAACACATTTCAAATGTCTGCGAAACTCGTGCGCAGGGCCTGTTCCGAAGCATTGCTAATGCTGCCATGCACATAATAAAACTTCATTGTGTGAGGTTATCACTAGCGTATGTATTGAGAGCTATTGCATAGCGATACATAGTACGCCTGTATTAGACCGTGTATTCGCTGGGATTCTGGTCATAGTAGTGTCGGTTTTAGGATAGTATGCATCGTGTTGATGTAATTCGGCCAGGAGAAAGTGGTGCAGTATCGGCTCTCTTCGGACCTCTCAAACAATTAATTCCCGCGATTTCCAGCGGGTATATTACTGGCTTTAAGTCCCAACATTCACTATGAGTCCTGGCGAGGTTACAGTGACTACTGAATCGAACAAGGAATATTATTTGTATTGGTATGAAAATGAAAAACGTCCTAAATGATCTGAACATGTGGTTCGTAGCCATAATGCTCCAAGTGCGACTGACTACACATTTTTGTATGATGGGTTAGTCGTCCCTATGTGTCGCGTTATATATTGATATTTACCGTCACAGTCGGTTCCAGCTATGCCGACGCTGTGGTATCCTATTACGCATGTGCAGTGGAAAGAGCCGACAGTGTTGATACACCCGTCGGAGCAGCCGCCATTATAGTTTGCGCATTCGTTGAGATCTGAAAGAGAGAAGAAAACCCGCTATGGTTAACATGGAAATTCGTGATATTTTTATAATTGGCCTGTGTGACTTAATTATGAGTTCACCACAGACTACCAACTACAGCAAAATGCGACATTTGCAGCAAATGAATGGGTAGGCTGGTAATATTAGATAAATGTTTATTTTATGAACCATGTGAAGGTGTGCACCTTTCAATGGACAACCTTACACCAATAGATTTTATTTCAAGACGATGCAACTCTTGATTTGTAACAGCCGAGTTGATAAGTCTGGCTCGACGATGCGGCAGACGTCCTCGTGATTGTCCGAAGCTGAGCGGTGTGGTAGAATTGAGGACTTGTGATTGGCTGATATCATCGCACATCATAATGCTGCTGGATGGAAGTGGTGAACAGCTAGCTTACCTATGCACCCTCTCTTGTCATCAGCCAGAGTGAAGCCGTCGTCACATGAGCATGTGTAACTGCCTTCATTATCTGTACAGCTGTGTTCGCAGCCGCCATTATCTACGAGGCATTCGTTCTTGTCTGGTAAGATGAAGTTTGAAAGACAGTTAGAAAAGGGCAACTTTTAAAAGAAATGAAAAAAGAAGACATATGCTTCTTACGAACCAACAGTGGCATTACTAAACGCAACACAAATTTCTTATACCGATGGGTTTTTCCAGGAATCCCTTATCCCAGACACTCATGACGTACTCGGTATAAACATGTTTAAAGGTGACTGCATAGATATGAGTATTACGCTATTGCTTGCAAGTCATAATCTTGGCCCTGCATGAACACGCATTTTCATTATCACAATAACAGTGAAAATATGAAAGCGCCGACACGACGAAAAACCGGAGCGGAGGCCGAATTCGTATAGAATTTAGCTGCTTTTGAAAACTACATAATCAAATGATGCGAAAATTATGTGATTGTAAATGACACATTATTTCATGTTTCCACCTTTATGCTACACGACTTACTTGCACACTGAGTTCCATTGAGGGAGTAATAGTTCTCTTCGAAGTAGCAAACACATATATATCCATTGAATGTGTCGTAACAGTTGTAGTATTGGGCTGAATAAGACGAAAATAGTGATTTAAACGGATAGCGACAACACAAGGGTGGAATCTATGGCTAATCACTTGTTACAATACTCGTAGCTGAAGATACGATCATGACTAACCAAGACTGGCATTGATGCTGACCTTGTACAGGATGACAAACATTTTAAAGTGCATGTATGATTCTATAGAGACCACGATTGAAAATATCTCAGAGATTAAGATCACGTGATATATTTCTCTTGTTCCCTGGACATTCAATCCGATGATATTTCAAACTTGGACACCGGTAAAGCAAGAGGTTAACCTCAATCAACATTTCATCAACAGCGTTTAGTTCGACAGCTGAAATGACACAAAATATAACTTACGGTCAGTACAATTTGTAGGAACTCCAGAATTCCAGTAGCGCGTCACACCACCGTGATCGACTATCGTGGTTCCATCGAATTCTTCCAAGTCGTAGCCAGCGTTACAGGCACAATAATGGCCATAGTAGGTGTCAACGCAACGCTGGTGACAACCTCCGTTACTAGTGGCGCATTCGTCTACGTCTGAGGAAACAAAATTAAGGTAATATTGTTAGGACAATCATGTGGCGATATTGTAGCGAGTGAATTTGTTGGTTATCATTTGAAGTGAAAACACTTTGAAACAACCATTACTTCAGCAGCTATCTACCTAACCAGCCTTCAGACAATGGGAATTGCTCACGTTATCTGTGCAAACATACTTAGGATCACCACGCTTTCTTTCGGAGGTCCTCCGCCCCTTAACCTGCTCTCGTCTGAGGAGTGCAACCCGAGCATGCCAAGAACCAGTGGGTCCATATCCACTCTTAACAGAATGTCAACAAACTTGACAGGCAATCGTGTACCTCTATTGTGATACAAAGGAGTATCCTGTACCCTGAGTCATCTGTGACGTATCCCACAAATTGCCATTGGCACTTGGATGAGATACCTATTGTACTATAATTGGCACTCCGTATGCTTCTGTGATATGGGCATGGGGCCGATTGTCAGCCTCCTTATTATTCCCTGTCATTAGCTTCTTATCGATGGTGAATTTCGGTCGGTCATAGTCTTAAACACAACAAAAACATTAACGAGGCAGCACAACTTTTATATACAAGTTGTGAGAAAAAAACAACAGTAAACTATGCCTACCATCAAATCCCTGAAAGCCGGCTCCCGTTTCTCCCTTGACACCCTGCGAACCCGTGTTGCCCTTTGCACCAGTAACACCAGTGGCGCCAGTTACACCAACGTCTCCTTTGGCTCCTGTAACGCCCGTTGCACCAGTGTCACCCTTGCTTCCCGTAACACCAGTGGCGCCAGTTGCCCCGGTCACGCCAGTGTCTCCAACTGCGCCCTTGGCTCCTGTGACACCTAGAAAATATGGAATAAAAGAGATAATGAAGCGAAAGGTGTATTGGAAAATGAAATTCAGAAGACTGGAAGAACATGCAGAGAGGGTTTCCGCATGTATTCAGCCATTACTCAAAGTTTTTCATATCTCTCGATTTAAGGAACAATAGAGGTTAGAAAGCAATGTCATTTCGGAAAAAATGCTGTATGTTTTCGGAAAAGACATCGCCTTCTGATAGTTACATGCAACTCCTCGCGGCATGCAAATTATTGCATGTAAAGGCAGTATGAACACACTCTATAACCGATTTGTTGTGACTCTCGGCCACCCAATAAGACAGCTCCTGATCGATGTTTATTTCTCGAAAGGAAGTAATGGTGTATCTAAAAGGATGACACACACACATGAGCTAAATATTTACCTTGATCGCCTTTTGCTCCAGTCACGCCAGTTGTACCAACTCCACCCTTTTCTCCGGTTGCTCCCTTGGCTCCTGTCACTCCTGTCGCACCGGTATCTCCTTTGGTGCCAGTCGCTCCCTTCGCACCAGTCACACCAGTGTTTCCAATGCTACCGGTCTCTCCCTTGGCTCCAGTCACACCAATGTCACCATCAACGCCAGTCACACCAGTTGCACCAGTGACACCAGCCGCACCGTTATCTCCCTTCGAACCAGTGACACCAGTTGCGCCTTGAACACCAGTTGCCCCTTTAGCACCTGTCACTCCAGTTGCACCTTGGCTACCCGTGCCTCCCTTAGCTCCAGTGACACCAGTTGCACCAATTCCTCCCTTAGATCCGGTCACGCCAGTATCTCCTTTGCTACCAGTTTCTCCCTTGGATCCAGTTACACCGGTGTCACCATCAACGCCAGTAATGCCAGTTGCACCAGTGACTCCGACTGCACCGTCATCTCCCTTTGAACCAGTGACACCAGTGTCGCCTTTGGCACCTGTTACGCCAGTTGCACCAGTTACCCCAGCAGCTCCTGTACCACCCTTTTCACCCTTGGTTCCTCCAGCACCTTTAGCGCCAGTCACGCCAGTTGCCCCAGTTTCTCCCTTTTGTCCATTGGAACCAGTAACGCCAGTTGCTCCGTCAGATCCCTTTTCACCTTTGGAACCAGTCACTCCTGAAACAGGAAAAGAGAAAATAAGCTATTGATAGAAATTCTGATAAGATATTGTCAGTCCCTTGTCATCAGCGGGGCTGGCATTACGATATACCAGGAGGGCCAAGAAATGAAACTGCTTAATAAAAAGAACGTGAATCGCAATTACGATAATTCTCACTCATTGATTACAATGATATTGGCCACATTGGCCATACATCTTAGTCTTTCTAACATGGTGGCCTTGCGTCTCTCTTGGAGTCACTTTCGCAAGGAACTGTTAGTTACCTTGAAGAACATAAAATGGATAAGTATTACCTTCGCTGTAATCGGGTAATAATCCATCCCTATGTAGTTTCAATGGAATATCATAGTAGGTTGCCAATAACAAGAGGGGACGTGCACATTTTATCGGTACACTCTATCTGACATATGAGTATTTTACATACATCAATACAGTATTAAACATGTACGTACCAGTTTCACCTCGGACACCAGTCACGCCAGTATTGCCAACATCTCCCTTTGCTCCAGTGACTCCGGTATTACCATCCACTCCAGTTACCCCAGTGTCACCCTTCGATCCTGTCACGCCAGTGTCTCCTGTTCTGCCCTTCGCTCCTGTAACACCAACCGCACCCGTTGCACCTTTCGCGCCTGTAACACCAGTTGCACCAGTGACTCCTGTGTCACCTGAAACGCCTTTGTTTCCAGTACCACCAGTGACGCCAGTTGCACCTTTTGAACCTGTAACACCAGTGGCACCCTGTGCTCCGGTCACTCCAGTATCACCGGTTTCTCCCTTGGCACCATTTGAACCAGTGACACCGACTGCTCCAGTGCTTCCCTTTGCTCCAGTCACACCAACGGCACCAAGTTCTCCCTTCTCGCCTTTATCACCCTTGGAGCCAGTGACTCCAGTGTTACCAGTCACACCAGCCGCCCCAGTACCACCTTTAGACCCAGTAACGCCAGTATCTCCAATTTCACCTTTGCTTCCTTTGGAACCTGTTACACCAGTATCTCCAGTCTCACCCTTAGCACCAGTTGCACCCTTGGCACCAGTTATTCCAACAGCACCAGTGTCACCCTTAGCCCCAGTTACTCCAGTTGAACCTTTAGCTCCGGTTACGCCAGTTTCCCCAAGTTCACCTTTGGATCCCTTTGCTCCTGTAACACCAGTATTGCCATCTACTCCAGTAACACCGGTAGAGCCAGTTGAACCCTTGGCACCAGTAACACCGGTAGCACCAACTGATCCAGTAACCCCAGTTGAACCTGTTGAACCCTTTGCTCCTGTAGTACCAGTATCACCCTTTGATCCGGTAACACCAGTTGACCCGGTTGCACCTTTTGCACCTGTCACTCCAGTTGAGCCTTTGGCACCAGTTACACCAGTATTACCTGTTACACCGACGGCTCCCGTTGCACCTGTTACACCCGTGGCGCCAGTAACGCCAGTTGGTCCAAGGTCACCTTTAGACCCAGTGACACCGGTAGAACCTTTACTTCCAGTAACACCAGTACTGCCCACGGCTCCAGTGACACCAGTATTACCAATGTCTCCTTTTGATCCTGTAACACCAGTAGATCCCTTGGCTCCAGTGATACCAGTATCACCAAGTTCACCTTTTGCTCCAGTAACACCAGTCGCCCCTTTGCTACCAGTAACCCCGGTGTTTCCTTTAGCACCAGTAATACCTGTTGAACCAGTGCTACCTTTGGCACCCGTGACGCCAGTATCACCACCTGCTCCAGTCACACCAGTTGCACCTATTGAACCCTTGGATCCTGTGACACCAGTAGTACCAGTTTCACCCTTAGCTCCGGTCACACCAGTGTCGCCCTTGGAACCAGTGACACCAGTATCACCCTTGGATCCAGTTACCCCAGTATTTCCTATTTCACCCTTTGCTCCAGTAACACCAGTGTTACCAGTCACACCGACTGCACCGACCTCTCCCTTTGCACCAGTAACTCCTGTATTGCCCTTGGCTCCTGTCACACCTGTGTCACCAGTGTTGCCTTTAGCTCCAGATGCTCCTGTGACTCCCGTGCTGCCCTGTGCACCAGTAACTCCAGTATTGCCCGTTTCTCCTTTCTGTCCTGTTCCGCCTTTTTGACCTGTACTTCCAGTTACACCTGTGTCACCAGTTTCTCCCTTGGAACCTGTTACTCCGGTGTCGCCCTTGGAACCAGTGACACCTGTGTCGCCAGTCTGTCCTTTCTGGCCATCATCTCCTTTCTGGCCCGTACTTCCAGTAACACCTGTATCACCGGTTGTTCCCTTCGAACCTGTTACTCCAGTATCACCCTTGGAACCAGTGACACCTGTGTCACCGGTCTGTCCTTTCTGCCCACCTTCTCCTTTCTGTCCCGTACTTCCTGTGACACCTGTATTTCCGACTTCTCCTTTGGCACCAGTGACGCCTGTGTCTCCCTTGGAACCGGTAACTCCAGTATCACCAGTATTACCCTTTGATCCTGTAACACCAGTGTCTCCTGTCCGGCCCTTGGCTCCTGTAACACCAGTAGATCCAACCTCTCCCTTTGATCCAGTGACACCAGTATCACCATCAACGCCTGTGACACCAGTATCGCCCTTGGCTCCAGTTACACCTGTGTCTCCGGTGATTCCCTTGGCACCGGTAACACCAGTATTGCCCTTTGATCCAGTAACGCCAGTGTCGCCTTTGGAACCAGTGACTCCAGTACTGCCTGTTTCACCTTTAGAGCCAGTTACTCCAGTTGATCCTGTGTCACCCTTACTGCCTGTGACGCCAGTGTCACCTTTATTACCTGTCTCACCCTTTGCGCCAGTTACACCAGTATCACCCTTAGAACCAGTAACACCAGTATCACCGCTGGCACCATTCTGTCCAGTGTCCCCTTTGTCGCCCTTCACTCCTGTAACACCAGTATCTCCCAAGGTACCCTTGGCCCCAGTGACACCCGTTGCTCCGACTTCTCCTTTCCCGCCAGTAGCACCAGTGACGCCAGTAGCACCAGTTACACCTACGGCACCTTCTCCCTTTTCACCTTTTGAACCAGTGACACCAATATCCCCTTTGGCACCAGTGACTCCGATATCTCCCTTTTCCCCAGTTGAACCCTTTGAGCCAGTTACTCCAGTGTCACCTGAAAGAAATCAAGCGATTAAAGAACGATAAATTAAAATCACATGAGAATTTTTTGAAAGCTTATTTACCGAAATTAATTAATGCAAAGAATAAGATCCACTGGTTCCACACTCAACTCATTGCATAGTTGCTACAAGGCACTGGTGTTTCTTGATCTTGGCCCAAGTAACACTTGCTAGTGTATGAAAGACTACGTGACTCCGACAAAGTTACGAATCGCCTTATTTGATACCATCGCTCAAGAGAAAGCCATTATGGCCAATTTGACAGATTATAGTGATTCAGTGGCAGAGTTTCGAATCACAGTGTACTCACCAATCACTCCCTTTGAGCCTGTCACTCCAGTGTCACCCTTGCTGCCGGTAACACCGACGTTGCCCGTTTGTCCACCCTCTCCCTTCTGGCCCGTGGCTCCAGTGACACCGGTGTCGCCGTTAACTCCTTTTTCTCCCGTTGATCCAGTAACCCCTGTTGAGCCAACCTCCCCTTTACTGCCTTTGGAACCAGTTACACCAGTATCGCCAGTAACACCGGAACTGCCCGTGTCTCCTTTTGAACCTGATGAAGAAAACGTGTTCTTATCATTAGAACAATGTGGCGGTTTGCCAGTGTGGTAAGATATTTCGTCTAAGGCATTGAGTCCAGAGAACAAAGGATTATATTGTGTACTTTAAATCTCTGAAGCACTGAATGCCTCAGGTCTCAATAGAACCATAGCTTAATCCACCGGCATGCAATGGGAAAGGACGCCATCGAAATCATGGCATTGAAAACTTCTACCCTGACTCCACATATTACTGACAGCTATATTTACTTTCGTACAGACCGACGAACGATACTCTTATGGCATGCATGGTCACGAACCCCGTGTTGTTCTTTTGTCGCCGGCGTGTCCCCATGCAGCTCTACGCAAACCCAATCAACGTGAGGATGGTTCGTGGTGATTTTAATATCAGTCGTCTCTATATCACGGGTTGATGCCGGCGGTACGTCTCTAAAATGTTAAGATTCCACTGTTGTGACAATCCACATCATTTTGAAAATGCCTCTAATACTATTGTAGAAAACAAAACAGTGATGTAAAGTAAAAACTTACCAGTTACGCCCCCGTTTCCCTTAGCTCCAGTAACTCCAGTATCGCCAGTCCGACCCTTGGCACCAGTCACGCCAGTATCTCCGAGATTCCCCTTTTCGCCCTTGGCTCCCGTTACTCCAGTGTTGCCCGTTGATCCAGTGACGCCGGTAGCGCCTATTTCACCTTTAGCTCCAGTAACTCCAGTGTTGCCCTTCGCTCCAGTCACACCAGTGTCACCTTTACGAAATGGAAGTTAGAATATGATAGGTTAAGATAAAACAACCAGATCAGACTACGTATGGTTGGGATATTTATACACTATATCGAACAGTTAGCCGGCATTCATTTCTTTCTTTCGTCATTGATATTAGATTCAATCTATATTTCAAAGTAATTGACATTTCTCCTTTGGGTAAGACACGATGGATTGACAAAGTTGCTGCTGTTGACACATTCAAGTTGCCGCCAGCTTTCCCCAATCCAGTTAAAAATGTGTCAAACCACTTGTGCCAGGGAATGTTTATGTTAGCTGCAGAGAGTACCGTCAGCTTCACATAGCCTGAGGGAAAACAGACAACATGGCCATCTAGGTTATAGCTTCTGATCATGAGACATAAGATAAACGCTGTGACTCACCCTTGGACCCAGTGACACCAACTGCTCCGACTTCTCCTTTCTCGCCCACGCCTCCCTTGGACCCAGTGACACCAGTATCGCCGTCAACACCAGTGACACCAGTATCACCTTTCTCGCCCGTGTCGCCTTTGGATCCAGTCACACCTGTATTTCCTATCATTCCCTTTGCACCCGTGACTCCAGCAACTCCGACACCGACTTCTCCTTTTTGTCCTGTACTTCCAGTAACACCAGTGGGACCAAGGTCACCCTTGGCGCCGGTAACTCCAGTATTGCCAGTCACACCCGTGTCGCCTGTGACACCAGTGTCACCGACATTACCCTTTGCTCCCGTCACACCAGTAGCACCTTGTGCTCCAGTCACACCGCTTGCGCCGACCTCTCCCTTCTCGCCTTTGTCTCCTTTCGCTCCGGTGACACCAGTAGCACCGGTATCACCCTTGCTACCCGAGGAACCAGTTACACCAGTACTGCCTGAAAGATTGTCAAAACAAATTGAGTTATGACGGACAGACAGGCAAAGGAGATTTTGATTGTTACCCAGGCTCCCTGTTTCGTAGTATATATCGTTGCTTAAAGGACAGCTTCGACTTGGGATTTGGGTGACCAGCCAGGAGGAGGAAGCTCCTGCTCGCCAGCATGGGCCTCACGTTCCATCCTTTTCTCGCTGATCTCCGATAATGATTTTCGCTGGTATTTCGCTGATATTTCAGGTAAGAGTACTGTCGCGTTCTAAAGTCTAGCGACGGAGTGCTTATTAAAAAACAAACGATTTTTGGAGAAGTCGCGGCCACGCTGAAAGCAACTTTTCATGAAAAAAACAACAACATTGTTTAATCGCATTCCCAGATTGTCCCTTTAGCAGAAATAATAATAATAATAATAATAATGATAATAATAAAATGATATTTGTATGACGCCGCTCATGTATATATCGCGGCGCCTCACAGAGATAAAAATAAATAGGCCTAGATACATTACTTAAAAACATCGCGTTTCAAAAGAAAGATGTCAGACCTACAAAGGAACAAGAAATATGTGACGTTGAGTTGGACACAGAGTGATAGCTCAAATCACCACCGTTAGCCGCCAACAGTCCTGTTACACTTGCACACTGCAAATTGCATTCGGATTTCAGGCAGGACTATATATTATAATTTTTCAAAAGGTTTTGTTTTGCATGAAAAAGCCTCGTATCACGCCTTCTTTAATTCGTGTTATCAAACTTGCGAAATACCAAATGAACCCGACGTTGATTTTCATTGCCGGTACTAGAATATCATCTGTTTGTTAAAAAAGAAATCCTTCAATGAATAGAACCATTATCTCTTTTGCTAAAAAGTAATATTGTCAAATGTCAAGCTAATCGGCGTTGTCTCATTTACCTGTGTCTCCCTTTGATCCGGTAACACCGGTGTTTCCCACTTCTCCTTTGTCACCGGTGGCACCTGTCACACCAGTAGCACCTGTAACACCAACATCACCGCCGACGCCTTTGTCGCCCTTGCTGCCTTGGTCACCCTTTGATCCAGTTACACCTGGGAAAATGCATGAAAATTACGAACTGTTCTAAGATTTCAAAAGCGGTATCGCTGAAGAAAATTTCCTTTGGTCAAGATACATAATGGTGGATGGCTATAGAAACCAACGTCCCAGGATTTAATGTTTTACTTCGGACACACTCAGTATTAATTGAGAAACATAATGTAGTGAGTGGGTTTTTCTTAATTACCTGTGTCACCCTTAGCTCCAGTCACACCAGTGTCTCCTTTCTGACCATTTTCTCCCTTAGAACCAGTTACACCAGTATCGCCGTCAACTCCAGTGACACCAGTATCTCCCTTACCACCGGTAGCTCCTTTCTGCCCGTTACCTCCCTTTGAGCCAGTAACACCAGTTGTACCTGGAAGAAATGCACATCATGTGACTAAAAACCAGCCGTAGACAATTTAAAAGGAGGGTCAACCATCAATCGATTTGCTTGTTCAGTGAATAGGTCAAAAGATAGAATGAAAAGTGATAAAGCGTAAGGCAAATGTGTAAATATGATACTTACCAACTTCACCTTTCGATCCAGTGACACCAGTATCTCCATTTTGACCCTTCTCGCCCGTTGAACCAGTAACACCTGTGTCTCCTTTAGAGCCAGTGACACCTGTGTCTCCTTTAGAGCCAGTGACACCGGTGTCTCCCTTGGATCCAGTAACACCAGTGTCACCCGTGATCCCCTTGGCACCGGTTACACCAGTATCGCCTTTAGATCCAGTCACACCAGTATTGCCAGTCACTCCGACGGCACCTGAAACCAGAAATGTTTGAAAATAAATGATATAATATCCCACAGAGATGTGTGTGCTAAGCTGAAACCTGTTGAAAGACCTCGAAAAGGGAAATTCTGATCGAAGGGCCAAAGGTTTTCCTTACTGTTCCTTCCTGCAAGCAGGTTGAAGTGAGCTACTATGGAAATTGCAAGGACAAATAGGTTGAATTGTAAGAATTGCGGAAGTTGATGTTCAGACAAAATACTGTCTGTAGGTAAACTCGCATGAGTGCGAAAATTCATGCTTATAGCTCTTCTAGGGCTCTTAACCGGGGGGGGGGGGGGAATTGTTAGATGTCATGTTTGGCACCTTAAGTAATGATTCCTATCGGTACAACTGGTCAATGGCTGGATTCAAGGTTCAAGTTTTGATCCGAGAACGCGAACTAGAACGGGGAGTTGGTTGTTGACGTCATCAGTTGATTGTTTTGTCTCATCGTATTATTCTCTGTAGGAACTGACTATTCGGCAAGCCCGGCTTACCAAACAGCGACTTTTTTTGCCCTGAATGGAGAGCCGAACTAATTAATATTTGTAGTTTTCGAAGAGCTCATTATCATTCAATACAAGAGAAAATGAATCGAAAGCGAGAAATCGGCCATTGTTAATTATGCGCATATTAATTCAAATATGACGCCACTGCTCTCCGATTGGCTAATGTGTTGTAAAGCCTCCGGCTCGCCAAACAGGGTAGATTTTTTACCTGTTTGGCAAGCCGGGCTGGCCGAACAGGGTGACTTTTTAGTGCTGTTTGGCAAGCGGCTCTCCAAACAGGACAAAAAAAGATGCCTGTTCGGCGAGCGCCTTGCCAAATCGACCCGGCCTATTCTGTATAGCAGACTGGGACATTTAGGCACAATGTTTCATTGCATTTCCGACAAAAGGCAACAAGATATTCGTCGTCAAAAGGCTACTTCGCTCTCGGATCAAGATCGGAACTCCTCTAGATGTTCTTACCTGTGTCTCCCTTGGATCCTGTCACTCCGGTGTCGCCCTTGTTGCCAACTTCACCCTTGCCACCCTTTGAACCTGTCACACCTGAAAAATGAAAATATTAAAAGATAAAAAACGTGTCATGACCGAATTATTTTGATTGAAACTTGGAAAGATCCTCTTAATACCAGATTCCCTTATACTTTCGTCCTGAGTCTGCCTCGGTGTTGTGCCATGCTTTCGTAATATCTTTGCTTAAAGGTATAACAGTTTTAGATACCATAAGATGAAGTACCCTGGGTGCAAGGATTTACCTGAGGTATTCAAGGTCGCAGGTCTCAAGAGAACAACCTTCAATAGGGACATACATTTATCGAAGGGGGGGGGGGGTCGAAGGGACATTAATGACTGATTCAGCGCAGTAGCACAAAGATACCTTCCCCTACCCCAGCACCCCTTCCAAACATACCATGGTTGCTACGGTATATTGTATCACCCAAACTTCCTTCCTCAGAATGTTAGCGTGTTGGGACTGAGATTCATTTTCACAGCAGAAATTCACAGAATAATTCACCCAATAATTCTAAAGTTGAACAATAAATGAAAAATATACACAGTGAACCGCCAAATTGGCGTCGGAAGATTTAGCGAAAAAAACGTTGATTCGCGAAAATAATAGTTGCGAAAATATTTCATACCCGAACTGAAATGACATTTTGCAATCCTTGATCAACCTTTGAAAACCTTTATTATCTGAAATGTTCGCGAAACGCTAAAAGAAAAGACGCGAAATTTGGCGAATTTGAGGCTTACCAGTATTTCCGTCGACTCCAGTCACACCGATATCTCCCTTTTGACCGGTTTCACCCTTAGAACCAGTAACACCAGTCGATCCTGGAATATGAATTGAAAGTAAAGATGGTTGGCATGTACATACTCTATTCATCTTCTGTTTCATTTTGAATTGGAGTTATTGCGTTTTAATGCCTTCCGGTTTAAGAAGAACAAAACACCCGGATTATTCAAAGAATACTTGGTACAATACAATAACACCCGCTTGTGTATTGTACTTGAAAGCAAAACCCTGGCGAGAGAAGTAAGAACTAGCAAAGTAAAACACGATAACGTACCTGTGTTGCCCTTTGCTCCAGTAACACCAACGTTGCCAACTTGCCCTTTGTCTCCCTTGGCCCCGGTTACGCCAGTATCACCCTTCGACCCAGTAATTCCAGTTGCGCCGATTTCTCCTTTGCCTCCCTGAGCTCCGGTAACACCAGTATTACCAGTTACACCAACCACGCCTTGTTCTCCTTTTTCTCCAGTTGCACCTTTGGTGCCAGTAACACCAGTATCACCGTTCACTCCAGTGACACCACCGACTCCCTTCTCGCCAGTAGATCCCTTTGAACCGGTCACTCCAGTGTCGCCCTTTGAGCCAGTAACACCCGTGTCACCCTTTGAACCAGTGTCACCCTTTGAACCTGTTACACCAGTTTTACCAAGATTGCCCTTCGCACCTTTTGCACCTGTAACTCCAGTGTTGCCCTTTGACCCAGTTACGCCCGTATCGCCCTTTGATCCGGTAACACCAGTGGCACCGATTTCTCCTTTCCCTCCCTTAGCTCCAGTAACACCAGTGGCACCAGTAACACCAACCACGCCTTGCGCTCCTTTTTCTCCAGTTTCACCTTTGGCACCAGTAACACCAATATCACCGTCAACTCCTGTTACACCAAAATTTCCCTTGTCGCCTGTAGAGCCTTTAGAACCTGTAATACCAGTGTCGCCCTTGGAACCAGTTACGCCAATGTCTCCCTTTTGTCCAGTCGTGCCCTTTGACCCTGTCACACCGATGTCTCCTTTAGCTCCAGTTCCACCTTTAGCACCAGTTACACCCGTGTCACCCTTTGAGCCTGTCACTCCAGTGTCACCTTTTACTCCAATTTCGCCTTTAGAGCCGGTAACCCCAGTGTCTCCTTTCTGGCCATTTTCTCCTTTGGAACCAGTAACACCAATATCACCATCAACTCCAGTGACACCGATATCTCCCTTATCCCCAGTCCCACCTTTAGCTCCAGTTACGCCAGTGTCACCCTGCTGGCCGTTATCACCTTTCGCACCAGTAACACCTGTATAACCCTTTGCTCCCGTTACACCAGTATTGCCAGTCACACCTATGTCACCCTTTGCTCCTGTGACACCTGTTGATCCCTTGTTACCATTGTCACCCTTGGCACCGGTGACACCAGTGTCACCTTTTATACCAGTTACACCAACGGCACCGACCTCTCCTTTGCCTCCCACCGCTCCAGTTACACCAGCATTTCCAACTTCACCTTTGTCTCCGGTTGCACCAGTAATACCAGTGCTTCCCACGCTTCCAGTTACACCGACGTTTCCTACCTCACCCTTTTGTCCGGTAACTCCAGTCGCACCAGTGTCTCCCGTTTGGCCTTTCTCTCCCTTTGAACCTGTGACACCAGTGTCTCCATCTACTCCGGTCACACCGACGTTTCCCTTGTCGCCTGTAGAGCCCTTGCTACCAGTCACTCCAGTATTGCCTTTGTCACCAGTGTCTCCCTTAGCTCCAGTTACACCTGTGTCACCTTTGCTTCCAGTAACACCGGTAACGCCAATATCTCCTGTTTCACCTTTAGAGCCGGTCACACCGGTGTCCCCCTTTTGACCATTGTCACCTTTGGAACCAGTAACACCAGTGTTTCCTGTTACTCCAGTTACGCCAACAACTCCTTTCTCACCTGTAGAGCCCTTGCTACCAGTCACTCCAGTATTGCCTTTGTCGCCAGTTTCTCCCTTAGTTCCGGTTACACCAGTGTCTCCCTTGCTTCCAGTAACACCCGTAACACCAATATCTCCTGTTTCACCTTTAGAGCCGGTCACACCAGTGTCCCCCTTTTGACCATTGTCACCTTTGGAACCAGTAACACCAGTGTTTCCTGTTACTCCAGTTACGCCAACAACTCCTTTCTCACCTGTAGAGCCCTTGCTACCAGTCACTCCAGTATTGCCTTTGTCGCCAGTGACTCCCTTAGCTCCTGTGACACCGGTGTCTCCTTTGCTTCCAGTAATACCCGTAACACCTGTATCCCCTGTTTCACCCTTAGAGCCGGTTACTCCAATATCTCCCTTCTGACCGGTGTCACCCTTGGAACCAGTAACACCAGTATTGCCTGTTACACCAACGACACCTTGTTGGCCCTTTTCACCAGTAGCTCCTTTGCTGCCAGTAACTCCAATGTCGCCCTTTTGACCAGTTTCGCCCTTCGAACCAGTAACACCAGTATCACCAACGACGCCAGTAACTCCAATATCACCTTTGTCTCCAGTAGCACCTTTGCTTCCTGTAACACCAATATCACCTTTCTGACCATCGTCACCCTTTGAACCTGTAACACCAGTGTTGCCCGTTACACCAACGACGCCTTGTTGGCCCTTTTCGCCAGTACCTCCTTTGCTGCCAGTAACGCCAGTGTCTCCCTTTTGACCAGTTTCACCCTTTGAACCAGTTACACCAGTATCCCCATCGACACCAGTAACTCCATTATCACCCTTGTCTCCGGTGTTACCTTTAGCTCCAGTTACGCCAGTGTCACCTTTGCTGCCGGTACCACCTTTAGCTCCGGTAACGCCAGTGTCTCCTTTACTTCCAGTTACACCTACGGAACCCTTCTCACCAACTTCTCCTTTCGAACCAGTGACACCAGTATCGCCAGTAACACCGGCATTTCCTTTGGCTCCTGTCACACCAACCGCACCAGTTACACCAGTGTCTCCTTTAGCCCCTGTTGTGCCAGTGGCTCCCTTGGCACCAGTGACACCAGTATTACCTGTCCCGCCAGTGCTGCCCTTGGATCCAGTAACGCCAGTATTTCCGACCTCACCTTTCTGACCACTCTCGCCCTTGCCTCCAGTGTTACCTTTGGAGCCGGTCACACCAGTGTCTCCCTTCTGGCCATTTTCTCCCTTTGATCCAGTAACACCAGTATCGCCATCAACTCCAGTTACACCGATATCTCCTTTGGACCCTGTGACGCCAGTAGATCCTGTATCGCCCTGTCCACCTGATTGACAAAACAATTGTATCTTTATAAAAAACAATCTTTGAAAAACCGTCAGATTCATACCAATTATTGCTAATTTTGATGTCTCCCGAATGCTACGCAGGATTTCTTCGAGATGAAAGCCTGGTTTAGGTATTGGAATAATTATAGTCAATTCATAAATGTATGTCCGCATCATTCGGGGCTCTGGAGGACATCTAGTCGGATTTCTTTCAAGTTTTTTTTATTGTTCCTTGCCTCAAAACCAAACAGGATTTTGGGGATTTAGCATTCTCAAGGCTGAAATTACAAAAATTGTCAGCAAAGTCCAACGGCAATTGGGGGAGCTGGGGGGGGGTCCCCTGAACAGCCCAAATTTTGATTCTGGATATTTCTCATTTATTCTTGGCACATGAGTAGATGGACACAAAAAATGCTCGAATTCCATGCACTACGTCAATGTACATAAATGCATACAAAAAATATTTCGTTCCCATAGTTACTAAAATGAGACGAATCTGTTTGGTTTTGAGGCAAGGATCAATAAAAAAACAAGGCCGGGTCTATTTGGCAAGCCGCTCGCCGAACAGGCATCTTTTTTTGTCCTGTTTGGAGAGCCGCTTGCCAAACAGCACTAAAAAGCCACCCTGTTCGGCCAGCCGGGCTTGCCAAACAGGTAAAAAATCTACCCTGTTTGGCGAGCTGGAGACTTTACTTTAATATTAATGAGTTCGGCTCTCCAATCAGGACAAGAAAAAGTCGCTGTTTGGTAAGCCGGGCTTGCCAAGTAGTCACTTCCAAAAAACAAACCTCCAGAGCCCCAAACTATGCGGCCATATCATTTATGAATGAACTGTCGTCTGTTCGATTTGGCCTCTGCCGAAACAAAACTGCGTATATTTTCTTAATTTATAATAACAATGACGTATCGCCCGAATCCACCCGGAAACTATCAGAACAATAAATACCTTTAACTCCAGTTACTCCAGTATTTCCGATTTCTCCTTTCTGGCCCGAGGTTCCAGCAACACCCTTGGCGCCAGTAACACCAGTATTACCAGTGACACCAGTATCACCTACAACTCCCTTTGCTCCAGTTACACCAGTGTTTCCTATGTCACCAGTCGATCCTTTAGCGCCAGTAACTCCAGTGTCGCCCTTGGAACCTGTAACACCTGTATCCCCGTTACTACCAGTGGAGCCTTTAGCTCCTGTGACGCCAATATCCCCACCGACACCAGTGATACCAACATCTCCTTTGTCTCCTGTAGCTCCCTTTGCTCCAGTGACACCAGTATCTCCAGTGACACCAGCGTTACCAAACTCTCCCTTTTGTCCGACTTCGCCCTTGGAACCAGTGACACCAGTATTACCCGTTTCACCAGTGTCCCCCTTTGAACCTGTGACTCCAGTTGTGCCGACTTCGCCTTTCTCACCGCCACCTCCTTTCTGACCTCCGTCACCTTTGGATCCGGTTACGCCAATATTTCCCTTGCTGCCAGTCACACCAGTATCTCCTTTCTCGCCAGTCTGGCCCTTCGCACCTGTGACACCAGTGTCGCCTTTGGCTCCAGTTACACCAGTATCTCCCTTTTGACCACTGGTACCCTTAGAACCAGTAACGCCGGTATCGCCATATACTCCTGTGACACCTGTATTTCCTTTCTCACCAACTTCGCCTTTCGAACCCGTGGAGCCAGTGACGCCAACTGCTCCTGTATTACCCTTGATCCCCTGTGAGCCGGTTACACCAGTTGTGCCTGAATTGGAAAAACTTCCGATAAAAAATTGACCATGAACAGTAATAATCAGAAAGTAGCAAAAAATGTGAAAAGTCGAAGATGGCATCCACCTTTAGTTCCCTACCTTGATCCCCTTTCTCGCCTACTTCACCTTTGGCTCCAACATCCCCAGTTGCACCAGTAACACCAGTATTACCAGTGTTCCCAGTTACACCAGTATCTCCCGTAGAACCCTTAACTCCAGTCACGCCAGTGTCTCCTTTGCTGCCGGTGTCGCCCTTACTTCCAGTTACTCCAGTATCACCAGTCTGGCCCTTGCTGCCTGTTACTCCAGTGTCACCAGTTTGGCCTTGAAAAGAATGTATTGGAGTATAGTTAGGAAGGACGTAAATAATAAATTGTATAGCGCCCATTCCAAGTGTCCTGCCCACACAGGTGCTTTCAGGAAGAGCAGGATGTTCAGCCATGTCTTTTAACTGGCCAGAGCACCACTCTCACATACGTAATAGTCAAGCGAGTTCGACAGTTTGGCAAGGCAAGACGCAGACCATCTAAAATTCCTTGAAATCATCAGAATTTGGAGCTGTATTAACCTATTGTGAAACGGACTTTTTTTCCTTGACCACCACCGATTCGAGTACAGCCGTGTCCCATATCGGGGACACTCGCGGTTTGCAGATCCGTGCTTGACTGACTTCAACGACGACTACTTTTGGCATGTCGAAAAGCTACCCTGTCCACATGAGTACACAAATAGACTGATGAAATTCGTATTCAAGTAATGGCATTTCCAAGACGACAAAACAAACATTTTTGCTTTTACCTTTCTCTCCCGTAGAACCAGTTACGCCAGTATCACCAGTGACACCAGTCGCACCCACGGCACCGGTTACACCAGTTGATCCCGTTGAACCAGTATCTCCCTTTGATCCAGTAACACCAGTATCTCCCTTTGATCCAGTGACACCAACATCTCCTTTGTCGCCTGTAGATCCTTTTGCGCCAGTTACACCAGTCGCACCTCTGCTTCCAGTAACACCAGTGTCACCAATCTCGCCTTTGGAACCAGTAACGCCAGTGTTTCCTTGGTCACCTTTGACCGATGCTCCCTTTGCGCCGGTAACACCAGTATTTCCTGTAGTACCTTGATCACCTTTTGCACCGGTTACACCTGTAATTATTTATACTTAAATCATTACCCGTTGTTCCAGTTCAACATGCAACTGATTACACATATTACTGATCATTCAACTTCGCCGAAGCTGATGATGTTGCTGAGACAATACTGTCAGCTAACTTCAGGTTCAAAGTCACGAAATCAACTTAAGTTATTCTTAAGCAAACTTTTCTGTCGTGACACTAATTAATGGTCATTGCATTTTCGTGATGCATTATTTTGTAAGCTTAGTGTTGGCAATGAAACGGATTGGTATTTAGATCCGGGGTGTAGTGACCTTAATTTAACCACCGCGCGTTATGGATGGCAAAATGGTGTTTAGCCGATTTCACATGATATTTTATTTTGCTCCTCATCAGTCACTTTCATGTGATACGTGCAAGTCATCACGTTAACGTACGGCTGTTCACTGATTGTGTAATAGGTAGGCCTGTATAGAAACAGCCTATATAATTAGCCTGAACTTTCTTGAAGCACAGTTGAGTAGTACTAACCAGTTGCTCCTTTAGCTCCAGTGACACCAGTAGTCCCAGTGCTACCAGTAGCTCCCTTCGAACCTGTCACACCAGTGGATCCAAGTTCTCCTTTTTCTCCCGTGGCGCCAGTAACACCAGTGCCACCATCAACTCCGGTAATGCCTGCATCACCCGCTGCGCCTTTCTGTCCCGTTGCACCAGTCACGCCAGTTGCTCCAGTCACGCCTGTAAATCCGGTTGATCCCTTTGATCCTGTGACTCCAGTATCACCCTTGATGCCGGTATTTCCTTTGGCTCCTGTAACACCAGTAGAACCACCATCGCCTTTCGTGCCTTGGTCACCTTTGGAACCTGTTATTCCAGTGTCTCCTTTAGCACCAGTGACGCCAGTGGCACCCACTGCTCCAGTAACGCCAGTATTACCCTTTGCCCCTGTAACGCCAATGTCACCTTTCTGGCCAGTTGCACCCTTTGCTCCAGTGACACCAGTGTTACCAACTTCTCCTTTTGATCCCGTTACACCTACAGCTCCCGTTGCGCCTTTCGAACCAGTAACACCAGTCGACCCACCTTGACCCTTCTGACCATTATCTCCTTTGGCGCCAGTAACGCCGGTGGCTCCTGAAAAGTAGAACATCATTGATAAAAAGTTGTTCATTCTTAAAATGACTATAAATGATAATGATGATATTGCAGCCTATTGCCCCAATCTTATAGAATTTTAGGGGAGGTGCTGTGGTCGACAAAGATACATGTACACAGCTACGTTCGGGCCATTCTGCAATTAATGAAGATAGCAGTATTTGTTTAATGAGAGTGCAGTTGAGATTAGTCCAATTTAGTTCGATAGCTGAAAAGTACATGTATATGTCTGTTCCCAGTGCTATACGCTTGCTAACAGAAATAAAAATTTAAACTCACCAAGTCCACCCTTGGCTCCAGTAACACCAGTGTCTCCAGTTACACCTGTATCACCCTTGGAACCCGTCTCTCCCTTGGATCCAGTCACACCTGTATCACCAGTGACTCCAGTGTCGC
This sequence comes from Lineus longissimus, assembly GCF_910592395.1. Classification (NCBI taxonomy): domain Eukaryota; kingdom Metazoa; phylum Nemertea; class Pilidiophora; order Heteronemertea; family Lineidae; genus Lineus; species Lineus longissimus. The sequence continues at coordinate 7,171,958 of NC_088324.1, read as the reverse complement.
CAACGACACCCTTAGCTCCAGTTACACCGGTGTTACCCTTCGCTCCTGTCACGCCAATGTCACCTTGTTGACCAGTTGAACCCTTGGCTCCAGTTACTCCAGTGGTACCAACTTCACCTTTTGCTCCTGTAACACCTACAGCCCCGGTCTCGCCCTTGGCACCAGTGACTCCTGTGTTTCCAGCACTGCCCTCCAGACCCTGGTCTCCCTTGGAACCAGTGACACCAGTTGTACCTGCAAAATTATTCAGGTAGATTCAGTAAAATGCAATGAAAATAGGTTCGTGAAAAGCAAGTGGAAGAAAGTGTTTGAAAAACATATCGAAGTACAAAAATGTAATCATATGATTTCCATCTTTATTGATCGCTTAAATCAAAAACGAAGAGACAGTGAAGATGGATTTCATGATTAAATGTGCAGACATTTTGTCAAATTGTTATTCTCCCCCCTCATCAAATTAACAATATAAAAATACGCTCAGTCATTATATTTGTACTCATTTTTAGCAGTCTGTCTCCACTCAGTGGTCACTAATTACATGAAACAGGACGAGTGATACAGTAAATCTTATCGGTATATTCAAAACTATCTATTTACAGTCGGACAGTCGGTCACTGATAATAGACATATATTTAGAGGTCCTCCTTACGTACCAGTTGTTCCTTTAGCTCCAGTGACACCAGTGCTACCTGTGCTACCAGTAGCCCCCTTTGAACCGGTTACACCAGTAGCTCCAATTTCTCCCTTTTCTCCCTTAGCTCCGGTGACGCCAGTATTACCATCAACTCCAGTAACGCCAACATCTCCCGTTGTGCCTTTCTGTCCCGTTGCGCCAGTCACGCCAGTTGCCCCAGTCACGCCTGTATCTCCGGTTGATCCCTTGGATCCAGTCACGCCAGTATCGCCTTGAGTACCGCTGCCTCCCTTGGCTCCAGTTACGCCAGTGGCACCACCATCGCCTTTCGCGCCTTGGTCACCTTTGGAACCTGTCACTCCAGTGTCTCCTTTATTGCCAGTCACACCTGTGGCACCCGTTGCTCCAGTAACACCAGTATTACCCATTGCTCCTGTCACGCCAATGTCACCTTTCTGGCCAGTTGCACCCTTTGCTCCAGTGACACCGGTATTACCAACCTCACCCTTCGCACCGGTAACACCAACGGCTCCTGTTTGGCCTTTTGAACCAGTAACGCCAGTGTCTCCAACATTGCCCGTCTCACCCTTTTCTCCAGTGCTTCCAGTGACGCCTGTGTCGCCTGAGAAAAAGTAAAGATAAAATGAAATGAAATATAGTCTGTGTTGATGGACAACAGTTTAGGTGATAAATACCCTCTACCGATCTCTATGAGCAAAATATCAGGTTCAAAGTTGTAGCAGGATGGATTAGTTGTATAGAGACACTCTTCCAAAGCTTGTGAGTTCAGTCTCAAGACAGGGGTTTTTTTTCTACCGATTGAATGTTTATGAACAACAATTCAGAACCACCACAGGTTTGATGCCGTGCATTAAGTATGACAGCATTTGCACCATCTAAACCTTGATTCTTAAGACTCAATCCGCAATTTAATGTCGTTTAGGTTTTCTTGTTTCTTTGGGCGGACCGAAAATATCAGCTATTTCAATACAGATCAAATTTGCTGCAGTCGTGTTAGATGTACTATGATTACATTATTTTCAAGAAGGGTAGATATCTATAATGCAATATAGGAACTATAATACGGCAAATCATGATGTGTTATATTTACCTCCTACTCCCTTTGCGCCAGTAACACCAGTGTCGCCAACTTCACCTTTGTTTCCCGTTGAACCAGTCACACCAGTGTCGCCGACTTCTCCCTTGCTCCCAGTGGCTCCAGTGACACCAGTATCTCCTTTGCTACCGGTAACGCCAGTATCACCAGTATCACCTTTATCTCCTTGGCTACCTGTGACGCCAGTATCTCCAGTAGAACCTTTCTCACCGACTTGACCCGTTGCGCCAGTAACTCCAGTATCGCCTATGCTACCGGTTGAGCCTTTTGAACCAGTTACTCCAGTCGCTCCAGTGCCACCCTTGGCTCCAGTTACCCCAGTCGCACCAACTTCACCCTTCCCTCCTGTGGCACCTGTTACCCCAGTGTCGCCTTGGTTTCCCTTGGCTCCAACTTCACCCTTAGCGCCTGTAACTCCAGTATCTCCTACCTGGCCAGCTGTTCCTTTGGCTCCAGTAACTCCTGTTGAACCAGTTTGTCCTTTTGCGCCGGTTACACCAGTGGATCCAATTTCTCCTTTCTCGCCCTTGGCACCAGTTACACCAGTGTCACCATCAATACCAGTGACTCCAAGAGCCCCTACATCGCCTTTGTTTCCACTTGATCCCGTTACACCTGTTGCCCCTTGAACTCCAGTAACGCCAGTTGCACCAGTAGACCCTTTGGAACCGGTAACACCAGCTGCGCCTGTGTCCCCTTTTGCACCAGTAACACCTGTGTCACCAATGTTACCAGTTTGACCTATACTTCCAGTTGCGCCAGTCACCCCAGTAGCACCAGTTGCACCTTTTGATCCAGTGACCCCAGTATTTCCAGCTAGTCCGGTTGGGCCCTGTGCTCCTGTGACTCCTGTGTCACCAGTCAATCCTTTGGCACCAGTTACACCAGCGTCACCCTGGTTGCCTTGAGAACCCGTCTCTCCCTTATCACCTTTGCTACCTTGATCTCCCTTAGCACCAGTAACACCAGTGTCTCCAGTGATTCCTTGACTACCTGTGGCACCTTTGGCGCCAGTTACTCCAGTTTCACCAGTGCCGCCAGTGTCACCTTTGGATCCAGTAACACCTGTTACACCAGTATTGCCTTTGGAACCAGTGACTCCAGTATCACCATTATCGCCTTTACTACCTTTGCTCCCAGTGCTGCCCTTGGCACCAGTTACACCAGTATCGCCAATGCCTCCTTTGCTTCCAGCTCCACCGGCTTCTCCTTTCTGACCATCAGTAGCATCGACTCCAGGTTCACCCTTGGAACCAGTGTCCCCCTTTTGCCCTGTGCTACCCGTCACACCAGTGTCGCCAAAGTCTCCCTTGGTTCCAGTCGCACCAGTTACACCGGTTGCACCTTGACTTCCTGTTTGCCCTATCTCGCCTTTTGAGCCTGAAAAGCGTAAGGATTTATACAGTGAAAGTCGAACCGCAAATCAAAACATTTTTGCATAAATCAGTAGATGAAAAGGACTGGTCATGCATCTTGAAATCACCCACATGATGTTAACTTACCTACCGGTTGTCGCTTTTAGTGGATTTAACAGGCAATTTGAGAAGTCATTCAAATTTACTTACCAGTGTTTCCCTTTGCTCCAGTGACGCCAGTATCACCAAGGTTTCCAGCCTCTCCCTTGTCGCCTTGGCTACCGGTGTTGCCCTTCGAACCAGTTACGCCAGTTTCACCTACGCTACCGTTACTACCAGTTGCTCCCTTCTCCCCTGCACACCCAGTGTCACCCTTGGCACCCTGGCTGCCTGTGACGCCAGTGTCTCCCCTCGACCCAGTCACACCTGTAGCGCCAGTGCTACCTTTCTCTCCAGCCGATCCGGTGTCGCCCTTCGCTCCGCTCACGCCAGTATCGCCCTTGTCCCCAGCTTGTCCTTGGACACCAGTCACGCCAGTATCACCGAGGAGACCAGTGTCTCCTTTATCGCCTTTATCACCCTGATCGCCTTTGGCGCCATCCACACCATTGGCGGGGTCATTTCCGTTAGAGCCCTTGTAAACATAAACGAAAAATATGTTCATATTTTACCAGAAAGATGATGGAGAACTCAGTTACGATCCTCTCGTTAACATACAAATTATAGCCTGATTCTTGCAGTAAGTCTTGCGGAACTGCAGAACTTTTCCATATGGTGGGCATTTTCTACTGGTTTCACATTTGGATGAATAATGCGTTTGCGTTATGGCGGAAAGATGTAGCGGTAAAATATGTCCTGAGATAGAGTGTCCTAGCTAGGACAATGATTCTATCATGCACGTTTAAACTTTTGCAGTTCGGTTATATTTACCCGTGCTCCTTTGTCGCCTTTCGTAGACTGGCCGAGTAAAACTGAAAATGAATAAAGATGAAAATGAATAAAGAGACAAAGATTATGTCAAATATTGACCACAAGTAGAAAAAAATAACAGTAATGCTATTTTAAGATCTAAATAAATGAGCATTTTTTTTGAACTAGAAGAAAATCAATAAACTTGAAAAGCTTGTAAGCACTTTACAAGGACACTGAACAGATCTGATGTTTGCCACCTAGGGATGAATCAGTGAACTAGAATAAATGGCGTTTGTTCCGGAATCTTTTGCAGGCTTTATTGTCGACGTGTTCATCGCGCCGAGTCTAGCTTATTGATCTGCTCCGGACTGTTCAACAAGAATGAGAAGGTTCTTTTTCACTGCCCGAGAAAATGAAACATGTAGGCCGAAGCGATGGTCCTGCTTAATCCCCTTTAAATTCAGTATATCTGGTAACGCACAACTTCTCTTCAAAACGGGATTTTTATGGCAATAAAACTAACTTTAAACCACGACATGCCGGACCCCGAAATTCGACGGGATCCATTCCTCAGTATAGTTATAGGCATGGCTCCCTATTACATGTATTTGCATTTCGAAAATTTAACACCAAGAAGAAGAAGAAGGCATACACATAATCGTTATTCTATGATCAAGGCATTAGTCGTTCGGAAAAGTTAATGCGATCTTCCCAAAGTTTGTTCAAATGGAACAATGACGGCAAATTGGGACATAGCTCATTATGTTCATTGGCGCAATAATTGGAACAGACGGTTCGACATTGCCATCTAATGGATTGAGACAAGTTCATTAAAGATCTTTTTTTACATTATACTGATTGCTTGTCAAATGTTAGCAAAGCTCACGCACACTCAAACCGATTGTTTCCCAAATGTTAGAAAATTTCCTAATCGACATCATGAGATTTCGCAAGTATTTTATGTCAGAGTATTCCAAGCCCGATTATGTCTCCCTGTTCTTCAATGCTATAGAATAGACTGGACACAGGCACTCGTTGGAACCTCTTCCGGACGGGAAGTGATGTCACCCTAAAGTGCAATCCCACAGGAATTCCAATTTCATCGCTGGCATTACTTTAATTTTCCCTTGCCTTTTAAGACCTATCAACTCCCATGAAACATGTTTCATGGGTTAGGTGTTATCAATTTTTCCTGATGACCCTTCAATAAGACATTAGAAAAATGAGAACTTGGCCTAGGTACGCGCGCGCTTTGTTTTAGACTATAGAACGTGTATTGGACTAGGCCTGACGTATTTCAACTGCGAGGTCAGGGGCAAAAGAACGTAATGCGTGACAATGTCGAGAAATCCAAATGAAAATCATTATACTACATTCAGTGCAAGGAATTATTCTCCATGTTTGAGGCAATTTTGAATGAAAACTAAAATGAAAAATATATACATAAGACGCTGGTCCGTCCCCGATGAGTTGATATCGAATTCAGAGCGGATGACGAAGGGCAACTGTGGAGAGGTTCAGATTTTAATCCGAGCGCGAGAACGAGGTTGCATTCTGACAACGGATATCGCGTTGCCTCTTGTCTGGAGCGCTATGAAAAAGGGTGCCATCAATGCCTGGCATGCCTAAAATTGTAATACAACACAATCAAGCTGATTCTATGACGTCAACCTTAAATTAACCGAGTTGTCGTTCTCGGCTCGAAATCTGCACCGCAGGTGGTATTCCCTTTAACTCTAGAAGTGTTGATTAACTTACGTCCTTCATAAATAGTTACACCAATCGAATGGACCATCATGAGCGGGATACTGGTATCGAAGTCATACGATTTCGAAACTTCCGGAAAGGTGTTTTCATAGTTGTGCGAGAAGAGCGGGTAGAAGAGAGTCGAGAATGGCATCGGATCGACCACGCCCTCGTTCGACCACCCTAACATGTCATAAGTTTCGTAGATATTACAGAATTCATCTCTTTCCAGGTAAAACTGAAATGGATATAGACAGTTTTAAGGGTAAGCCAAAAAGAAAAAAACAACAACTTCATTTTGAAGGAGTTCCAATTGCTTCAGGATTTCAAGGCATTGCTATGGCAGTGTGATGATAAACCCTTAATCATTACCTGGAGTTTGGTATCTATAGCCATTCACCATGTTGATAATTCGTCATCGAATATACTACGACTGAAATCTCCACGGGACTTAATTTACTCTCACACCGAAATGCACCGATTCAAACAAAGAAGAATACAGGAGCAAAGCCGTAACACATGTGTTGTTGCTACTCACCCGAATAGGTGGCCCTCAAAGCCGTAAACAAGTTTACAGATACGGATGCGTATTGGTGAAAGTTTTTTTGTATAAAATAATATTTCAGTAATTTAAACAAAAAACAGTACAGGAGACAGAATGAATATTGAGTAATGGAACAGTGGGTTTAAATTTCCGAGGCATACTTTTTTCGCAGGAGTAATCCTTTTCAAAACGGGACTATTTGACCATGTATAATGTACATTATGTACAGGCGTGTCCGATGAGGGAAAAAATCTCTGAAACCGAGTTTGCAATGCATGACGAGATGTCCCGAGAATGCGCGAATAGACCAAACCTCGTCAACCTACGTACCGTTTGATTTCCCACCATGGCAGGCGTGAGGAGAACCCGTTTCTCAAACTCTAACGTATAATTCCCCGAGGCAGTGTCCAAAAGATTTGTTTTTGACCATATCTGAAGTCGTATATATTGTTCCACAGAGAAATCTGGTTTGATATACATATGGAATGATTTTAAAACACCAGTAGCTAACGTTAATCCATTGTCTACGTATGTGTTTCCTGAGCCATAGTCCACATTCCGAGCACGATCGATTATATCTTGTCCTCTATAAACTTCAGCACCTAGAAATGTCGAGAAAACAAAGGTGAAAAAACCCAACACGTAATTATAATAGAAAAGGTAAAACCAAACGTTTAACTTTGATCTTACTTTGACCGTATTTCACGGATATGAATAATGAAAAGCTGCTTGAATCTTACGATAGAATTCTATTTTTTTAAGGCTTTACTAATTACATGTACTCCAAAACAATACAATGAACGAAGTTATGAATAACACTTTAGTTTCTCGACGTTAACGATTTTGTGCACCTCATGTTAGCTAATCCACCTCGAGTTAAAACATTTTACATGAACGAAGAAAAATCTGTCTATACTTACTTGACGCTGTATGGTAGACTGATGCTGAAAAGACCAGTAACAACAACCCAACCGATATCGAATTTCCCGAAGTCATTTTTTATCCAATCGAAGGAACATGGGCCAATTCATAAATTGATCAAGACAAGGAAGTTTTGGTTTTATATAGAAAAGCACCTCCTTGAGACAAGCGGGGATCTCACGAAAGCTTGGATAAAATGATCCTCGCAAGGACGTATTGGTTTTTTTTTCCAGAATGGTCGGTCAGTCTTTGGGTGTATCCAGGAATAAGGTTCACAGGTGAGATCTTAGGGTTTAACTGAACCGGTGCAAACAAGGGCCAAACTAACACATAAGGCAATGTTCTGGTTGAGTTACTTGACGTCAGAACAGGTTGCATGAATGGTCACGCATTTCTAAGGCCCGCATACTGCAGTTTGCGTAGGAACATGGACGTTTTGCACGCCCGATGGACGGAATAATCAACTTAATTTTACTACGGTATTTTCAGCTCTTCGGAGATCAGTTCTTTTGATGTGTATAGCTCGTTCGTCACCGAATACCAGATAAGAAGACTGTTTACACTTGACCCATTTTATTTAGGCTGCGTAACCCTATGCTGTACGCCAGCGCAGTTTTTCCATGTTTAATGTTCGTTTACACGGGCCGGATCAAAGACAAATTACCGTGGTGAAAACATGCGCAGTTGTTCAGGCAGGCAGCAGGGGTATCAGACCTCGAACTGACCAATGTCTGTGTTTGTATTTCATTTTCACCTCGCTCGAACTGAGAGATACGCGAACCGGTACTCGCTCGAACTGACCAATGTCTGTGTTTGTATTTCATTTTCACTTCGCTCGAACTGACAGATATGCGAACCGGTACTCGCTCGAGTCGCGATCCCCGCTTGGTGCATTCTCGAATCGACCAGCATTCTCTGGCCTTTGGGCTTTGTCGAGTTGGGCTTCTGAGGGTAGCATCAATCGAAATTTCCGTGAACTGGTGCTCAGCTTCCATCAGATATAATGCCCTTTAATCTGTACTTATCGGCATATCTGATTTATCTGTACTGTTCTAATTTACGAATAAGTTCATAAACAACACAATTCTATTAGAATGAGCTATTATACATGTATACAATGAAACAATAATAAGAAATTCCTATTCCATGCATCACGGTAAACTATGCAAAGAGGTAAATTACGACACTGCCGGCCATAACACTGTGCAATTTCTTGTAGTAAAATGTCTTGTAGTAATTAGCAGATGCCATAATTACACATTACAAAAACAACTTTCAAAACCATGAGCTACGCTGCTTGGATGACTTTCCGGTCAAGCTGACAACACACCTGGCTTTGACTGAGCCTTTAATTAGGTAACATTTTGGCGTTAAACACGCTGGGTGTTAATTGCCTGACGCTGCGAATCTTGTTGAAACAAGCATCTCATATTGAGTACACACGGATGCTTGCATACCACATGAGGCTTCTAGACTACAGCGCTTATACACCAGAAGTCAAGCGATCGTAATTAATGCTGTAAATGATGCAAAAGACGGGTTTGACATGACAACTACACAAGGTTGATCTATGAAGTTTAAACACATTAGGACAGGCCAAGAAAAGGCTGTTTCGTCCTCTCTTCATCAAGAGCAGTTATGAGCATCGTTATGAAATATCCACGGGAAACAGTTTGCTGCAGCTTTTTTCCACGAAGAACATGCCGATTTGTCGGAAGGTTGCGCGCGCGCAGCATATTTACACTTTTTTTAAATTCCATGCAGCAAAGTTTAAACACAGGAGGACAGGCCAAGCAAAGGCTGTTTTGTCCTCGCTTCATCAATCTTCCTTAAAGGTGGGGGCGTCAGGATCATTCGCTGCGTGTGCGCAGACTCCACCGGAAACGTCTCAGTCGAAAACAAACACTTAGAGTCACGTGACTGTGCTTTGATGCGGTCGCTTGTAGCAAGCATCAGGCGGAGAATCATCAAAGATCGGATGGTTTTCTCTCGCTCTCGAATTTCATGCATTAATAATCGACACATTTTGAATAAAACTGTCAACACAGAAATGCAACTTAATAGGCTGATGCTATTTTTGAAGAATGTTTTTTTCATCAAATATAGTGTTTTCTAATATTTTCGCTTAAATAAGTACAATGTATATAAATTCCTTCGTCTGTGTGTCGCGCCTATTATTGAAAATCAATCATTTACACACTGTATAAGCAACACAATTATTCGTCCGGCGATCCGACTGTCATACTACGTTTCCAGACTAATGGGAAGGCAATTGTATAAGTTCAAGAAGTTGACACAAGTATATCCGCAAATGTAGTCCAATAACTCATTCATTGAGATAGAGCAATGGAAATATGACTTGGATGCTCAGCGTAGCTGCTTCCTCTACATGCGCGGGCTAAGACATTCTCTCAGATCTTGGGATGTTCTCTTCGAATTCTGAAATTGTAATGAAAAACAATCATTAATAAAGATTTGCAAGTTTTTAGTTTCACGACAGGGCAACGACGCCATGCATCACTCCAAATAGGCGTTTTGGCTCATTGCGGCACCTTTTGTCCAGAGAAAGGCGCGTTGCCGTACTTTTGGCGCATTCCCATACGCAAAATATTCCATCTTAATTCAAGGCTCAGTGATTTGGCTCACAGCCCAGTGCACACACCCTCAAAGCTTGTTACAAAACCTTTGAGGCTTACTCTCAATTCATAGCAAGTAGAACATGTTTCGGGCCTTATACAATGTAGAATCAGGAATGTCTATGAGGTTGGAAAGAAAAAAGGCGTAAAATCAACTCCATCCACAAAAATATATATCAGGAAGTCTATCTTTTATCAACTTTTACCATTCACCAACCAAGCTTTTATCTGTTCAACATGCGCCTGGGACTAATGGTCTGCTTAGACTGAAACCCAGTATTGGAAGAAGAAGAAGAAGATCTGGTAATATTGTATAGCATGTAAACCATACTGATATAAGCACAAATAAAATAGCACGCTAAGATTGCAATGCTATTTATAGGTACCAATACATAACTCATTTCACAAAAAAGCGGAAACGTGCGCTTTTATTATTATCATGATTATGTATCTTTATTCATGTAATAATCTATTACATTGTGGTGTGCGTATAACAAAAGAACGGAAGGTGACAAAAAGATTAACAAATACCGTACATAACATAATTTGTATGTTTACAATAGTGCTAAAAAAACCGGCGGAGGACGGCCGCAGAAATCAGAGCCATCCCCCAGTCATCATAAGATAGTGCTTATGAGATCTACTGTCCCATAGTCCCAGGAAGTCCCTAATCGCTGCGGCTCTCCTCAAAATTTCATCTCGTGGTTTGACAGGCTCTTGTTTACCTCTAGCCTCAAAATCCAGCCTAGGAATGTTGTATGATTGTGCCATTAAACTGAGAGATTTGGAAACATCCGAGTTACTCCCGCCCTTAATCAATTTGTAAAATAATTTTACATCGATGTTTTCTGAGAGTGAGCTCGCATTAGGAAATTATACAGCCTGATATGGAGCATAAAATCAATCGGATTGGCGTTGATTAAGGTGGGGACAAGAGCACAGCGTGTTCTGGGGTTAAGACCAATCAGCAATTTTTGATTGATTGTGCCATATTTGGGGCTGGTAGTGGATCAGTCCTGCCCAGTGATCAATGACCATGATCAGAAGTCACCGACATGTTTTAAGTCAATTATTTCCTGGCCTCGCCATTGGTAACCGACGCTCGGGTTGACTGGCCTACATGTGGTCTCTTTTATTAAGTTAAGTTCCGGTTAAGTTTCGTCTATTCATCCGAACTCTTCCTCTCGTTATATCAGGTACTGACCGGGCTAGCACCTGTACGAGTTGTCCAAATGTCAGGCAGAGTTTCAGAAGCACTACTGCTCAATACATTTGGTAAAATGAAAATACACATTATCGTATTGATAGCGGCGTATAATATGCGTTCACTGGATTATAGTCCATATAAATGTTATGACCGCATTCTTGGGGCTCTTTAGAGCGAACTACTATTTCTCTGAAGTAAGGTTTTTATTGATGCTTGCCAAAACAAACAGGATTATTTGGGCTCAGCAATCTTCGGCGATGTCCAATGGTCATACAACTGTTGATACGTGAAAGTGACACCAACGGATAAAGTTCAATCAACATTTACGAATAAATGTCTTGCTCGAGTCCGAGATCCGTTTAAGTGCGGTTTAATTAGTTAACCTCCGTGGCGCTTGCTGGGTATGATGGCTTTGTCAAAAGATGTAGGCGAAAACACGAAATATTAGCGCACCTTTGACAGTCGATCATCCCGTGCTGCAGTAATGCATCAATTTCTCAATAAATGATGCGTACTAAGGATGTTTGTTGAAATGTGCAGAATCTGCTAATAGGTGACTTGCAGAACATGTATAATATGATAGATTAAACACTTACCTTGCTGTATGATAGACAATCGATGTTTACAGTAGTGAGTGGTCTCTTGTTCTAAGCCTCGTGCTCACCTGTTGCTTGCTTAAAGCTGACATGCATGCATGAAGCCCCCAGTGGCCATGCTAAAAAACACAAGCGCCCGAGAATCAGACGACCAACTGTACTTGGAACATGATAGACACCAATTGGCAGGACTCACTTAGCTAGCGGTGAGGGGTGGGGGGGGGGGGGACGAAATAAGGGCTCGAAAATGTCAAAAAGTGTCACGACATCCACATTTGATATTGTTGTCTGTCATCTTGACGACGACAACAATTAAAGCACTGTTATTTTCAGCGGACCGCACTAAGTACATTTTATTCTAGTAATTTCGAGGAGTGCCATTTCTATACGCAATTTGTTTTCAAATTCTGGAACCGAGGCTGACAGTTAAATCGAGGTCCGCTTGTACTTCAGCCAATGAGGAGAATTGCCCCAAGGGTTTTTATGTGCAGGGCGAAAATAGCTTTGATATTCCCAGCATGACGAAATCTCACTCACCTTTGAGGTTAACTGATACCCTCGTTATATGGTCTCTCAAATTTATGAGTTTCTAACTATTTATGAGATACACGTATGTAATACAAATACATGTATACAGGAAATGCTGTACAGTGATATGCATGTAATGCTGTACAGTGATATGCATGTACTGTATCTATAAAGCAAGAGTGTAATTTTGTTCAATTGAAAACACCAATATCAGAACCCATAGAAAACATATGTGCATGTACAGCATTATTTAAAGCAAATCCTATGAGCTTTAATCAATTAGCATACAACTTTCTCTGATGAAAAGAACAAAATAAAAATACAATAGTTGACAACACAAATGGATCATTGCAATCGATAAATGTCCAACGGCTGTGCTTCGGCCCAGTCTTATGTAATTATACATCACTACTATAATGGACGTAGAGCTGAAATAGTTTGTCGCACATCTCCTCCGTCAGTTCAGATCGGATGACCTCGAAACTTTTCCTGAAAGTCGTGGTTGATATGAAGATGCTCCGCGCCGGGTTAAATGGGTAAACTTTCCAGCGATCTCGGAGAAATAGCATTTTTTGTTCTTTCTATATATGGGCATACTCATTAACATAAGGGGCCATTTCAGCAGGTCTGATTTGCATATGGGGCCATCTATTACATCAAAGTGTGGGATTATACAAAAATAAGCCGGGAAAGTATTGGGGCCACTATATGTTTGAAGCATTCATCCATCTCCGCAATTTCCCCCCTTTATTTTGGTCGTACTCTTTCACCTTACGTTGTTAATCGCTCTTAATTTTTCGAAGTACCGTATGGGAATTCATGACGTGATACACGTCACATAATAACAAAACCGCCTCACCCGACCCAAGCACTGGGCGCAGAGTAGCGCACAGCTCCCTATATGAATACCCAGGGCAAATATAAAATACCGATTAACATTTCTTTACTGCAAATTTCACCCAATTTCACCCCAATTACCCCAACCCCACAGTTAGCCAACACCCTAAAACAACCCGCGCCACGGGTATTATGCTTTTAACCAATAAACGATTGCGGTAACCCAATTTACCACTAAGTACATCCCAATGGTCCAATTCTTTGTTGTAAATAGGTTGGACAAGTGCACATATTAATTCCGACGGGGTATAGCCCATTCCCGATTCGCATTAAAATACCCTTTGGTAACAAAAGAATGTGACCAATGAACTCTACTTCCGGGAGATATAGCTTGCTCGTTGTGTACCTCCGTACTCTTTAATTTACCAGAATAACTGTATGCCCCCCCCCCACCCCTAAAACATAAACTCAAACCACAAACAAAAACCTCGATTCCACCGTCAAACTTGATAGCAACATATACATGTATCTTTTGTTGAGTTACATTCGCCAGACCATTTGTGTAAAAGTCTCCCCTCCTTGAACATGGAGTCGGCCAACCCAGATGCACCCATGTATGACATGCAAAGGGTCCATTCACACCTAGGGTCACTCTGGGTGTTTGCATCACATCTCATTGACCCCATTCAGCTAAGGCCTCCGATCTTTAATGGCCTAGTTTGGAAAGCCCTATCATTTTTCACAGGTTTTCTGGAAATCCAACCTCGGAGAAAAGTCGGACAATGTCGGAGGACTGTCTGAGAAATCAGGAAAAAGTTAGAAAAACCGTTAGTAATTCGGAAAAAAGCCTCCGACTGGACTTGAATTACCAAGAACGGGCGAGACATTTAGAATATATTGGCTCGAATGCTTAAAGGAAAATGAAATGGTAACAAATGATGTGTGGTGTTGTGAATTCTTACCACCTGATTTTGGCGAATTTGCAGCGATTTTGTTGCGATATTTACGGGCAATACAAAATCTGAACGATTTATCGAAACGTGTAACTCTGAATACCATTCTACATACATGTTTAGCATGTTTTATAGGGGATAGTGGAAGTAGCTGATCGGGACATGTATTGTTGTACCCTATTTTCATCGACCACGGGCACAGCTACAATCATATAAGATAATTTCATATATGATCAAGCAAATGTTCACCTGGGAACGTACTTTTATAAGCTAGGCTTATTTCTATTAGTAAGAGAACTGTCTGTTTTGTTTGTTCCCGGACTCCTGGAATCCGTGCTGATTCTTTATTAAACGAGCCTGTTTAATCTTGCAAGAAACCTAATAACTTTGCTGATAGGTGTTAAACAGTCTCCCGCTGGATGGCAAAGTCTTCGCAACATGTACCACTACCATGTGTACCTGGTACATGTTCTTCTCAGATAAGTAGACGCATGTCTGGGCCGATGTTGCTTTGTGTAAAATGCACGCTAGTCTCCTACCAAGCTAGATTGCTTCGCTGAAAAGGACGCGATTGACCTAAGCTTGCTGCTGGTATCCAATGAGCTCCTCTCTAACCAACCATTAGTTGGTAACCTATTCCTAAACACCTGTTTGTACGAAGATTGCTTGTCTTGTTTTTCAATTGGCTTCCGTATTGGCTTTGCTGAGAATGAGATGGACCGGTTTTCGAGTCGAGTTGACGCTCGAATTAGAGATGAACACTTTGAAGAAGTTCGGGCGCATCCATCCGCGATCAGCTGTGAAATTTAAGGAGTCCGTTTGGGTTTCCAGCAAGAGTGATACAGGGGAATGCTAAAGGTTAATGTCATTCTTCAGCAGGGCTAATGGTTTGTCTTCCTGTCCACACAGCAAATGTTGTCATCTTGGACAACACTCCATTATTCCGAGACGAGATAGTTGGCTAAGTGGTCTTGTCAAACGAAGGGGAAGATTATGCATTAGATCGTTCTTTGAAAGTGTTCAAGAGTCAACGCATTGAACTTGTCGGACAGGCCTGTGGTCAAAATATTCCTCATTTTTCAGATGGCCAAATTATGAGGTATACACTATAACAGTGGGCCAAGTAGGCTAGGCTAAAGCTACACTTGTTTCTACGAACTTGTGGATATCCTACGGCCGATACCGTTTATATATCAGTGGTGGTGAAAAGGTGGTAAGTATTAGGGGCGTTGGCTGGTCTGAGCGGGGGTGCACATATTGGGATGGTGGAACTTGATGCTTGGAAATCAATTGAAAAAAAACAGCTTGGGGTAGCGGCTCTTGGGCCCCATTATGAAGAAGAAAAAAAGGAAATTTCAGTGCTAATCGATAATCTTGCTGGCATCTCTTTCGAATCCAATTCGTAGGCGGTTAGAGAAAATGCTTTGAAAAGCGGTCCCCCTCTACTGTTCTTGGTTGGGGGCGGGATGGTGCGGGGTAGGGTGTAGCTGGGGTAAGGCGGGGTGGTGTTAAAAATGTTGGCGGTCCATCACTGTAAGTCACGTGTAAAGTGATGTACATCATTCCAAAACAGTTTGCATAGATAACATGTGTTTAACAACTTCTAACTTGTTCGGTAGATAGTTGGGTCCGAATCATTAGAACTGTGAGTGTGAATAAGATAGATACGTTTTTATCTGTCTTTTTAATTGAAATCCATTTCATGCCTTTCAGATCGTATGGCCTCACCATGACAGGGAACTGTGTAACTGGGAACTAATTACTGGGAAACATTGGACGGGTATGACCCTCTTACTCACAGCGCAAGTGATGCCATCCCCCTTACCACCATCACCACCACCACCTCATTCAGCTTACCCCCACCCCTGCTGTCGTTTATGGCCAATGACAAGTGCAACTTCTTCCAAGTAAGTCAAGGATATCATAAATCAATTATATACGAGTCAATGTTTGCTGCTCTAGATAACAAACGATTGTAATTCGGTCATGGGACTAGGGCAATTACATCCTCGTCGTGATATTCATAACACTGCGTGATTTTCATGATGAAGGCCGCATGCTGTTTTCTCCTCATTGTGGCTGCGGCCCGGGCGACAATCTGCCCTCACGACGCCTGTGACAATGCCGAGTGCGAGAATCCTGGGCTCCGGGATGTGGAGTGTGGACCAAACAGGTTTGAGCCGAATGGCGGTGCTTGTGGTTGCTGCCCGACCTGTATCACCCTGTTGAGTAAGTACTCCGCTTTTCTACTTCTAGTAAAAATTACATGTACTTACTGACATGATCAAACAAGTTCGTATCGTATGCTACCTTGCAAAACTTGTTTAAGCTAACAAAACAAGAATTCAGTCGCCCAGAGCCAAAGCATATCTAACCACTCGTGTGTTGGAAGGGCGCAGTGAACTTTCGAAAACCGTGACATCTGCAGTCGTGTGTCGCAAACGTGCGCAATGAAAGTAGCCTTGTTTATCGGGCAATATTTTTTTTCTGTCCGTCCATTATTGATGTTACCCTCGGCCTCCAACCGGCCCGGGCGATGGAGCATTTCTCAGGCAAGTTCATTTTGCCTTCGACAAAGGGTTACATTTGATCGATGCTACACCTTTTGCTGCATTATAAGCTAGATTATTTAAACGGTCAACATTTATTTCACTCTGTTTCAAATCTTGGCCCTGAATATTCAATGGTGATATACAGTGTTAAAACACGTCAGTTCGTTCGTTCCTTGTGTTTTTGGTACGATATTCAAAATCATGCCTTGTAAAGTCGGGCGATATGCCGAATGTCATCCCTCGGAAACATTGTTGAGCTCAGTCTCGAGCCGTCTATGGTATAAGCAAAGTCGCCTCACCCTCCATTTCGGGCAACTGAAAACAGCTCATACGATCATGACCCAATTATGAGGCAGTTAACATTTTTCTCCAATTTAAAACCAGTGTCAATAATGTCATCATAACCAACTATCTCATCAGAATGATAAAATAATAGTCAATGAGATTGGTTTCAGATTAGTCTCAAGGTTGGCCCAATTATGAGGCAGTTACAATTTTTCTCCAATTTAAAACCAGTGTCAATAATGTCATCATAACCAACTATCTCATTAGAATGATAAAATATCAGTCAATGAGATTGGTCTCAGATTAGTCTCAAGGTTGGCCTATTATAGGGTGTGCTACAGTCGAACATTGCGAATACCGTAAAGTAGAATCCGTTTCATTGGATTGGGGTTACGAAGTTGGCTATACTTCATGAATTTCTTTCTACGACTTACTTTAATATTTTCATCAAGTTACTGGTACAATGATGATTATGAATCTGGCAGTAAAACTTGAAGAGATCCGGTTGGAACAATATGCTAGGCGTATAGCAAGGTATAAAAATTAAACTTCAAAGATTTACCGATAAGTGCAGTTCACAAACAGGATACCATCCGGGTACAAGTCACACCGAATTCCCGACATTACACGTGGTCATCTTGGAAATCTAAACACACACGGCGTTAGCGCCATCTTCGATTGGAGACGATTGAAAAAAGTTACTGCCGGGGATAGAGCTTTCGGGTCTGTGCTCAACAGCTTTTGAGCGCACTGCCTGTACATTTTAGGCCGACTGATCGTTTAGTATAAGTTTTGAAAAGAGTATGATCGAAGACCTACTTTTTTACAATGGTTTTAACAGTGTCTTAAAGTGTCTTATAGAATAAGTCATTATCATCACTTATTTCTCATATTTTTTATCTTATTAAATAGTCCAATGATGGAAAATGCCTACACAATTTTGACAAAGGTATCAAATTTCAAATCCTTAAATCAACAACCTGATTCCACTATTTCAGAGGTCGGAGAGGACTGTTCAGATGTTCTGCTTATCGGTTGGATGCAGACGTCCGAATGTGAAGGGAACCTGAAATGTGACTCTATCACAAGGAAATGTGATTGTAAGTATTTTTATTGGGTAATAGATAATGAACGTAAGGGTTCAATGCGACTATTCCAATTTTACACCCAGACTTTTACAATTTGGATCAAATTGCATGTGCTGCTATACTCAGTATTAAGGCACGAACTTGTCAGTTCGTGATTAAGGTAAATTTCTCATGTATATTTTGCTCTCATTATTTTCTAAACGGAAATAGAAACAATAAATATGATGAATTAACGACCAAATGAGACGTTAATGACCTATTTTCTGGGTCACGTACTCCTAAAATTCCTTAGTGAAAATAAGCAGTTATTTGCAATCGTTTTACTATTCAGTTGGTTCCTATTTCCGAACTGTGAAATTTAAAAAAAAGTATTAAGTGTCAAAATAATAATAGTTAACCTGTTTAATAGTAATGATATTCTTTAACTATTTTGCTACTTCAATCCAGTGAATGGTTATTTTCACTATTATTTTTTACTTACTTCACAGTGGGTGCAAAACTTCCAGATTACTGTAAATTGGTACCTAATAGCAATCCGATCTTAGCGAGCTATTTCATTTGTGTTATATCAGTATGATTTACATGCTATTCATTATTACCAGATAGACCTCCTGATATATACTTTTTGGGATGGGGACGCTTTTATGCTTTTTTTCTTTCCAACCACATGGACATTCCTGATTCCACATTTTATAAGGCCCCAAACATTTTATTCTTGCTTCGTATTGACAGTGAAGCCTTTAAAATCTTTGGAACAAGCTTTGAGGGTGTGTGCACAGGGGTGTGACCAAATCACTGAGCCCTGGAATAAAATTGAATATTTCTGACGCGTTTGGGAATGCGTCAAACAGGGTTTTGCGTTTCTCTGGACAAAACGTGCCGCGATGTGACAAAACGCGTGCTTTTTGAATGATAACACCATTTTTGGGGCTACTCGTGAGCCCTGGGCAGCCGGTGTCATAGTTGACCGGTGTAAAAGTAGAATGTGTCCCCCCTAGAAAAAGTGTCCGGGCCTATTGCATTCTGACAGATTATGGCATATGGTTCTATAGAGGCAATGACCGTCAATAGCTCAGCGCATAATAGAATCCTTTGTTCCCGGACATTTTATCCTAGGACATTTTAAACTTCTACACCGGCTTTAGTTGACACCGTCAACGAGCATTGGTACAGCCTACCTGAAGGGTAAACTAGTGTTGTGCATCACAACGATATTTCGGTAAATGTGATCTAGTCACATTCCTGAGTTCAACTAAGTACATGTACCCTTGGCCAGAAAGATATGACAAAAACACAATATTATACACACTACTTCTCTAATGAGCATCAATAACTTATCTCTGTTTCTGTTCCAGACCGATGTATCGAGGAACACGCTACCCAACAGGTCAACATGATGCCAGGGCAATTCGTGCCGAGATGTGAAAATGACGGCAGCTACTCACCTTTTCAGTGCAGGGGATCAGGGTTAGTATGGGTTAATTCATTAGAAGCCTTTCGCTACTAAAGGGAAAATAATTCTGGGTCACCCTGTAGTACCCCTGGTCCGCGGCCGGTGTAACAGTAACAAATGCCCCCCTGGAAAAAGTGTCCGGCCCTATTGTATTCTGCAATATGGTCCTATAGAGACCCTGACCGTCAATAGCTCAGAGATTGAAGCGCATAATAGAATCCTTTGTTTCCCGGGCATTCTATCCTAGGACATTTTAAACTTCTCCACCAGTGTAGATCGAGCAGCCTGGATCCTGTGTAGGAATAGTTTTATTGTAAAGCGTTTTTTAGATACTTCTTGTACTTGGCTCACCTCTTGTCATTAAACTGTAACAATGTGATCACGAATCCAACTTGAGTTGAACCGTGAAAGAGCAATGCTCCGTTTCTTCGGCATTGTGTAGGCCTACTTTTGCCTCGTCTTGCCTTTCATCGCAACTCTTGCAAACGGCTAGGGGGTCGATTGCAACAGAGCACTATGCGATTTAAAAAAAACCCACATGATATTTAAGGCTTTCAGTTTGCTCTAATCTACGGAGTATACTTGGTCCTGTCTTTAAAAGCAGCCCTTGTAAATGGCTAGAGGATCACTTACAACTGAGCACCATGCGATTTGAAAAACACATATCTATGGGGTTATTTCAAGTCGTTCATTTTACTCTAATCTATAATTGGTTTTACTTGGTACCTTTTAACAGAAAAATATGAAAAAAACTCTTAAATAACCAGCATTACCCAGTCTTAGGGTCAAGGTCGCAATTTAAGCAAGTGGAGTGCCAAAGAGACGCATACAGAAACATATGAAAACACTCTGAAATAACCAGCATTACCCAATCTTAGGGTCGAGGTCGCAATTTAAGTGGAGTGCCAAACAGACGCATACACACCTTATATGTCTACTTCAGCTGTCTTAAGTTAATTCTGCTTTCCACTTCAGGTGCTATTGTGTGTCCAAAGACGGTACCAGAATTCGTGGGTTCACTAGTGTCAATAGAGGGGCGGTCCAGGATATGAACTGCAGTAAGTTTAATTTCCTTCCCTTTGTCTGGTCTATAGCAAGCCCGCGAAACTCATACGCGAGCGTTTTACATCATGACAACATTAATTATTCATTTCTGATTATGATCATGTAATACGATGGGCTAGGCATTCGCGTTGGTGTTTCGTGAGCCCTATTGATGTACACGTGTACTCTTAAAAATAGAGGTTTACTTTTACTACGCTTCTCAAAAACCATTATAAGGTTTTCGGCCAACACAAATATGCACCCTGTAAAGGCTTTTCGGTAAAATGAAAAACCTCGAATATTTGTTTGAGATAGTGGAAAACCACTGTAAAGAGTTTTTCAATTCGGTGATGAATAACTCTGAGGGGTTCATATCTGTGTGGGCCGAAAAACGATTTTCAAAATTATACTTTCTAAGAGTTCGCGTCTGTTTGTACACAGCCTTAATATAAACAACATCCAATCTTCGTTCCAGAATGTGCCCGTGACAAACATGAATACAGCAAGCTGAAGATGATCGGCAAGCATTTCAACTGCGCCAGTAACGGCAACTACGACAAGGTCCAGTGCATGGGATCAGTCTGCTTCTGCGCTGATGAGAATGGTCGGATGGCCCTTGGTGCTCAGCGGGTCCCAATCGGCCAGCATCATACACTAAACTGTTAGGATATCAGCGTTCCAAGGACGGCCAACATGACTTAGTCAGCTATCAGACATTTGATCAGGCAGTGAAAGCCAGTGTCTACCAAATGATAATATTGACTTTAATGCGTTAAGTGCATGTGGAAACCTCTAACACCACTATTTTCTGACAGATGCTCACTGATCTGGGTCCAATAAAGAATATACCAGAAGGGGATGTAACCATTGAGGACCAGCCAGAAATTCACCAGTCTTGTTCAAAATTGCCTCGCATAAATATCAGCATTTGTGTGAAAGAACTAGTGGCGGCTCATGGTGTGAAGCAATGGTATTATCCCCTGGCCAAGTAAATCCCACGCCCAAGTTGTTCTTTTAAGGTTATTGACATATAAGGAAGACTTATTCGGTCTACAATTTGCCCCGGAATGAAGGTTCGGAACTCAAAGGCAAAACACGTTAAACTCATCTTGAATTGACATGGATATCTTTATTAAAACATAAACAACACAATAGTCACAGTATGTTAAGAAAATAAGCAGAAGCAGAGACAGAGGCAAAATTCTTCATTTATACATTAAACGAATAGAAAAATAAATGCATTTGATTTCTCTTGAGTGCGCGGGATAGTGCTACATGTATATGGTTCGACCATAAACTGCTAATCAAGTTAGTCATCGGACGCAACGTAGATATGTGTAATCTAAACTTGAAAGAAGTATATACGAAATGAACAATACTACTGCGTGTACGTTTTCTATTCCAACCTGACATCTTTTAAACAAATATTGAAGTTCATTCCATTATGCTACAAACATCACTTGGATTATTATCGATTTAATCAAAGGATCTTACCAATCACGGTGGTGATTCAAACTGAAACTACGAGTACGGACGACCATAGCATCGCGGGAGTCATCTTCTGGGTTGCAACATGAGGGGCAAAGGAACTGTAAGGAGTGCCGATAACCCGTTTAAAAATCTTTCCAAAAATATGCCGGCAAAACTAGGTAGTACTGTACGTGACCCGTAAATAACCGGTGTGATGTTATTCATCACCACCGTACCGACGCCTTGAAGCTCCCCTCACCAAATTTATTGCGTCATTGCCTGCTTTTCTCATATTGAGGGTTCCCTTATAGAAACATGGGTGGCAACACTAGTCAATTAGGTGTACCCGTGTAGACCAATCTGCGACTTGTCACACCACTGGTCCTTCATACACTGTGCGACGAAAACCAAAGCTTTTTGTTGAGGAGTTCTGGGGTATCGTCTACAAGTGTTTTTGTTTTGTTTGAGAACACTAGAAGAAACTGAACCTCGATATTTCTCCAGGAAACTCTCTCTCCGACAGACGGTATGTCTCGGTTTTGGCGTGCGTTTTACCTCCATCTTCACGGTTTTGGTGAGACAGTCAATACCGACAGTGAGGAAACAATTGCTGAAGCCGCACATGACTCCGGAAAGGATGACCTAGGAAACATTCCTTCTCTACTGTTCCAGACTAAGACACATTTGAGTACGAATAAATGGTTTACTTTAAAGGGACAACTTGGGCATGAGATATGTTGGTTTTTCATACAAAATTGGCCAACAGCAGGACCGCGACTCGTACGATTTCTAAAAATCATTGAACTGCATGAACAATATACCAGAAGCAGATGAAGCCGTTGAGGTCCTGCCAGAAATTCATAAGCCGTGTTCAAAATTACCTCGCAACACTGGCGAAACTCATTATTAGATATCAGCATTTGTGCGAAACAACTAGTTGCGGCGCATGTCGTGAAGCAAGGGCACTATCCTCCTGGCCAGATAAATGCGTCGCCAGAGTTGTCCCTTTAAGGAAATGTCCAAAATAGAGGATTGACCTAGTTAGTTAACATGTACCATAAGTCATTGAATTCATACACAAATATCAATAAATCATCGAGCACCCCGATGGAAATAACTTGTCAGGCGTCTCTTAATCTTAAGCTGTACTAATAAAGTTCTCGGGAAAGACTTTTCCCATCATTTTCTATGTTTGTGAACTTAAACATTAATGTCTTAAGCATAAATAAACGTTTTTGCTCCACGGAATTCAAACGTCTAATTATCCACCATTTTCCAATTCAAGTTCACGTGAGATCTCCACAAATCTCAGGCGATCTCGTGAGATCTTATGCCCCACATCTACCTTTTCCGCTAGCGCTGCGCACGCATCGTGGATAGCGCTGGCAGCAGTCCGCTGACGTCTTGCAGGGATAACCATACCAGCAGTCGTAACAGACTTTCGCTGATTTATCGCAAATGTTATGAACCCGACAACAGTCTTTGCTCGTCTCGCAACTCTGTCGGTAGGACGAGATTGACCTAAGCTTGCTGCTGGTATCCAATGAGCTCCTCTCTAACCAACCATTAGTTGGTAACCTATTCCTATTATCTTAAACACGGAGCAAACACCTGTTTGTACGAAGATTGCTTGTCTTGTTTTTCAATTGGCTTCCGTATTGGCTTCGTTGAGAATGAGATGGACCGGTTTTCGAGTCGAGTTGACGCTCGAATTAGAGATGAACACTTTGAAGAAGTTCGGGCGCATCCATCCGCGATCAGCTGTGAAATTTAAGGAGTCCGTTTGGGTTTCCAGCAAGAGTGACACAGGGGAATGCTAAAGGTTAATGTCATTCTTCAGCAGGGCTAATGGTTTGTCTTCCTGTCCACACAGCAAATGTTGTCATCTTGGACAACACTCCATTATTCCGAGACGAGATAGTTGGCTAAGTGGTCTTGTCAAACGAAGGGGAAGATTATGCATTAGATCGTTCTTTGAAAGTGTTCAAGAGTCAACGCATTGAACTTGTCGGACAGGCCTATGGTCAAAATATTCCTCATTTTTCAGATGGCCAAATTATGAGGTATACACTATAACAGTGGGCCAAGTAGGCGAGGCTAAAGCTACACTTGTTTCTACGAACTTGTGGATATCCTACGGCCGATACCGTTTATATATCAGTGGTGGTGAAAAGGTGGTAAGTATTAGGGGCGTTGGCTGGTCTGAGCGGGGGGGGGGTGCACATATTGGCATGGTGGAACTTGATGCTTGGAAATCAATTAAAAAAAAACAGCTTGGGGTAGCGGGTCTTGGGCCCCATTATGAAGAAGAAAAAAAGGAAATTTCAGTGCTAATCGATAATCTTGCTGGCATCTCTTTCGAATCCAATTCGTAGGTGGTTAGAGAAAATGCTTTGAAAAGCGGTCCCACTCTACTGTTCTTGGTTGGGGGCGGAATGGTGCGGGGTAGGGTGTAGCTGGGGTAAGGCGGGGTGGTGTTAAAAATGTTGGCGGTCCATCACTGTAAGTCACGTGTAAAGTGATGTACATCATTCCAAAACAGTTTGCATAGATAACATGTGTTTAACAACTTCTAACTTGTTCGGTAGATAGTTGGGTCCGAATCATTAGAACTGTGAGTGTGAATAAGATAGATACGTTTTTATCTGTCTTTTTAATTGAAATCCATTTCATGCCTTTCAGATCGTATGGCCTCACCATGACAGGGAACTGTGTAACTGGGAACTAGGTACTGGGAAACATTGGACGGGTATGACCCTCTTACTCACAGCGCAAGTGATGCCATCCCCCTTACCACCATCACCACCACCACCTCATTCAGCTTACCCCCACCCCTGCTGTCGTTTATGGCCAATGACAAGTGCAACTTCTTCCAAGTAAGTCAAGGATATCATAAATCAATTATATACGAGTCAATGTTTGCTGCTCTAGATAACAAACGATTGTAATTCGGTCATGGGACTAGGGCAATTACATCCTCGTCGTGATATTCATAACACTGCGTGATTTTCATGATGAAGGCCGCATGCTGTTTTCTCCTCATTGTGGCTGCGGCCCGGGCGACAATCTG
The DNA here is from genome assembly GCF_910592395.1 of Lineus longissimus. NCBI lineage: Eukaryota > Metazoa > Nemertea > Pilidiophora > Heteronemertea > Lineidae > Lineus > Lineus longissimus. The sequence goes on along the minus strand of NC_088324.1, from coordinate 7,147,010 downwards.
CCCTCACGACGCCTGTGACAATGCCGAGTGCGAGAATCCTGGGCTCCGGGATGTGGAGTGTGGACCAAACAGGTTTGAGCCGAATGGCGGTGCTTGTGGTTGCTGCCCGACCTGTATCACCCTGTTGAGTAAGTACTCTGCTTTTCTACTTCTAGTATTTAAATTACATGTACTTACTGACATGACTAAACAAGTTCGTATCGTATGCTACCTTGCAAAACTTGAGTAGGCTTAAGCTAACAAAACAAGAATTCAGTCGCCCAGAGCCAAAGCATATCTAACCACTCGTGTGTTGGAAGGGCGCAGTGAACTTTCGAAAACAGTGACATCAGCAGTCGTGTGTCGCAAACGTGCACAGTGAAAGTAGCCTTGTTTATCGGGCAATATTTTTTTCTATCCGTCCAGATCAGATGTTACCCTCGGCCACCAACCGGCCCGGGCGATGTAGCATTTCTCGGGCAAGTTAATTTTGCCTTCGACAAAGGGTTACATTTGATCGATGCTACACCTTTTGCTGCATTATAAGCTAGATTATTTAAACGGTCAACATTTATTTCACTCTGTTTCAAATCTTGGCCCTGAATATTTAATGGTGATATACAGTGTTAACACGTCCTTTCGTTCCTTGTGTTTTTGGTACGATATTCAAAATCATGCCTTGTAAAGTCGGGCGATATGCCGAATGTCATCCCTCGGAAACATTGTTGAGCTCAGTCTCGAGCCGTCTATGGTATAAGCAAAGTCGCCTCACCCTCCATTTCGGGCAACTGAAAACAGCTCATACGATCATGACCCAATTATGAGGCAGTTAACATTTTTCTCCAATTTAAAACCAGTGTCAATAATGTCATCATAACCAACTATCTCATCAGAATGATAAAATATCAGTCAATGAGATTGGTCTCAGATTAGTCTCAAGGTTGGCCTATTATAGGGTGTGCTACAGTCGAACATTGCGAATACCGTAAAGTAGAATCCGTTTCATTGGATTGGGGTTACGAAGTTGGCTATACTTCATGAATTTCTTTCTACGACTTACTTTAATATTTTCATCAACTTACTGGTACAATGATGATTATGAATCTGGCAGTAAAACTTGAAAGATCCGGTTGGAACAATATGCTAGGCGTATAGCAAGGTATAAAAATTAAACTTCAAAGATTTACCGATAAGTGCAGTTCACAAACAGGATACCATCCGGGTACAAGTCACACCGAATTCCCGACATTACACGTGGTCATCTTGGAAATCTAAACATACTCGGCGTTAGCGCCATCTCTCGATTGGAGACGATTGAAAAAAGTTACTGCCGGGGATAGAGCTTTCGGGTCTGTGCTCAACAGCTTTTGAGCGCACTGCCTGTACATTTTAGGCCGACTGATCGTTTGGTATAAGTTTTGAAAAGAGTATGATCGAAGACCTACTTTTTTACAATGGTTTTAACAGTGTCTTAAAGTGTCTTATAGAATAAGTCATTATCATCACTTATTTCTCATATTTTTTATCTTATTAAATAGTCCAATGATGGAAAATGCCTACACAATTTTGACAAAGGTATCAAATTTCAAATCCTTAAATCAACAACCTGATTCCACTATTTCAGAGGTCGGAGAGAACTGTTCAGACGTTCCGCTGATCGGTTTGATGCAGACGTCCGAATGTGAAGGGAACCTGAAATGTGACTCTCTCACAAGGAAATGTGATTGTAAGTATTTTTATTGGGTAATAGATAATGAACGTAAGGGTTCAATGCGTCTATTCCAATTTTACACCCAGACTTTTACAATTTGGATCAACTTGCATGTGCTGCTATACTCAGTATCAAGGCACGAACTTGTCAGTTCGTGATTAAGGTACATTTGTAAATGTCTCATGTATATTTTGCTCTCATTATTTTCTAAACGGAAATAGAAACAATAAATATGATGAAATAACGACCGAATGAGACGTTAATGACCTATTTTCTGGGTCACGTACTCCTAAAATTCCTTAGTGAAAATAAGCAGTTATTTGCAATCGTTTTACTATTCAATTGGTTCCTATTTCCGAACTGTGAAATTTAAAAAAAAGTATTAAGTATCGAAATAATGATAGTTAACCTGTTTGATAGCAATGATATTCTTTAACTATTTTGCTACTTCAATCCAGTGAATGGTTATTTTCACTACTATTTTTTACTTACTTCACAGTGGGTGCAAAACTTCCAGATTACTGTAAATTGGTACCTAATAGCAATCCGATCTCTGCGAGCTATTTTGTTTGTGTTATATCAGTATGGTTTACATGCTATTCAATATTGCCTGATAGACCTATTTATATATACTTTTTGGGATGGGGGCGCTCTTATGCTTTTTTTCTTTCCAACCACATGGACATTCCTGATTCCACATTTTATAAGGCCCCAAACATTTTATTCTTGCTTTGTATTGACAGGGAAGCCTTTAAAATCTTTGGAACAAGCTTTGAGGGTGTGTGCACAGGGGTGTGAGCCAAATCACTGAGCCCTGGAATAAAATTGAATATTTCTGACGCGTTTGGGAATGCGTCATACAGGGTTTTGCGTTTCTCTGGACAAAACGTGGCGCGATGTGCCAAAACGCGTGCTTTTTGATTGATATCACCATTTTTGGGGCTACTCGTGAGCCCTGGGCAGCAGGTGTCATAGTTGACCGGCTTTAGGTGACACCGTCAACGAGCATTGGTACAGCCTACCTGAAGGGTAAACTAGTGTTGTGCATCACAACGATATTTCGGTAAATGTGATCTAGTCACATTCCTGAGTTCAACTAAGTGCATGTACCCTTGGCCAGAAAGATATGACAAAAACACAATATTATACACACTACTTCTCTAATGAGCATCAATAACTTATCTCTGTTTCTGTTCCAGACCGATGTATCGAGGAACACGCCACCCAACAGGTCAACATGATGCCAGGGCAATTCGTGCCGAGATGTGAAAATGACGGCAGCTACTCACCTTTTCAGTGCAGGGGATCAGGGTTAGTATGGGTTAATTCATTAGAAGCCTTTCGCTACTACAGGGTTTTAGCAGTCTCTGCAGGGTGGCCAAGAAAGATCTGCCCTCACATAATGGATACACAATAGAATTATATTGTGCAAAGGAAAATAATTCTGGGTCACGCTGTAGTACCCCTGGTCCGCGGCCGGTGTAACAGTAACAAATGCCCCCCTGGAAAAAGTGTCCGGCCCTATTGTATTCTGCAATATGGTTCTATAGAGACCCTGACCGTCAATAGCTCAGAGATTGAAGCGCATAATAGAATCCTTTGTTTCCCGGGCATTCTATCCTAGGACATTTTAAACTTCTCCACCAGAGTATAGATCGAGCAGCCTGGATCCTGTGTAGGAATAGTTTCACCTCTTGTCATTAAACTGTAACAATGTAATCACAAATCCAACTTGAGTTGAACCGTGAAAGAGCAATGCTCCGTTTCTTCGGCATTGTGTAGGCCTACTTTTGCCTCGTCTTGCCTTTCATCGCAACTCTTGCGAACGGCTAGGAGGTCGATTGCAACAGAGCACTATGCGATTTAAAAAAAACCCACATGATATTTTTGGCTTTCAGTTTGCTCTCATCTACGGTGGTTACTTGGTCCTGTCGTTAAAAGCAGCCCTTGTAAATGGCTAGAGGATCACTTACAACTGAGCACCATGCGATTTGAAAAACACATACATGTATCTATGGGGTTATTTCAAGTCGTTCATTTTACTCTAATCTATAATTGGTTTTACTTGGTACCTTTTAACAGAAAAATATGAAAAAACTCTTAAATAACCAGCATTACCCAGTCTTAGGGTCAAGGTCGCAATTTAAGCAAGTGGAGTGCCAAAGAGACGCATACAGAAACATATGAAAACACTCTGAAATAACCAGCATTACCCAATCTTAGGGTCGAGGTCGCAATTTAAGTGGAGTGCCAAACAGACGCATACACACCTTATATGTCTACTTCAGCTGTCTTAAGTTAATTCTGCTTTCCACTTCAGGTGCTATTGTGTGTCCAAAGACGGTACCAGAATTCGTGGGTTCACTAGTGTCAATAGAGGGGCGGTCCAGGATATGAACTGCAGTAAGTTTAATTTCCTTCCCTTTGTCTGGTCTATAGCAAGCCCGCGAAACTCATACGCGAGCGTTTTACATCATGACAACATTAATTATTCATTTCTGATTATGATCATGTAATACGATGGGCTAGGCATTCGCGTTGGTGTTTCGTGAGCCCTATTGATGTACACGTGTACTCTTAAAAATAGAGGTTTACTTTTACTACGCTTCTCAAAAACCATTATAAGGTTTTCGGCCAACACAAATATGCACCCTGTAAAGGCTTTTCGGTAAAATGAAAAACCTCGAATATTTGTTTGAGATAGTGGAAAACCACTGTAAAGAGTTTTTCAATTCGGTGATGAATAACTCTGAGGGGTTCATATCTGTGTGGGCCGAAAAACGATTTTCAAAATTATACTTTCTAAGACTCCGCGTCTGTTTGTACACAGCCTTCAAAATATAAACAACATCCAATCTTCGTTCCAGAATGTGCCCGTGACAAACATGAATACAGCAAGCTGAAGATCATCGGCAAGCATTTCAACTGCGCCAGTAACGGCAACTACGACAAGGTCCAGTGCATGGGATCAGTCTGCTTCTGCGCTGATGAGAATGGTCGGATGGCCCTTGGTGCTCAGCAGGTCCCAATCGGCCAGCATCATACACTAAACTGTTAGGATATCAGCGTTCCAAGGACGGCCAACATGACTAAGTCAGCTATCAGACATGTGATCAGGCAGTGAAAGCCAGTGTCTACCAAATGATAATATTGACTTTAATGAGTTAAGTGCATGTGGCAACCTCTAACACCACTATTTTTTGACAGATGCTCACTGATCTGGGTCCAATAAAGAATATTGACATATAAGGAAGACTTATTCGGTCTGCGATTTGCCCCAGAATGAAGGTTCGGAACTCAAAGGCAAAACACGTTAAACACATCTTGAATTGACATGGATATCTTTATTAAAACATAAACAACACAATAGTTACAGTATGTTAAGAAAATAAGCAGAAGCAGAGACAGAGGCAAAATTCTTCATTTATACATTAAACGAATAGAAAAATAAATGCATTTGATTTCTCTTGAGTGCGCGGGATAGTGCTACATGTATATGGTTCGACCATAAACTGCTAATCAAGTTAGTCATCGGACGCAACGTAGATATGTGTAATCTAAACTTGAAAGAAGTATATACGAAATGAACAATACTACTGCGTGTACGTTTTCTATACCAACCTGACATATTTTAAACAAATATTGAAGTTCATTCCATTATGCTACAAACATCACTTGGATTATTATCGATTTAATCAAAGGATTTTACCAATCACGGTGGTGATTCAAACTGAAACTACGAGTACGGACGACCATAGCATCGCGGGAGTCATCTTCTGGGTTGCAACATGAGGGGCAAAGGAACTGTAAGGAGTGCCGATAACCCGTTTAAAAATCTTTCCAAAAATATGCCGGCAAAACTAGGTAGTACTGTACGTGACCCGTAAATAACCGGTGTGATGTTATTCATCACCACCGTACCGACGCCTTGGAGCTCCCCTCACCAAATTTATTGCGTCATTGCCTGCTTTTCTCATATTGAGGGTTCCCTTATAGAAACCTGGGTGGCAACACTAGTCAAATAGGTGTAGACCAATCTGCGACTTGTCACACCACTGGTCCTTCATACACTGTGCGACGAAAACCAAAGCTTTTTGTTGAGGAGTTCTGGGGTATCGTCTACAAGTGTTTTTGTTTTGTTTGAGAACACTAGAAGAAACTGAACCTCGATATTTCTCCAGGAAACTCTCTCTCCGACAGACGGTATGTCTCGGTTTTGGCGTGCGTTTTACCTCCATCTTCACGGTTTTGGTGAGACAGTCAATACCGACAGTGAGGAAACAATTGCTGAAGCCGCACATGACTCCGGAAAGGATGACCTAGGAAACATTCCTTCTCTACTGTTCCAGACTAAGACACATTTGAGTACGAATAAATGGTTTACTTTAAAGGGACAACTTGGGCATGAGATACGTTGGTTTTTCATACAAAATTGGCCAACAGCAGGACCGCGACTGGTACGATTTCTAAAAATCATTGAACTGCATGAACAATATACCAGAAGCAGATGAAGCCGTTGAGGTCCTGCCAGAAATTCATAAGCCGTGTTCAAAATTGCCTCGCAACACTGGCGAACCTCATTATTAGATATCAGCATTTGTGCGAAACAACTAGTTGCGGCGCATGTCGTGAAGCAAGGGTACTATCCTCCTGGCCAGATAAATGCGTCGCCAGAGTTGTCCCTTTAAGGAAATGTCCAAAATAGAGGATTGACCTAGTTAGTTAACATGTACCATAAGTCATTGAATTCATACACAAATATCGATAAATCATCGAGCACCCCGATGGAAATAACTTGTCAGGGGTCTCTTAATCTTAAGCTGTACTAATAAAGTTCTCGGGAAAGACTTTTCCCATCATTTTCTATGTTTGTGAACTTAAACATTAATGTCTTAAGCATAAATAAACGTTTTTGCTCCACGGAATTCAAACGTCTAATTATCCACCATTTTCCAATTCAAGTTCACGTGAGATCTCCACAAATCTCAGGCGATCTCGTGAGATCTTATGCCCCACATCTACCTTTTCCGCTAGCGCTGCGCACGCATCGTGGATAGCGCTGGCAGCAGTCCGCTGACGTCTTGCAGGGATAACCATACCAGCAGTCGTAACAGACTTTCGCTGATTTATCGCAAATGTTATGAACCCGACAACAGTCTTTGCTCGTCTCGCAACTCTGTCGGTAGCACCGTGTATTCGGAAGCATAAGCCAAGGGCGACGCCTGAATAATAGAAGAGAACATTTTATTTAAGGGAAGAACATAATTATATATGTAATCATCTGTCAGTCAGTTGACAACATGTAGATGGGTTTAATTAGGTGACCTAATTGAGTGAGCTAATTAGTATTCACACTCAGAGTCACTCTGACTGTTTTGCTCATAACTCATTATTAGCCCATTTAACATTTCATGGCATGGTATTTCACCTTTATTGTCCTATTTTCGGAAGACCTAGTATTATTCACAGTTTTTTTTAGAAATCCAACCTTTCGGGTAAAAGTCGGAAAATGTCAGACTTTTGTCGGATAAATGAGGAAAACGTCAGAGAAACCGTTTATTATTGTTTATTCTAAAATGCCGTGTTGTTCGTAATTATTAATTGCCAAAACAATCTATTTGCATCATTCTGGAGGCAAAGTGTCTTTGTAACTCTATACCAATAATCCTCCTGTGTTAAATGTTATCTATTTCTCGGGGGCATTTCAGAATAGAAATTTCACCTTCGGCCTCAGATACAAAACCTCTCGGATGTCGCTAAGGCTCGATCAGAACCCCTGCAAATAACTCGGTGGTTTTGGTATCGTAAGACAGACCCGCTGATATTTATAAAAGACTAGTAAATGCTTTTACCTTCAGCTTCATGTACATTTACACTCGTCATCTCTGTAGAAAACTGTAGTAAAAGCATTTCCAAGTCTTTATAAATAATTGGGTCAATGATCAATACCTTATATAAAATTAGAACAAAAAAGCACGTCGCTGTTACCAACCTTTTTAAAAGGTACATCTGCCAGTTAAAGCTGGAGTCGCCATTCAACCTGCAACAAAAAATATGTCATTGTCAGCATATTTTTTTCATATCAATTTGTCGGATTATAACCTATATTGATATAGTTAATATCATACTATAAACCCAAAAGTTGTCTTCAACATAAAATGTCACCAAATATATGTATGTTTGATTCGCGTTAATATCTGTCGTCGGCAAATAGCCGTGACTTGTAATAAAGTCAACATTGTAACCAAATCTACTTTAAGTATTTAATCAAAACGTTCATCGCTCTTGAATACAATACACACAGGACACCTTAGTTGCAATTAGGTTGTGTCATTTCGTAGTTATTTCTCGTCTGCTGGAACCAATCATTAAAAATGTAATATGTGCAATTAGATCATGTTAATGGCAGGAAGAGTGGTTTAGAAAACATTAGATAATAATTTAACACCAGGTGATCTGTGGCATAAAATAATGGCTTTGAATAGCGCAAATGTATCCTGAATTGTGTTGTAAGTCTAAAAGCTGGGGAAACTTTATGTGAAATTAAGTAGCACATCAGCGGTGATTTAAAAATTCTATCACACGTATAGCCTCATTTTTTTTATCTCCCATGACTGGTATAACTAAGCTTTACCCAAAGGCCAAATCTCATTTGGATTAAGCGTCCACGAAGTAAAACTGTTTATTTATAGGTGACAACAGTTACGTAAATTGCGTTTTATCACTTGCTCGATGGAATAAAAGTAACTCGAACCCAAAAAATGAATGTGCCACATTCGGATATTTTTTCCCAGGCGATAAACAGATAGGAACTGATTCTCTCTAAACATATGTATTAAGCGTAACCGATCTTATTTCATATCCAATTTTCATTTGTGTTTACGATGTCTAATGATGGGACCCCAGATGGTAGCCGAAGAAATCGATGACCTTGCCATTCCTTAATTGATTCGCGGTGCTTGATATTACCGTAAACAAATGGGTCCGAAATGGGTCCGTGGAGTAGTAATTTATTTAGGTCCCACTGTGACAACGCGAGGGACATATCAATAATTGCTCAAACGAACGCTAGCCGGTTCATTTTTTATTTGCCGAATGGAATGCGCTGGTACGTCACTTTTTCTTCAGTTTAACCCCCCTATATCAAGTGCTGGATAAATCGTTGGACCTTCTTTTTAATTTCACAGCTTCTCTTATGCTCAAAATAACATGCCTTTATGCAAATATTACGTGTGTCATCCCCCCCCCCCGCCCTCGTAGTTAACAGATTTCAGGCCAAATCAAATTACACGGTCCATTGTTTTTAAATAAATAACTCCTAGGTATCAATACACATTGTTTTACTGTCTTATCAAAGAGTTATCAGTGTCGCCTGTATAAAGACCAGTTTTAGGCAGATGTGCAAAAGACGCTACTCCACCAACACGTCAACACTGTGTGTAATAGCATTCCGCGAAGTTACTATTTATAGCTCACAAGGTCATTTGAATAAGATATTGATGACGTTTTAGTCACGTGACAGTCGGACATCGACACTTATTTCTACGCATTTGAGCTTATTTCAAAGTCAATTATCTTTGACCCTGCATTGTTTTTAGCATGAATGATACCATAGAGTCAGAGAGAGAAATATTCAGAACAATAATGTAGTATTTCCAACACTCGGACATGTGCCAGATTGAATCTAACTGCCCCAGTTAGAAAGCCTGAATCCATTACGAAACCGCACGTTTGTCCGACATTGCCTGTAATTCAGCGATGGGGAAATAAAGGGCAGCAGCTGCAGTGACGTCATTATCGCGGAATGCTATTCTCTAATGTGCAGTTCATGTATCAAAACATGACGTTATTGCCTTGAAACTAGACTGGGCAAGGTAAAATAGCTACTAAGATTTAATAACACTGACCACACACGATCATGGTGTTTAAATTGTACTGAGCTCATATGCACAGATAATTCAAGAGGAGTTAATTTCTCGTCCGCGTTGACTAGCCATTCGAGACCATTCACAAGTGCGATCTCATCCCGTTTATTAAATCATATACTAATCGATCAATTTCATTGACATTCTGTAATCACATCAACTGCAGCCTTGGCAGGTTTTCAAATGGAACGTGTCTCAGATGCCTTTAGTTGTGGGAAAGTTGTATTCAACACGAGAAAATTAAGAAGATAGATAAAGGGGTAATTGAAGACTCCCATGCGATAATACTGGCAAGGTATAGGCGGTCTGTGGAATGCGCACAATTGAGATCCGCAGTGTTTAAAGGGTATGGCCCATCACTTGTTAAAACAGGACCACGTAACTACCATACATTGATGTATAGCAAACATATAGGGAAGGCCAAATACGAGTTCTTCATGTTTAATCTTGTTCCAAATTGTCAGTAGAGAGTACGAAGCTCCTGATTAATGTGGTCAGCAGTTCAGTAGAGGCAGTAGTGATCTGCTTACACCTGTAGATTTGTTATAATCAGCACTTTCTTCCTGATCGGACATTATATTTATAAGCCCTACCCAGAAGATGGCAGTTAGTAGCCAGCGACAAATTCTGAAAGCCAAGAGAACGTGAGCACTTCTACACTACACAACGCTTAAGCACGAAAAGAAGCACTTCACCATGTGGCTGTTTCCTTACTTGAACACAATTATCATGCAACCAAACGCACACGTTCATAATATGCACAGCTACAGTTCACAGGCTCAATAACACGAAATGTTCTACAATTCACTTTTATCATAACCTCGGTTGTTCACGTTAAAGGTATAAGTTTGCCTTTGTAGCACAATAGAGGTAAAGCCCTTCCATTACAGTTTTGGAGGGGTTCATTCGGATAAAACTGATATATGCGGGCCTTACGCCCCTCAAAATGAACTGATATTTTGTCTGTTTCGTTCTTTCGTGTCTTAGGCAAACCGATACCTTAAATTACACACCATGACAATTTCATTACTTTAGAATTTGAGACGATAACTAAGTTCCGAAAATCTCGTGTTTGAACCTGCCAGAATTGTTTTTGATTTTTATCGTTATTTAGGAGTCACCATAATCGGGATCTATTAGGCAGGTTTAACAACGCCTAAAAATGCCAGAAACGTCGAAGTACGAAGTCTCTGAAAGTTTTTCAGCGCTGACGATTTTTTGAAGAATTCTCTCACTCCTATAAACGATTTACGAGTGTCGACAAAAGATATACGCGCAGACTCGATGACACCTCAGACATTTGCACTTTGCATGGGTTGCAAATAACCTGCCTATTTTTCTGCATTCAACAGATCGAGAGAGGCTAGCAGATGAGGAACAGGAATATCGTGTGTAGTGCCGGGTTGTTGAAGGGCGCTTGGTCCTGTCCGCTCAGAGCATGAAACAAAAGTGTAATTGCTCAATATGGTTCATTCTTTGCCTTATCCTAACTTTGGATAAACTCGATGCCTGCAGTGCCACCAACATCAGCCTAGAGATTCAGAGGCGATCATCTGGTAGGGGAACGCGACCAGTGGGTTTGCCAAATTTATGAAAATACCAGGAAACAACAATTTCATTAATTAAGTGGAAACAATAGCACGTCAATCTCGTGACACGTCCGTCTTTTACACATTGAGTAAAATCCCTGAGCGAGATGACCTCTAACTCACGTGACTACCTGGCTTAAACTACACAAAGAAGATGATGCAAAATTATCCGGGTACGTTTTTGTTCAGGCGCCTGTGAAAAATAACGAGAATATAACTAAAATATGTACAGGATAAGTTAACGAGATGGAACATGTCGTGTTAAGAATAAATTAACTAAATGCCTTTTTGGCTTTTCTTGAACTTGGCAGTCCCACTTGCCGAGTTGCCCCTCGGTGGTTGGGGTGGTGCTTTCTCTATGGTGTACAGAGGATAGACAGCACTGGTCTACAAAGGCCACACCTATTGAACCAGTGATAAGAGTTTACCTGGAAAGTTGCCTGCAGCGAAGAGAATAATGATAATATAATAGCACAGGGCCATTTTTTATTAAATGACATATGCACATGCGTGATTATTTAGAAAATAACGCCGATATACACATGTGGTATTAGCAGCGAACTGATAATGTATTCGACCTCTTTATAACCGGATCATAAAAATATCAGTTAATTGGTACTGCCCCAAGTGCTGAATTCTTACATTTATTGCTGTTCGGTGGAGCTTGGGGAAATGCGTTTTATGTTGAAGAAAGATCACAATATAGTACATAGCACCTAAAAAAATACAACCGTTGATAAACCTCTATATGCACTGACCGTTAGAATTTGGCCACTGGCGCCGATCGTCGGGCGAAACTCGATCATGCCAGTTGTAATTGGATGATAGTGATTCATGAAAAACAAATGCTGGGGAAAAAAGGAAGTCAGTAGTTGTACAGTACAACACAGCATATTACTTTCTATTATCTTTCTATCTAGGTTAATCAGCGCCTTCTAGCAGCAAATTGTGTAACAACAGACTTGGAGCGCTACCATAATATTGTAAGGCGATCTTCGCACGAGCAAAACAATGCCCAAACCGCGCCCCAGTTGGTCGTACGAAATCCCCTTTAACATGTGCACTGATATCACTTTGTCATTTTTTTATTTGCCCACATGTATATCAGTTGATATTTGGTAAGCAATGCATAACATTTAAAATACTCTGTGCATATACATTGCATGGTGAGGACGACAAGTGGACAGAGTGCAATCTAGAGTGCAGAAATATTGTAAGCATGCTTAAAAATGTATAAAATAAACATCAAATAAACAACAGTTGGATTACCACGACCTACCACTTTTTTAAATGATTAGGCAATCTATTATCATCAAGCGCGGCATGCAAATAATCGAAGGACATGAAATAAAAGATAAACAGAATAGACGTCAATACTTTTGTTTATTTTGCTTTGTGTTATATCAGGGCCAGAACATTGTACTTTTCGATGAATTTTCCTAAAACCTTAAACTGCAGTATCTACAAAAGGTTAAAAATTGAGCCTGGACACGATTATTATCATGGGTGGTGCTTGCCTCAAATTAAACCACACAATATTGAAGAAAAAAATGATATCGTAGTATCAGGAAATATTCTGTTATTACATCAGATTATAAACAGTATCAGAGAGATTAGTGAGTTCATGTATTGTGTAAATCTGTACGAAAACTACTGTGAAACATTTTGGACGATATGTAGACGGTTTCAAAGCAAATCCTTGTACGGGAATGTGATGGATGGTCAGCCAAAACTTAAGACTCGACAAAACATGATATGTCAAGTAGGGATTATCGAAAACATCCTGCTCGTACAGGGGGTTTTAAACTCAAAGGGCGTGTAGTTTCTAATTTCAAGCGGTTCGCACTCTTTTACGTCTAAAGCTGGTGTCAAGCAATTTGAGTCTGCCAGCTCAGATCACAATATAGAATCGTGGTACCTTTGAAATCAGATATGGCAACTTAAGTCAGCTCTCATTATGCTTATTGGGAAGAGGATATTTCGGAACGCTTAAGGTATACTGTGCGAAGATCACAAAAAGAGTAACCGTTCGAACAAATACACGCATAATAGCAGTGTCGAGTTTTCTCAGCCCATCGCATTAGATTGAACGTAGGCTATATCCCTGCATTTTGGTTGTGAACTTTTCCTCAAAACACAGACTCAAGACAAATGGAAATCATAATCTGACAACAAGGCCAAAAATGGACTGGATGATTTGTTACGGCTTAATATTACAATGACAGCAATTGGACTCAGCTAGGGTAATTGCTGGATAAACAGGCAGATGTTTGGTACATGTTAGAGCAAACGAAAACACTCTTTAGTCGATTACTTGCACCGGGGAGGGGGGACATATATAGGGGCCACGTTGGTTTTATTTTGCCCACTCAAATTCATTGATGAATGCAAAAAAACTTGGAGGTTTAACTTTTAAGGTACAACAAATATCCCCCAACGTAAAATGTCAGACATCAAAATCGCCACATTCAAATTACCTATTTTGTTTTATGGGTTTTTCTTTAACTGGCTCTGTGTCTTGAATGGCACTACTGGTCCGAATTAGCTGTCTTCCACCGTTACACGGCTGTTGTACCACTATTATTTTTCTGAATAATGAAAATGATAAAGAGAAAAAATAATGATGGTAAACTTTAGGAATACGGATATATGCGTGTCGTATTATGTGTCGTCTTGATTGAGAATATGCTATCATAGGTCATTTCCCTACTACGAAGTTACAGGATTTCATGTTTCCCATACCCCTTTTTTTCGCTATGTTTTCAAGCCAGGGCCATTTCGACAAAAACATTAATAAATTATTGCCGGGTTTCGGAATGTGCACCCTTGCTAAAATGGTGTCCCACGTGGTCCTCTATCAGAATCAGGTGCGAATTTAGGGCCCTTTTATGCATGTAAACACCCCTTTGCTTCAGGACTAGAAGAACAATATGTCTGGTTGTCGTATATTTTTTCAGTTGGATAGTATGCTCCTAAAATAAAACGCATGGGAGACATTATGCACCCAACATCAATTCGAGGAGATAAAAAGGAAACAGGAGAGTGGCCGTATATTTCTACTGCGATGGACCTCATTGGGCTAAAAAATACGTTAATTGTCTGAAAATTTACGGTCTTAAGTAATACAAGGTAATAAAAACCCATATAGGATTCTGATAAGATTCTGAGTCACTATCTTATTCAGTTCTTTTGCACATACACTGTCCACAAGATTCTCCAAAGATTCATTAAACGTCTTGTAACGGATGTATAAAGGAACATGTGCATAAACCTGGACAAGATCTTAACTCAGAATCTTTTGAGAATCGTATCGAGATTTTCGACCGGGAAACTTGCATTTAGTGAGAAAACACTCCAACTGACTCTCGGGTGGGCAGGGAAGACACTGCTTGAACAGCGACAACAAATTAAGATAACCATCACTAAAACTTTAGACCAGATAGAGAAAATATGTTAACAAAATACAGCTCAGAGGTAAAACAACAGTCACCAACAAAACACGAAACATCACATCGCGTATCCACGCACACCTTGGACACAGTACGTCATGTGACCGATCAACAAAAGGTGATTTTTGCCATGCGATTTTACGTACGTCCGCTGGGAAGAACATTAATTAACCGCTCATCGGTAAGATAGGTGGTATCTGCAGCCCCCCCCCTCCCCCCGGAAAATTGCGGTAGTAGTTTTGTAAAGAAAATAAAGCCCTTTTTGTCAGGCAATGTCAATTTTCCGTCTCTAGAAATCCAAAATTATCTTCGACCCCCAACCTTAGGCGATATCACATTCATTTGGCCAGAAAAATCCATATCACCCAGGCATTTGACAGAATGTAGTTGCTCTATGATACCAAAAGAAAGAATAATTCTGGTAAAATACTGAAGCATTACCATGCCTCCCAAACGTTACTGCTTTCGATTGACCGCGGCGGCACTCCGAGACTATACCTACACCCCGACAAGACATTCTAATGAGAATCTAGGGCGATGTCATTTTTTTGTCTATGTGACAGCCATGTTCTGTGTTTTTTGTGTCAGCAGAAAAGCCTTAATAGCCTCCAGCGATACATATCTGATCAAATAAAGCTAAGTGTCAGAAACATACAGTTGCGCTTCGAAAACATGAGAAAAAATTTCCAGAAGATCGCTGCAGTACAAGTGTGAATCTTCGGGGTTGGAAAATCTGTTCATCATGGAACGCAACAGCCAGACGATGCGATGATGTCGTTATGGCTAGATCTATGTGACTGTCCTATTTTAAGAAGTTGAACCCAAATATTATTCTCCTACGAAAAGTAGAATTTTCAATGTGTTTAGATATTGATTTTATCTGTCAGAACCAAACATTTAAAAAATCTAGCACAATATATTTTTTCAACCATTACTAAGCGCCATTTCCGGTTTCTATTTTGCTAATTCGTATGCGCTGATAAAAACGTATGCAAATTCAAAAATTTGATTCTAGACACAAAAACAAATCTGTTGCGGAATTACATTTTCTGACTTCAAGCATGATTATCATTACATAAAGAGAAAAAGCACCACCGGTTTGTCCCCAGGATAGCAAACAACTTGGAAATATGCATGGATTGTTTTTGTGCGTATACCACAGAGAAACCCGGTGGGTAATTTACCTCCAAATTTAGCAATGTACCACAACTCTCTCATAACCGACACGTTTCTCAAACTGAATTAATATCATCATCCAAAGAAATGTTATAGAAGCAAATAAATTAATTGCCGGGTCTATTTGGCAAGCCGCTCGCCGAACAGGCATCTTTGTTTGTCCTGTTT
Organism: Lineus longissimus; assembly: GCF_910592395.1. Lineage (NCBI taxonomy): Eukaryota > Metazoa > Nemertea > Pilidiophora > Heteronemertea > Lineidae > Lineus > Lineus longissimus. Next base: position 7,131,013 of record NC_088324.1, on the reverse strand, counting down.
GGAGAGCCGCTTGCCAAACAGCACTAAAAAGCCACCCTGTTCGGCCAGCCGGGCTTGCCAAACAGGTAAAAAATCTACCCTGTTTGGCGAGCTGGATACTTTACTTTAATATTAATGAGTTCGGCTCTCCATTCAGGACAAGAAAAAGTCGCTGTTTGGTAAGCCGGTGTGATGTTTTTGAGTGTTTCTGTTTTTGAGTGTTTCCCCTCATTGTTTGGGAACGCTCAAAAATAGATTGACGAGTTTTTCTGTGTATCCCCCCTATTGAAAAGTCATGGTCTCTCTAGCTGCCTATTGTTTGGAAACACTAAAACATGGGGAACAACCACAGATGTTACACCGGGCTTGCCACATAGTCACTCCCTAAATTAATAGCTACATGATTATAAAGGAAATGCCAAGACGTATAAAATGTAGCGTATGTCTTGTATAGAATTGCCATTCGTCTGTTTCACGTATATCGGGTAAGTAATTTGATATAATCAAACATGGATTAAAGAGGAATGTTTAACTAGCTATTGGTTATAGAGAGACTAGCACTTAGTTCTAATTTTGAATATAGGAGGCTTTCTGGAATTAAATTAGCTCTAATTCGTTAAACGTTGAACTTATCGGATTGCTTCTGCCTCAATTATTTCATCACAATCCCGTATTAAATATTCCTCACAAACAAAATGTGTCAATCGGGCTGATTGAAATGTTATTTTTTTGAAAAATGAAAAAAAGGCCGAGTGCCTATCTACGTGATCAATTTAGAAAATGGAGAATATATAAATTTTCATAGTTTTGTCCTTTCACAAAAATTAAAGTAGCTCAGTTGTTTATATAGCAAATAAGAAGAGGAGAGAGGTATTTTTGCAAATGGCTGGGGGTCAATTGCAATTGAGCACCATACGATTTAAAAAACATGTATTTCTGGGGTTATTTTGAGTTATTCATTCTTTTCTAAATATCATGTTAGCGCAAATGGCAAATGAAAGCGGAAGAAATTTGAGGCTGTCTTGTCATCAAGAACTTTCTTTCGTCTTTTCTTCGCGTATTTGCTACTATAGCTTGCAAAAACATCCTGAAGCGTCTAAGCTTGTCTCCTCAGGGAATAGACTTTGGAACAAATAATTGTAGGCATGGTTACTAATGTATTGACCGTGTGCACACGCTCATTTTTGTACATGTATTGTTGAAAGCGTTCAATGTGATGGCGAAACGAATACAAGCTTGATACACAAACTGTTTAAAGGGGGACTATAGGCAGGGGCAGAGGGGCTATTTTGGCCATCTTCAGGTGACTCATATACGAAGTAAACGCCCTGGGTCATGTCAGATTCAGCACTAAATGAATTCATCGTACAACCGTGAATCATTTCGGCGTACTTGAGATGCAAGAAACCCCTATTGGCGGCTTTGTGTAACTTTATCTTGCCTGCCTAGCTGTTGCCTATATTGTCCCTTTAAGATACCTAAAACCTCTTTTTATGTGTGCATGTACCAATAGCGACTATAGGCGACGGAGTTTGAGAACTATGGTAGCTTTAACAATGGTAGCAGTGACGTACGTTACGCTACCACCATGACCCGGGAGGCGGGAAGTTAGTTGGAAACACATAGTAAAGAAGTCTTAATGTTGAGGAAGACTGGCTTAGTCAAAATATACCACCCTTGTCAAGCAAAATCGAGTTTGGGTAACCAGATGAGTGAGCAATGGAAATCTATCGCTTCAATATTGTATTTCCTGAAATCGTTTTAGAAAAAGAAAGAATTTTCAAAAACATTATAATCTAAGTTTGGAAGTAGCGTGTTTTACGCCAATACACCAATATCTATAAGACATTGTTTTATTTGGTTAATTATAGAAAGAGAAAATGTACAGTAGATAACATTTATAGCTTTGACATCACCTGTTTAATTTTAAGGGTAAACTTATTTATGTTCTCACAAAACAGGATAAACACGAACATACTAAAAATGATTGCGAATCATTCGTATGAGTGTGGAAATACTATTTTCGAAGGTACTCGGTACTTTGAACGGTACATTTTCACATCAACTCTTGACTGCACTCGTTTCTCATCGGGCTGACTATACTGGAAAACTCATTAAACAATTGTAATTACAATTACACCTTTATCAAACCGTATAAAGGGAAAGTTACATAGGTATACATAAATAAAGCTACGATGAATTGTGAATGATCGTCAATGAATTATGTTAAACAGTAATAAATTGAAAGCCTACTTTCCAAGTGCATCACCCCTCTGATTAAAACAGAACATTACAATAATTTAAAATACCATCACAACACATTTAAAGCAGCGTTCGACATATTGCGAGAATGCTGAAGGTATCGGTGCTGATTAAAATTAGCATTATGCAAAGCGTAACGAATTGGTGCGAATGTACATGCACATGCACACGACATTTAATACAATCTTCACTAAAAATATTTTGCGAATCGTATCTGGATTTCCGTCCTTGGATAATGCCGATGTATACATAAGCAGTGTTATCACGTGGCTAGCATGTAACCAAGAAATAAAGTATACCCACGTTCATATTCATCGATGATGATGCCACCCGGATAAAAAGATCCTGATCAGATTCTTAAAGGTAATTAGTTAAGATCTTTGGTTGCACAGTTGAGATACGCACGTCAAGGTGCAGTAGTGGGTGAGTAAGTTTAAAGATTTTAAAAATTCGATTTGGTGTACATGACGGTTCATTATTTACAAGATTCTTATGATGTTCCTTCATCTCACAATTTATTTCATAGAACATGTATGTGCACGCCGTACATGTTTATGAGTGTATGTGTTATACATGTAATTCGAACAGAAAAAGAGCTTAACTAAAAATATCCTACAAATCTTTTCGAGATTTTCGATCTTTGTAGAAGCATGCAGAAGATTTGTCATTTCGCACAATTTTTTATTAACCTACATGTACACATGCAGGATATATGACGCCAGCATCCGGCGCACGAACATACGATGTACATATAACTTAATACACTCGTCTATAATGATACCATCATGCAGAGAAGTGGTCACACCAACACCTTTTACCAACCTTTTTTCTGTATCTTCTATTGTGTCGTCTGGTATGTCTGAAATATAACAGACAAATATAACCGTCAGCATGGTCAATAGCTTTGTGCAAGTACATGTAGTACTAAAATTTTGCGCAAAAAATTGATTATGTAGTTTATATTTAGTCACACTTTCTGATGATACGAAAAGAGGTAGTGTCACGAAACATTGCATGGTGACACGGTTCAGAAAACTCTCTGTACGGCTTGCAATTGGGACATGACTATTTCTGGTCAATCAGAGGTAAACGTGAAAATATCCAGGTTAACAAAATCAAAACCAATTACTCTTCCAAAATGATATTGCATCTTGACTACAGCGATAACATTCATATGCTGAAAATTGATGCAGAATGCTGGATGGTATACTAACTAGCTACATAGTATACGACCCTAACTAATAAATGTAACACTTTGTACATAATGTCATTTCATTTAACTTTTATTTCTAAGCGTTTATGCTATTCATTGTAAATTTTGTTTTCTTATCTAAGGAGGAATAAACAAATATAACTTTTGTGTCTTTTACGTTGTTCAAATGCTTTAAAATCACACTGTGATGCAGATAGAGGAGGGCACAGTGCATGTGTAGAAGGGCGCAGTACATGCGTCCGTAGGCAAAGGGTAGCTTCCTAGTGCGATTGTGCAGTGCTTGAACAGTACATGTATGTGCATGTGTAGATGACATGGTGACTCGGCGAAACGTCGCCAGTACTGTGTGACTGATCGGAGGGGACTGGAAAGAAAGTGCTCAATTTTGCGGAGTTGCTATATTTTTTTCGTTCTCTCGCCTATATTTTCATATTAGACATCTCTTGCCGAATCCGCTCATATCAAAGAGACAAGTCTTTGTTGGTCACCAACGGAAGATTCCGAAACATTGTCTGAAATGCCAGGAAGTCCGTGTTGAATGTTAAACTGTACGATTGTCCATAACGAATGGAAATTTATTTGAAATTAAAGCTAATTCCGCACAAAAGCCTAGACTCTTCAGTTGCCGCGTATTCATAAATATTCAAACACTTTGATAAATCAGCTGTAGCCTCTCTAAGAGTCTTAACCGACTCGAAAGTAAAGGATTGTCGGCCACTGAATTAGTTAAATGGTTTATGCCGGTGAACTGTTCAAAGTGTTAGGATCAATGGAAGACTTGGGGCATATCCCTGTTGTCGTTCCTAATGTCTGCGTTCCGAATACCCGATGAGACTGTTGACAAAATCAAAGCAGTGAAAGTGGTCTTCCCACTCAAAGGAGCTTAATTCTAGCCCACTAGACGGAGACCAAGTCTCTAATCAAAGCAGTAACGGTCATTTCGATGCAACACCGTAACGCTGCGTATCACCCGGCTGATAATCTCCATAAAAGAAACGATGCAACGACTGAAACCAATCCTCATGACTTATTTTGCATGAAAGCCTCAAACTTATCATTCGTTGGCAAACTTTCGGCTGGTAATATAAGTTCTTTAGGAATACATGTATATCATGATAATAACAGGGAATAAACTTATTGTGTTAATGCCTTGATTGCTTTTTCGTTAGGATTAGACTTGTTTCCCAAATGTCAGACGCCTAATGGATTTATTCAGGTTTTGTCGATTTGGTAAAAGGGCACAGGCCTTCCTCTATACCAAGCTTCTAAATACTTTAGAATCCCCGCCGTCAATACAATGCATTTCGCCCAACTACCGCCTAAAGTACCAACAGTGAGCCAGATTAGGGCTTGCGTGCTCTCTATGCGATATTTAGAAACAAGGCTTGCCTCACATATATTTTATTAGAGTTTAAACTCTTATGCTAATTTGAGAAGTACGGTTACTTAGAAGGAAAATCGTCTTCACTGCAGTACTTACCATGACCAGAAAGTTAAGAGTAAAGAAAAATGTTCCAACGTATAAATACGATATTGGCGGACATGACTCTATATGGTGTCACATCTAGCATTCCCAAGGAGCAGTTATTATTTTGTGTTGAAGGCTACCCTTGCTCCTGCTTAAGAAATTCAAATTCTTGAAGCCACCAGTGCCATGCGCTTCACAAAAAGACATTAAATGTGTTGAAACGGAAAAACTCGAAATCCTCACACCGGTCCTTCCAAAAAAATACTGAATTGTGCTTTGGGTGTCAAATGGCGCAATTGAATGCTTAAACAGAACTCGGTGTTTCCGATATGGGGAAATACGAATCTCTAAAGGAAACGTGTGCAGTCACGTTGAGTCGCCATATTTTGATATATCGCATGACGCCTTGTTTTTTTCTTGATACTACTGTTCTGTTTTCTAAGATTTGGCGAAATGGCGGAGTGCATCATGATGTAAGAAGCTTCGAACAGGCCGTAGTAGTCGTGTATATTATATGTGTAGTACCTTACGAAATCTAGACTTATGCAAAGACAACCTGGGATGAAATATATAGTTTCTTTCCCCTCACCCGATGAAGTTAGAGTACTTGTTTCAACCACCCTATCTCCTACCCCCACCCCTCCTCCTTACAGACATAAAAAATTGTCTTCGCAGCGCATCACGCACGGTGGTAAGATCGATATTGAGCATTGAGACTGCTCTACATGAAAAAAAGCGTATTTACCGAAAATTGCCATTTTCGCTCACTTAGGCTGAAAGGGTGGATGTCGGCGTCTGGGTGCCGACAAATGGTACCCAGGTTCGAGATCGACTGGACAATAAGCACCCTGGGTGCCATTACACTAGACAAACAGCACCCAGCTTCTTTTTGCCTGGCTTACGGATCTTAGGGACGAGGACGTTTCTTGCAATCTCGTTTTATCTCGCGCCGTGGTACTTGCGGCATTAGCAGTGCGCGAAATAAAAAGAACAGATAAACAGAAAAAAACGCGTTTAGACCTATAGGTCTTTGAAAGCACATTTCGGATGATTTATTCAGAAAAGGCATGTAGGAGGGATATATTCAGAGAATGAAAAATTGTGTGATGACAAAATGAATGGATTTGCTGCTTATTTTTCTGGACGTGACCTCCGTGAGCGTGGGGCCAACCTCGGTTGTAGGTGTAGAAAAAGTGTAGAAGAAGAAGCTGGGTGCTGTTTGTCTAGTGTAATGGCACCCAGGGTGCTTATTGTCCAGTCGATCTCGAACCTGGGTACCATTTGTCGGCACGCATGCAGATACTGTGAAGGTCAGACGGTTGTCGTGTATTGACATACATGTACATGTACATGAGAATGCAAGTCTATTCACTCCGATTGAGATATATGTGACACCGTGAGAAGGCGACGAAATGGGTAGACTTGCATTGACAAGATTGATATCATGAGCATGCATATTCATTGAGTCATCTCCGAGATGATGATCGGGGTATATGTCATGAAGACGCTATAACGCATCGCGCCAGAGGCTCAAATAAACTTAAAGCTTGTCATGGAAATTCTCTGGGACTGGTCAAGAGATACGCACAGTGATATCAATGACTTAAGTGGCAAGATTGGATAGAGACTATGAATAACGAATCAAGCCAGAGAACACCCTCAATAGCAATATATTGAATTTTTGAATTCACGTAGCTTTGATGTCGACGAAAAACGAAGTGTTGTCTTGTACGAATTAATTGAAGCTAATTCAATTAGGCTGTGAACGTATTGACTCCCATTGATAACAACATCATCAGATTATTTGATAACGCAATCACCGCTTTGCGTCATTGATATGCGCTTTAAATGAATTATAGCCTTTAATACACAACAAAACAGTTTAACCCGGCGGAAAAGGAATGGACGTCCTAGGAATGCAGGACCCCATACAATAGCTGTGTACTGTCAACGAATAATCTTCAACAAAGGGACTCGGCGACTCTATTCACTTTAACAAAAGGACCGGACTTAGATTCTGGGGGACTTGCATTTCTTTTACACCGGTTTGCTGCCTAGACAAACTTGGTATATCTTATTCACAGCACACGATTATGGTTTGTAATTTCTACACGTAGGGTAGGGCACATTGAACTATGACAATAGTGTTCCCAGCCATATACGATCTCATAAGAGTATATGTGAAAATATGATTCAGTTTTGTATGCATGTATATCACGTGCACAATTTTTACAACAGTCTCAAAAGATTCTTAGTTAAGATTATGAACCAAAATTTACATTACGGTAAGACTGTACAACTCCATCGTACACGAAACTGAGTATGGTATCAACAATATATCTCACTATAACCATTTTGGAGTTTCCACTTGTGATATACGTTCATGTCTCGGGCCAACAACAAATGCTATTCCGATTTTATTCCGTACTCAAGTGAGCTCTCCATACAGCGATAATCTTTGTGCGGATCGCTTCATTAGCAATGCGCTGGATGTGCGGATGTGATGATCAACATTACTATTTCATTTGGGTGCACTCGATTACCCGGATACTGCGACTGGCAGCGACAGCGCCGTACTACCGAGGTGACTTTAAGGCCGACCTGTGCTTGATTCTGGAAGCCCGAAAAATTTCCAACGCCAAGAGCTGTGCGTTCCAATGAGCTGAACAAATTGAAAAACAAACATAAAACACTTCCAGGTTTTACAAATAAAATAGGAAAAGACGCATTGCAGGGATAATCCGCGTTTTCCTTTAAAGGGTAATGAAATGATACCTGGTGAATAAAACGATCTTAACACTACATAATGCCACGAGGCGAGTTTCCCTGACAACATGATCGAATCCTATTTGCATGTTTAGGTGTAAAAGCTTGATGCATTCTTTCTTTTGCATGTTTGTGCAAATATGATTGCCTTTCCCGCAAGGCTAATGATAATATCATAACGGAATGGAAACCCCAGCGAAATGTCGGTAATTGATCCCATTGACATTAAAGTTGCCAAAACCAGACACTGCTTGCCCACACTCGGCCTCGCTTTAGAAGCAACGGCATTTAGCAAGGGAAATTGACATAAGTTTTAAATATTTTCCACGTTGCGAATGGTGGCTGGGGAACGACTGAGGTCGACCGAGTTCATAGCAATAATGGCCGATGGGCTTGTTGATTATAATACCACAAGGTTCAGGATGCTGCAAGTATCAAGATTGTTTTCACGGTACACCTGGCGGCACAAGTCACCATACACGACCAATAACACAGGGCATGCATCTGGTGAACGTCTGGTCATCCCTAAAAATAGCGCGAGATAGTCTGACAATCCAAACTAGGCTATAGATTAGGTTAAATTCCACACACTATTTCAATGGGCCAATCAAAACAAGGATAGCTCCCTACTACAGCCTTGGTCTCATGAATGTTCGCCATTTCAGGTTCCATATTTGCAATACATCCTGTGGCGCATGGTACTCTCACCGAGGTTGGCATCTCGCGATTTCGCATTCCGCATCTCGCGGTTTATAACAAGCCGTCCAAGTTTGGGCGAGGAGCCTCGAGCCTCACCCGTTCAAATCTGTGCAATTCTTTTACGCAGCAGTCGCGACCGGGCTGATAAATTGACAATTGTTCCCGATGCCAGAACACTGCACATCCATTATTCATACAACGTAAACATGATTATATTGACTGATCATTTCTTAAGTAGGTCATTCAATCTCTATCAATCAATTAGGGCAGGCACTTCGAGTAGTACACAAAGATCAGGTCACAGCACAACAAAGAATGCCACAACATCATACTCATGCTTTCCTTATACAGCCGTAAATAGGTATCCCAAACCTCCCCTTTAGGCGATCGACACTGGGTCATGTCTGTCGACACCTGAATATATTTCATTCGATATTATTAGGAATCGAATCGACTAATATGATTTTTTACTGATTGGCCTCGAAAAAACTCAGAGCACATTTCACGAAAGATAAACACTGCTCGCAAAATCTAATTTCGGCTGGGAAAGCGTACTAAATGAAACGTTCTTGGTCATACTTTGTCCACTGTTGGGAAAGTTAGTACATTGTATTTTTATATACCCCTTATATTAAAATTTGAGACAAAATGTGCGAAAGTGTCTTACATTCTTTCACTAGCCTAGCCTAAACATATGTGTAATACCAGGGAGAGACCATATTGTGCGGCTATACTCGGCCATTTCAGGCCAGTTGAAAGTATATAGTGGAACAGGCCGAGCCTCGAATCCTCGATCCATCGACCACAATTAAAACGCGATTTTATCATGCTTCCCTTATTATATCCGCGCTTCCCTCTTCAACTGTTGCACCTTATACTTCCTACAAAAGACTCACGAACCAGCTGGTTAAATTCTCACCGTATTGTTAGCACAGACTAAACCTCTTCATACGATCGAGACAACGGTGTAAGTTTGGTAGATAGCAAGTTATTAATGAAGGGCAATAAATTATCAGATATCGTTATATATGGATCCATCCAAGGGATTAATATAATTAATCAAGAGGACAAATGAGCAATTTTCAGTGAGACTCCCTGCAGTGTTTTCAAACTATTTTGTCTGTTATTAGGTAAGGCAACGCATTCAGATGGATCTATCCTTTTCCCCGCTAATTTAGGATGCGACATCTCAATTATCCATAATGTATAAAGATAGACATAATGAACAAGATGGAATATACCAGTCTCATAAAAATGAGGACAAGTGAATATATCGTTTACTTTTGGCTTTCCAGGCGCATGTCTTGAGAAATTGACGGACCATTGTCATTGTACCGGAATGATTCTTAAAAAAAAGTGTTTTTCATATCGATCGGGCCAAAGAGACAATAAGGTGTTTGCGCAAAGACCCGGAAACGTCCACGAGAACGCCTATCTCATTGTTCGACTTTGTTTTCAGAAGGTCAAACAATGGGACAGGTGTTCACGTTGGTGTATCGGGTGATTTGCGAAAACTCCCTGTTATGACCCGATCACATCCACTGAAAAATGGTCACTGTGTTGCCAAACATTAGATCCCAGGGTAGGCATATCAGCACCGTGATGATTCTGTGTAAAAAATGGTTTTCATATCGTTCTGGCCAAATGTACTTTATATTTGAACTCAGGATTGGACCAGAAGATAGTCGTGTTGCACACCATTAGATAAGCCTAACATACATCCAACATATCTTAATATGCCTTATAAGGCCTGCATAATAGTTCAATTTTTATTTTCACCAGAATAACAAGGAGCAATTTTAATGTTTGAAAGTTAGAGTTAATTGTGAAATGAGTTACCGTAAATTGCTACCTGTAATAGCAGTGAATTCTTACTGTGCTATTTTATTTGTGTTATATGAGTATGGTTTACATGCTATTCGATATTACCAGATAGACCCTAATGAAATACATGTATATCTTTTTGGAAGGGGTCAATTTTATTTTTTGCTTTGTCTTGACAGGGAGCCCTTGACGGTTTTGGAACAAGTTATGAGGCTTAAATAAAATATTTGATTAACAGGGTCTTCATTAGTCTGATCTTTATTAGAACATCCATTACATCCATCCAGTATAATGGGATGTTGCTGACAATAGCGCGGGGAAATAATCATGACAATAAAATAATCTGATGTTGCGATGAAAAGAAATATGGAAGCAAATGTGTCGCGGTGGTTTAGGCTGATGAGCCGAGGAAGATGTTGCGGGTTAGCGACACTCCGACTGAAAGGGAATGTAACATATCGTAACAATGGTAAGAGAATTGTTCATCCGCCAGCTATGAACATGCCTGAACATTCCGGTTCTAGATCCATACGCAAAACGGAATAGGTACGTTATTCGAAAGTTTCCGTCGACGTCGTCCATAAGCAAAGCCTGGCTGGCCCTGAAGTGATCCGTTTTGGTCTATTTTGTTCTACTTGCTTTCCCGGTATTGAAGTTCTTTGTGCTGTTTTCATCGGAAGAGAATACGCGAATTTAAAACTAAGTGTCTTTCTGAACAATAGCTGATAGTTCCAACATTCTTCTCTTACTTGTACTTGGTAATAGGAAACTCTACGTATAGCTCTTCCTACATATCTCCCTCAGGGAGCTTCTTGGAAAGACCGGCGTTGACAACGTTATAGACAGGGCGGAATTTTCCGATCCTTCAAAATGCCCGTTTTTCGCAATTTCATGTAAAGATCTTGTGAAAGTGTATGACGTTTTCCAATTACCCTTAGATAACAAAAAAAACGCGAAAGTCGGAATAGCGTGGTAATTCAGTCAAATTGATATTATCCAAATTTTGAAAATGGAAACTCCTTCTCTTAGAGATGATAGTGATCGACAACTTGGCAATAATGCCCCAAATCAATTGGTCCTTTGGACACACTGTAGACAAGTTCCAGGTACATTTTGAAATGGAATTGGTCTACAAATAACAAAGGGGTCTCCGTGGGCTGGATATGACACAATAGTGCGCTTTCAGGCAGTCGTATCATAGATATCTGTCTTCAGCCAGCTTCTGCAACGACAATGGCAAATTATCCGGCTATCTAACATGGCGGATATACTCATACCAGATACATGATAACCTGGGCGGCGGGGGGGGGGGGCATAAATTGAGGTGACTGTATGTTTTCTTGATATCTGATTTTTAATTAATGGCACATAGTGCATTTACCCGTAAAGCGCGGTTCATTCTAAATCCGGGTGCGATAGAAAATTAGAAAACACGGATAACACGGAAAACGGATAACATATTCTTTCTTAGGCCAGGCCAGCTCAGTAATACGTCGAAGGCTGGTGAGACGTAGCCGACAGCCACCACCTGGCGCAGTGTAACATATAAGGTGTCAGTTTGACCCCCAAGTTATGATAACTTGAAGTGGCTGTCACTATATCAGCTCAGGTTGATAATGCCTGTGTACGAGCAGAAAAGAAACGAAAACAATTAAGGGGCTTGCAGGTGATGATTTCCCGAAACACCGATCCCAAAATATTGCTGACATACTCAAGCTGTTTTAGTTTACGTAAGTAGTAGGAAGTGTACAGATTATCTGCATCGGATTGGGGTTTCTATCATGGCGATATCGGCGTCACACAAACATAATAATACGGCAAAGTTTGTTTCTTTTACTGCAGATGTTACATTTTTTTTGTGAGAATGCGACATTTTGGGTGAAGCTCTAGAGCATGAACATAGCATGACTTCGCAGGTCCCCCTCGGGATTTGGCGTATTCAAACCGTATCATCAGGTTATCGTGTGTCAAAGGGGCCTGTTGATGCAAAACTAGCATGCAAAATCGTATTTTTATGAAATTGCCAAAAACACATGCCTTTGGCATATTCACGATCTTACATTAGCCATGTTAGTTGTAACTATATCTTAACATCAATAGATTAAGAAGTAATAAGGTTACTCTCCTTGAAGTGCTTCCTTTTTTCTTAATTCCGCACTTCTGAATCAAATCAAGTATTTTTAGAGGAGAACTATATAAATTCAAGTCCGACAGAAAAAAACCCCGCTTTTTCAAACTGGCCAAAGGGAACTAGTTCACGTTTCCCGAATACTAGTATGCCAGCAGGCCAATCGCATCATTTATTCGCCCACTCGTGCAGGCCACACATTTCAATAAACCATCCCTGATATATATCAGACCGATGATAAGTCATCGGATTAATTAGCAATTAATTAGTAGGAGCGTATCAATTAGCCGATGTACAAATGTAGGTCTGATCTAATTCAATTGGGAGAGGAAGACACGATATCAAAGGGTTTTTTCCCACGAACTGAAAATTCAAGGATTAATTTCATATCATTTCTGTTTTCATGGTTGCTCTTTATTTCTTTTATGACCAGTCAGGCAAACTTCCTCGATGTAACGTACGACGGTAGGTCGATCAAGACATGGCATTGTATAGGTTGAACCCAAAAGATGCAACCCAAAATGCTAACAAAATACGTAGTTAATAAAGTTTTAGCTCCAGACTCGGTTCATGTTATTTCTTGTCAATGCGTGACCTTCACACAAATTATGAAGACTTAGGGTCTTACAGTCGTAGTCTTTGCGGTGTGTGTACTTTTATTGATAAAAATCTCCAGCGGCATTTCAAACGTATATTTGACGCCGAGCTCAATAAATGCATTCCTCAGTCAAATGTGGCCTAATCATGACTACTATATTGCTCTGTTCAGATGATATGATCTACTGCCTAGGGGCTGTCTTCCTTGAGATTATGCATAAAGAAACCACAAACATTTAATGACAGCATATGAATCTGGTTCATTCATGAACCATGTTTTTGCTGTGCCTGATCAAACCGCCATTTTGAAAATTTTGACGATTTTCCTTGAAATACATACCATAAAAATGCCGTCCGATCCCTATTACCTAAAACTTTGTGTATATGTCATGTATTGACTAGATTCGATGTGTATGAAGAAAACTATAAGTGGTGATGAATTTCAATAGACTTTTCATTGATTGCATTTTTTTGGGTCACCCGACATTTTGCCCTAATCGCAGGCCGATCGGCCTTAAGCCCGTAACACACTAGCCGCCAACTTCGGCGTTCACAGGCGTTTTTTGCCGCAAGAGTCCTGAACACCTGAAAAATCCCTAGTCTGCTACGAACGGCGTCGGCGAACGCGACTTGCCGCCACTTGCTGCAACTAAACGCCAAATATCTAACATGTTTGATTTTTGACGCGTGTCGCCGCGTTTGAACTCAAGAAGAAGTCAGGTGTGCTACGGATTGCCGCCTGAATTAGCGTCGGCGGCGAGGCTATGGCCAATCACTATGCGTCTTGATGTCACATGATTTCAAAAAGGCAGCCTAAAGTGGCGGAAAAGACGCTACTGGACGCCGATTCTCGGCAGGTGTGCTCTGACCGGGATCCACTGGCCGCCAACGTCGGCGTCGAGAGGCGTCAGCTGAACGCTTCTTGTCGCCAAAGTTGGCGGCTAGTGTGCTGCGGGCTTTTATAACATCTGTTCTCCACATATTGACATACAGGCATCATTAAGAAATACACAATACCCTGCTAATGCTACCGATGTTCACGCCATTTTGCACCAATCAAATCAATAATACTTGTTGATGTCGCTCCGCTATTTCGAGGAACTTCGCGGTTATCAAGAGGGTTTGGACTTGAGGAAGTAATGCATGGAAACGCTAGTTGATCAGCAAGCGATGGCTTCGGGCTACGATCGGTCATTAGAGAATCGTTGGCTGACTATACCGTTGAGTGTTCGTTTTTTGTAAACTTTAATGTAGTTGAAAGGAAGCCGGTGTATCTGAAGGCAACATTCTTTCCCAACTATCTATATTAGTCAATTTCACTCGGCCGCGGGGCTCGACATTACTCGACTTAATGAGAAGTGGTGTTTTTTGCCTCGCTGATCATTTCATCCAAGAACTGGAAGTTATCTTATTCTTTTCGTAGGTGCTTGCCGTCATCATCAGTAAATGGGGTCAAACGACATATTATCTGATAGCAACCTCCTCCTCATGGTAGTGGACTTGACTTCTTGTCATGATTTGGCTTCTCCATTTCGCGTTTCCGCGTAATCTCAGTTGAGCAGGTAAGAAATATCACTGAGATTGTACATCAATCATAACTCATCTTACTCCGACTTCAACGCTAGGAGGGCGTTTGATGATAACTTTGACCCAACTGAACGTACGAACGTTTTCGGATTCCTGATAAACCATATGTACCTGAACAATGATATACTTAATTCCAGATCGCATTCGTGAATAGGGCGGAGTTAATTAAGTCGTACTCCAAGTCATGTTGTAGGAGCGGCCTCGGACATAGACTTTTAATTAATACACAGGTTCAATTTCGATTTCAAAATATCTTTGTAAATACGCAGGTGGAAAATCACCATAAAAACGTTCCACAATTAGATTAAATCTCATATTTTCATATGATATAACATAAATTTAACCTACAAATTTAAGGAGATGATTTCAGGATTGGAGTCAGAAGTTAACACATAACCTGCAGGTTATCGCGCCGATTACTTTTTTTTCTCAGTTTGCAGGTCGTGCTTTTTATCAAATTCTTGGACACCGTTTTCCACTAATTTGTGCATGATCACAAGATTGCGCTTAGCGTCTGTTTTTCACGGTGCATATCAGATCAGTTCAGGTTAGAAAAATACTACGATAACCGAACTACTTTTATTCATTCCAACCAATAAAAATCTCTCGAAAAGTTGTCTACCAGGAGCAAACCAGTTTTGTGGGCACATTTTATCCATTAGCGGTGCGATTCCCAAAGGTTTAGATGGCAAATCATCCCACAATAAAAGTAATTAGAGAAGTCACCATATGGCCGAGTCATGGTTACATATCTCGTCTATAACATGGGAATGGTGCAGGAAATGTTGATGCCAACTGGAGATGAGACTGACAGCCAGTTGCAATAGTTTTTCTACATGATGTTGGGTGCAGAAATAGATATGACATGAAGCCCGTTGAAGTGTACACTTAAAAATCAAAATTGAAACTAAAAACACATTCTGTCACGTTCCTCTTTCAAACACCCTTAAAAAGAAAGGTTTCGGAGCTAATGAAATTCACCTCTCAGGGTTTTTATCAAACATATGTGTACCTTCCTGATATACATGATATAGGGCATACGAAATATGAGGGTTTTTTTCAGGGACGGTCAGAAACATTTAGGAGCTTTTGATGAAATCATCATAATGATAGTTTGGGACCCGTACTACAGACACGAACACGCAACAACTCTGATACAAATTGAATGAGACCATTACTAAGAATCTAATGCGAGAATCCTATATGATTTTCGACATTTCGGAAAAGTCGCCTGCATAGATCTTTTAGCCTTCCAATGTAGATGCTCGCTTCCGTTTTATGCCCGAATAGTCTTCCTGCGTTAATGTCTTTTTATTTTAACTCCGTTTCTCGAACTCTGCGCTCTTCATCGGCCCTTCTTCTGTCTATCCCAAAGGCCAATGTCATGTCAGTCGGTGGTAGAGCATTTTCAATTGGAGCCCCTCAGCTGTGAAACAAACTTCCTTCAACTGTTAGGAACTGCAGCTCTCTGTTATCTTTCAAGGGGCAACTTAAACATTTGCTTTTTAAAGAGGCCTATCAAGCGCTTTGAGCAGCCAGTTAATGGTTGGATACTGCGCTATATAAGTATTATTATTATTATTATTATAACATACGCAAGAGAGGTTCCGTAAATCTCATGAATTACGACTTACATTTTCTTTCATAGTAACTTTATATAGCACTTTGACTCTGACAGTCTTCAGATTTTCCAAATACATGATAAGTAAACGAAAATATGTTGACTTGCATGGATTCACGATTTGGTATAAGCCACCATTATGATTATTTTCCCTTCGCGACGATGGGGGAACTAATAACCTTTATCAGTCATGGTCACATCAATATAGCGAATTGAAGATAACATGAACAAAATGTCGACAACAAAATGATGACAGCCTATTCGGAGTAACATCACAGTATGATTAAATACTCAATAATCAACGTATCCACATTCGGTTAGAATCGAACAATTACCTAATTAATTGCATATTAAGCGCTTGACTGGCATATGAGTTTTTTTAATATGGACTATGTGTTCGTAATTAATTGTATTGTTTTTTCCAACGATATAATTCATTGAAATAATTAGATCCTCCCTTCTGCTGCTCGCAAAAATAATTGGCATCATTACTTTGGTTTAGTTTCATAGTTGTTTATTCATTATTCAAGTAATGTTTTTTATCCATTACAAATGACTTTTTGCACTTTGTCAGTCATGGCAAACAATAAAGAAATCTCGAATGTAAAATACGTACTGTATTCCGAATAGCCTACATACAAGAAAGCAACCTTCCACTATTATCATCCGAGGACACTTACGTGAAGCAACTTAGAAAATAAACAGTATGAATTATCTACTGATAGAAAACTACTTTGCCGAGTTATATGTACATTAGCATGCAGTAATATACACAGAGTGAAAAAAATTCAATTTACCATGAAATGACTCCAATTTCGAAAAATGTTCTCTCAAAAATTCTATTCGCCAAGGAAATTATTCTGTGGGTATGGAATACTGAGTAGGTATTGGCCGCATTGAAATGAAATAACACATAATATAAGTTGGTGATATTGGTTATATGTTATAAGTTACCTCACTTTAGACCAGGATTTTCAGACCAATTGAAATTTTGCAATAAATGGTTTGTTCTCGACCGTATAACGTTTCTAAGCAATTCTCAAGCAAAAACACGAGTCATTATGTCATTTCTGAATGGTCTCTTGAGAGCGTCAAGCAGACACTACCAATAGCGTAATGTCTTTGTTGAACCCCTTTTTCAAAAGCAGGTCACAAGGGAATGTATTCCTGAAAACGAATGATAGTACAACACAGTTCAATCTGGCTGATATTTCGAAACATTACATTGGAGGAATCGTTTTTAGTTCACCATGAGCTCATGAAATGTACACCTATAGAGCCATGGCAACGAAAGTTGAATTGAAATCGCCGACTGTTGATCGGTCTCCTGTGATTCAAATGTACACGTGCTCGCGCAAATAATCAAATATTTAGAAAGCCTATCCATTTGACTGAACTAAATACATATTAATAGTCAATACACCGTCGAACGCATCAAATAATTTTTCCCCCGAGTATAATATTTTACTTTCCGGGCACAACTCGTTCGGTTCGAGTTATAAATTGTTTGCTTGGTCGGATGGCTTTTTAATCATGGCCTGTATGTGTGAATGTTTTTATTTCTAACTGGTTGCTTGGTCGAGGGGGAAGCTAATGAAAACACGGTTTTCTTTTCATCTTTGTTTCCTTTTAAGAAGAGAATCATTCTTCTTCCACGTTTGCTCTATTGCACTTTGAGGAGGAGTTCACCTCATCCAAGGCGGAAAGCTCGTTTTTGTTACGTACCTCGGCGGTAAGGCGCCAGTTGGTATTATTTGCCTATAGAAACTGCGTCTTTGGCTTGATGTGGAATCAACGTATCAAGTCTCTTCTGCTTCTCCCTTGACAGTGTATTTTGCATGCCCTGACATCCACGCCAGAAACAAGAAACCTCCGTATTCACGTATTAAGCTACTCATGTTTCTCCCTTGACAGTGTATTTTGTTGCATGCTCTGACATCGACGCCAGAAACAAGAAACCTCCGTATTCACGTATTAAGCTACTCATGTTTCTCTCCTGACTGCGTATTAATCAGGCATGCCCTGACATCGACGCCAGAAACAAGAAACCTCCATATTACGTCTCATTCGAAGGAGTGCTTGGAGCCAGGAATTTTCATTCGGTTCATCCAGAAATACAGAAATACGTTTTTCTCGATTCTCTCTGTTCGAAAATCGAGATAGAAGTATTGTAAGACTCTCATGAAAGATCGTATTAGTGATTTCGAGGTCATGTAATAGAACGCATGTACATGTACAAACACATGCACACGAAACTGAATAAGCTCTAAACTAGTATTCTATAAGAAAGTATCTTGGTTTTCAACATTGGTTACAAACATAGTTTCGCCATAAAATATCTTATTCAAGGCGTCATTGCCCCGTGAGACATTACCACATTATTCCGGCCTGTTACCTTGACGCACAATAATAAAAGCAACATAACCTTCCCACATAATTGAAATATTGCATGCTGTGTTACAAAACACATGAATCTCTCATCTTAATGGCTTGATCCATGCTTAGTATCGGGTTATTGTACTTGGAAGTATATGAACCACCAGGGGATGCCTGTTGGCGAAGGGATGCGCCAATAAGTTTTATAATTTAGGATAGAGCAGGTAATACAACACGTGCCCTCGCCGATTCTTTTCACAATGTCTAGGTTTCGTATTGAGTGACTATATCTCCAAATGTGTGCGGTTGTTAAAGGGTATTTCGCGCGACCAACGATTCAGCATACTTCGGTGAAAATGAACCTTCTCATGTCTTCTTCATATTTCCGGCGGAGACTAGTAAGCTGAGCTAGCTTCGGCCTGATGAAAATCTATTGTCGGACAATACAATCTATTGTCGGACAATACAATCTATTGTCGGACAATATAATCTATTGTCGGACAATAGGGCCGACAATAGGGTTCCTTCCATTCAGAAACTGGTGCATGACTTAATGACGCATCAATTGCCTTGATACCGACTGATGAGGTGCTTGAAGGGCTTTGTATTGCTCGTACGAAAGTCGCTGTTAAGTCAAAATTGTACTCGGAATTGGCAGGAAATCATCACTTCTTCTCGGCAGAAACGGCCAACGGAATAATTTTCGAAACCTCCTCACCTTGTTCACGATCTTACTAACAAATCAAACCATGCAATACGGATCGACCTCGGCTTTAACCGACACTACATATGACCAGAATCACACCTTATATTAGCCTATAATGATTGTATGTATTGCTACGTATTGCTCTTATCCCCAATCAATCAAAAAGCGCTCGTTTTGGCCAAGTACGGCACGTTTTGTCAAGGGAAAGCCACGTTGTAGCGCCTTTTGTCGTTGTGCAGGAATATTACATCTTATTTCAAGACTTCCAAAATCTTCAAGGGCTTCCCTTTCGATACAAAGGAAAAATAAAATGTTTGGGGCCTTACAAAATGTGGAATCAAGAATGTCAAGGTTGGAAAGGAAAAAAAGCACAAAATCAACCCCTTCCAAAATATATACATGTATATATCAGGGGGTCTACCTGATAATAATGAATGGCATGTAAACCATACTGATATAACGCAAATAAAATAGCTCGCACTTCCAATTGAAAAGGCCATATGTCTTTTAAGATTCTTCTTCAAGGTTCTAACCAATTCCATCAGCATTTCACGTGTTTATTTGTTGCAACGTTATTTAAGGACTCTCAGATAAGAGTTTAACTAAGAACTTAACTAAGAATCATAGAAAATGTACATGCATACAAAATTCAATAAGTTGTTTGTTAAGAATACTTTCCGGAGTTTCAAACTTGGGTGCATAAATGTAGCTTACCTACCATGAAATGAAAATTTGCAACTGCTGTTTTAATGCATTCGTTGTTTTGCCCGCTGCAAGACAATTCTACCGATACGCGAAAACATCTTGGTTCGTTAACCATTATCCATCATAAACAAACAGTCTGGTTCACTCTTAGCAACTTTAACAACCAATTTTACTTTATTATGTCCCATTTTCTGGCTTTAAGCTTCATAATCCCCGACTTCCCCGCAATTGCTTTAATAATTTTCCAATTAAGTGCAGTGAGACATTTGCTTTACTGCACCCCAGAGTGTAGTATTACGTGTTTATTGTATTGTTATTTCGAGCCCATTACCATAAATCATTAGCCAATCCCTGGCGATAAATATACATGTAAATGCGGCGGTGTCCGTCGCCCGTTTTCTTTTTGGCTTGAAATTGGATTGGAGTACGAGTATGATTAATTTAGTGATTCAGGCATTGCGGTGTAATTAGCGTCTAAGAATTATATCGTTCAAAGTTTTAATTACCAGAAAAATAACAAAAACTATTTTTAACAACGGCAGCTTAATTTGAAGATTTCGAGTTAAACTGACATGTGTGAATCCTTCATAACATAGTATTGACGGTTTTTCTTAAGTCGTTTACCAAAATATCGTTAGTCATTATTGACTAAAAATAATCACGTCTGCTATAGTTACTACACGTTTATGACCCGTTTATTGTGCTGGATCGGCAAACAAATTGATTGGGGACTTTTTTTCTTTTTATGGTGACAAATTTGGATACAGATCTACTTTTACTCGTTTCCATATAATTTTACATTCATAATTGCCGGCTGTACTGTCTTGACTAGTTGTTAATAATCGTAAAAGAAATAATGTGACATTCATCATATTTTTTATTTCTTTACACCGTGGTCTTTCAGTCAAACAGCAAGAATACATCAATCAGATTGTGTAAACGAAACTACATGACATGAATTACTTAGTTAACAGCACTGGGTACCAAATTCGGCTACCATTCAATGATTATTTCGCTTATTGGTAAAATCGTCATGACATGTAAATTGCCATTGCAGTGTTCCCCACAATCAAAAAACTGTCGAAATACATACCAACCAAAAAACGATTCCGATACCTTATTCATTGTACTGGTTTTTTTTCTTGCGATCGTGCCAATAGAGACGTTTATAGCATTATGAATTCAGCAGTCCGACTTTATATTTGAAGCTAAATTTATTGTCGATTCCAACTGTCTAAAGACATTTATCATATCTATAACTCCCTTGACGTTGATGATGAAAAAGGAACTTGTTGATGTCGACGGTAAATATGACAATAACTGCATGCCTGTGGTGATAGCGCGCTGTGGAGATATGCGAGAAATGTGATGCAAAGTGCATACCAATGTCTTCCAACGCGCACTTGACGCTAGATCACATATCAATGGCCAACTGATATAGACAACTGAAGGGACGAGGGGCAAGGCCACTGTTTGCACGCAGCTGCACATTATCATATCACTGAACAAAACGATGACAAAACACGTACATGTACTAATTGTTATGTGTTTGACTCAAGGTTAGAGAGGTTAAGATTTCGAGCCGAGAACGAGGTGGTATTTTGACGATAGATACTGCCTGCTGTCAGAAATACAATAAAACAGTGTGTTTATAGTGCATGATATGCCTAAAAACAATAAAACAAAACAATCAGTTTGACTTGATTACGTCAACCAGAGAAAAAAACCATCTCGTTCACGTTCTCGTCCTCGGATCAAAATCGTAACCTCTCTATTGAAGGTTGACACGGACTTACAGATTACACCATAATATATGCAGTAGCTCTAGCATACACGGAAAGAAAATCATGTTGAGGAAAATAACAAACAACCTATTTTATAGTGTGGAAAAAATGGGGCGTGGTTATTACACTCTGGATATGGCCGGAAGAGCGTAAAATTTGTGATGGAAGGCCTTTCGTTAAGGGCTCAGCCAGTGCCACGGGGTACTTTCAACTGGCATTAATTAAATAAACGGTGGTGATGTGTTTCAAGACGGTAAATCTTTCTCTGTTTAGAAACATCGTGCGTGACCTCTAAATCACAATTGACACTTTGAAAACAGAAAACTCGTCAAATCATCTCAACAACGACATATACGTCAGCGATAAATGAGACGCAGCGAAAGGTGTATATGCCATCATCTTGACAGACACATCTGACTCGGCAACAGTGCCTGCGGAAATAGATGCATTACGGGAATGAGCTTGGCTTGACAGGCGCATTTACACCTAACCTCCCACGGGCGCGGAATCACCATTTCGAGAACCGTGTGACAAACAATTTTACGTTTCTGGGGACAGACTCAGCCAATGTTGATATATTACATGACTTAGTCAGATGCAGGGAACAACGATGTCCTGAAGAAACGAACAAATTTAGCGTTTGACTAATAATATGTACATCGAATGGCATCATTATGATCGGAATGAATTAGAGATAAAATGATAATAAATATTAAATTATACAGGGTGTTAAAAAATACTTTTACATTTTGAAACGTTGATAACGTTTTTATCAATTATTGTATGCAGAAGATATGGACAGTAGAGGCCATGAGAATTCTTTTGGGATATAAGGTGTATTGTTGTGATAAGTGGTTGCTACGCAATGGACCTCTGAAAAAGACAGGCAATTTCTGAAACAGCAGATTTTCAACTCACAGTTTAAAATCGATAGCTTTCCACCTGGCGACCTCCGAATGCATTGGAACGTCACATTCTGGACAAGACGGCATGGGAGTTTATGTTCAGTTTCTCCCTGAAGATGGCGCTGTTCCGTACAGAATTTGTTGACATAATTCCGGACCAGTTGGTTTGAAAATGCGATTATGTACTCAATATTCTCTAGAAAATGCTCTCAGTGTTGAAATTAGACACAGGTTATTTGAAAAAATATAAATCACTACAAAAATTCGTTGCCCAGCAGGATACGGCATCTTCACCGTGAATACCATAGAAATGATGTCCTTTGCCGTATTGCAAGGCTTTTGGGTGGGTGACATATATGTCGACAGTGCCATGCAATATTATTGCATGGCACTGTCGACATGTTGTTTACTGACAATCCTGCCCTGTTTGAATGAAATGACATGTAAATTGGATGGCTTGTTACGTAATAACTATTGGACCATTTCATACAAGTGTTTTTCTAACAAAATTCTCAAAGCCTCTATTTTCCATATCCAAAGGTGTGTCCCTGTATCATTTTAAAAAAAAAGTTACCAAGATTTTTAAAGGTAAAAGTATTTTTAACAGCCTGTACTATATCAATAACGAAAATAAAATGAATTAAAAAAAACTGTTTTGTCTCTGCATAACCCGATTCTTAATATTTTCATATCAATAATTGTTTTACCTTGGAAATTCAATGATATATTTTGTGATATCATTGGCCACAATGTCATATTAAAACGTTTTTGTTCTTTTATAGAATATTTGCATTGGGGGAGGGAGGGGGGCAAGGCCATTTTATGTAAGCAGTCCACCGTACCTTCATATTACCAGTATACAACATTCCATACCCAATGATGCTTCAAGCCACTTCTTGAGAACATTACACCAGTCTAAGTCAGACCACAATTTGTACCAGAACAGTCAGGGTAATATCGGAGGTATTTGATTAGCTCAGCCCATATCCGGTATTCGTGTAATCTCCTAACGTATTGTCATCAGGTGGATTATAGGCAGTATGTCTCTCGTCACTAATGCAAGTATCAATTCGTGTCTTGTCCCCCCCCCCCCCCCCCTCCTCAAGGGTACGACACCTTATCACCCTATAACGACATCTTAAGGCTCACGCATCACCCTTTTTTCACCAATGCTACTTTTTCTTTCGTCAAGACATCACCATCAACAATATATCAGTTATCACCGTCATATAAAGTAACCGAACTAATTTTACTGGGTAAGGCTGTATGTTCGATAAGACATCGACACATTAGCATCCTTATTCTTTCCAGCTTCGCCAAATTTTCACTAAAGGAAAAATAAATACTACTCAAGCATCGGCAAAGATTAGTGGTGATAGCTTAACTACCCTTGAGGGGGGGGGGGGGGGGGGGGTACAAGAAACGAATTGATACTTGCATAAAGGAAACGTATAGCGATACGACCATATGCCAATGGGAAATTGTGAACGGGACGGTACAAACCTTAGGCCGATAGAGGTTCTCATTGATCAATCCAAGTCCCAAACTTTATTCATATCCCGTAATAGCATCACTATTAGCGTCGCTTACATTTGAGTCGAGGAATTTCAAAAACGTAGCACCAACGATATCCAACTCGCATTCATTCTCCGGCGCAGTGGATAGTAGAGATAGTAGTGTGTTGAGGCGGTCCTACACTATGCTTGAATATTATCGCTGCTTTGGAGAATGACTCGCCTTTATCATGTCGACAAATAGAGAACACTGTCTCCTTCGAGGTGCGCACCGCAGTTCTGAGTGCGCTATTCATTCATACAAATCATAGTAGAAGTATGCTACTAGAACCGAGGTTGATAGTTTAATCTCGGCGCTGGCTTAAAGGTGGTGTGCGTCTGTACTTCACCAAATGAGGGCGAATGTCTCGGGGGTTTGTGTGCATGGCCGGAGAAGCGAACATGAACCCCTCGTTTCATCAGATGGACAATGCCATGCATAGCAGAATTGCAAGTATAGGGAGACGAATACTGCCTTTAAAAAACTTCTGGTTTCATTCATAGCTCTGGTCATGCCATTGTCTGCATCATGGTAGGGCCTCTTTGAGTCAGGAAATAATTCTTGATGTCAGCATCACGATCAACTGTTCCAAGGCCCGACATACCGATAAGACGCTTATGATAATCGTATCTAGTTTGCTTCCCATTTGCATACACATTCTTAACACAACAATGTAAAATCCTGTATTTAGATCTTAAACCATAATCTTTTGATAATCCTGTAACGATTGTATCAGAAGCCTTACAGATCACGTGATGTTGAAAACGCCAAAATTAGCCAAGCCATAATCATTGATGAACACTGATGATTAGAATGCAACTTTTGGGTAGATAGATTAATACGAGTCATGACGAGGTTAAAGCGAATTTCGAACGAGTGATACAATACCTCGCCTTAGTCGATGTAAAGACAATTGATGCAACGTGCAGGCATAAGCGAGGTTCTTCAGATCCAACCCAGCTAACTGATCTGCGCCGGAAAGTTAACAGAAATTTAACAGAACGTTATTTTCACCGCCCGATAATATTCAAAGTAGCCGGCCTGAATTCGCTTATCGTGTAAAATACCCTTTAAGTAACGGTGTGAAAATATGGTGGTTCCGGTTGAGAAAATACTACATTTTTTCAACCAGTTTTAACACGAATTCTGAATTTTTAAAGCGTGCAGTAAAACATGGACTGTTTTTATTTCAAGCAAGATCTCAATGTGACAGTCAGGTAAACGTTACAGCCATAGATTCTATTGATAGGAAGTCCGCATAAGACAGGTTAAGATTCGAGAATTTCATTGAGATGCGTTTTAGAACAACACAAGCACCCAACTGCAACTACAATCAATTTCATCCAGATCAATCCTTAAAAAGAAATGGGAAAGAACCTGCAATTCTACTGTTGTTATATAACGGTATATTGATCTACAAACACGCCATCGGATAGCCCATATAAAAAACAAATCCGCGTCTGACGAAGCGGACCACGGAATTAGACATACACACGTCGACATTTTACAAATCTACGCTTGGTTTATGTTCCGCGTTGACAGTGGTCTTTACACCACCATCGAAAAAAGCTGTTAATGCATTCAGAAAGTCATATTTGTCTGGGTTAGAGTGGTATAACTCAGTTATCACAGATATAGTCATAGCGGTAATGAGTTACAGTGTTCCTCACGTCCGTAGCTTGTATTCTGCGGCAAGGGATTGACTCAATATAAACATACACGCGCTGGCGGTCTGATTGAACGATTTCAAGTTCTAGCTCTTAATGCACGTCCGCTGCTTGAACTGTAAGACTTGGCGAGATTTGGCTATCGGCTAGGACGCATCCACTACAATGAGGGATACAGGTATAATTTATCTTAATGCACCGATTTCTGAAAGCTCCCCCTCCCCTACAATTGTATTTGGAGAGCACAAACAAATCTTTAATAAGGCTCGCTATTTTGATTAGGGTCACAGGCTTCGTAATGCCACCAATCGATTGTTCCGGAACACTGAGGCAAGTATCATCAAAAATGTTCCACGTGGTCTTTAACGAGACTGCTACTTGGTTAAAGACTATCACTGGATATATAATAATAGCTAGTGTAGTATTTGACTATTTTATTTGGTCCTCCGTCAAACGACGCTCACGAAGAAGCCACGCAGTACCGTTATACATGTGATTACGATAGCGTGACAGGTCCAAGCGATAATGCCTTGTATCACAAGCGACAATAAATACGATTATGACCAAGTGAGCAATAACCATAATCACTTATATACGTGATCTTGTTATCGGGTACCGATAGCCTAAATGCTAGATATGAGGGGTATTATAAACCTGACGTCCTGTACCCATTTCCTTTTCAATATTTAGTTTATACATATATTTAGAGGCGATAAGAGTCGAATAAAACCACATATTAGTCAAATATAAAGTAGCGTCACTGATGGTTTTTACACTAAGTTTTACAACTAATCATACCAGATTTCTAAAAGAAGATGTAGGTCAGCAAAAAAAGGAGAATATGATGCAAGCTGAGGTAAATATCTCAATCAACTGTCCATCAAGCCAATGACACTTGCCATACATCAATTTAAGGGTACTTTGGCGCATACACCATCGGCTCGGGGAAATAGCTCAATGTCTGTCTTCGATTCCCAACAGCCTACTTTCGACATAGCAGGTCATCTGTGGGGAGTTGTGAATAGCTCGACTTTGCCTATCATAACAATAATCATGCCTTTATTTAGCAACACAAATGTTTACACTGCACCAAGGTGCATCAGATGGTTTTAACAATTTATTTGATGCACGCGCCCCGACCTGATTATATCGATGTGATGGGGATTGGCCTACTTTCGGAAGGTTTTCAAAGAATTTATGATCCATGGTTGATATGAATAGTGGTTTTAAGCATATCAAAATACAGGTAATCATCATGTTATTGTTTAAAAGGTTGATCTTGTAAATCAAGTGATGATGGTATTGAGAACCACGACATCAACATTCAGTGCCCTGAACTAAGAATCTTGTTATATTGCACTTCGACATTTTGTATACAAAACTGAAAAGATCTTCACAAATAGACAAATTATTACAATCACAATCAAGTACACTTTGTATTACAATTAAAATCGCTAATAGGAGTCTTGTTCCGACTTCTTATTAACCGTTTCTTGAACTTTTTCCAGATTTATCCGACAAAAGTCCGACATTTTGTCCGACTTTTCCTGGAAATTTCGGATTCCTAAATGATTGTGAAAAATACCAGGTGTGAGTCAATAACTCAGAGTGACCCTATGTGTCAATACTAATTATCTCACACAATAGGTCACCTCATCAACCCCATTCAATAAAGGTCTTTGATCATTATTGCCCTTTTTTGGGAAGCCCTAATATTTTCACAGATTTTCTAGAAATCCGACCTTGCAGGGTAAAGTCGGACAATGTCGGACTTTTGTCGGAAAAATATGGAAAAAGTTAGAGAAACTGTTAAGAAGTCGCCAAAAGCCTCCTACTAGTGAATCAATGGAGATCTTCAACAAGGGGAATCATGCCAATAAGCGATAAGGTAAGCGCTGAGCGCAACTCGCAGCTGCCACAGAGCGCTTGCTATCATCTCACGGAAGGAGATAGCTTTTTTGGTTTTCTAACAATCCCCAATTAGCAAAAGCTAAATTATTCATTAGTCACTATCTATGAGATCGTTCTTTGTTACTTCATCGCTTAGATTTTAATTCCAGGGATTCATAACTTGCTAACAAATAAGGATATGCCCAATATATCATTTCAAGATGCGTCTGAGAGTTTCGTTTCGCGATTATAAGAAGCGGTTTGTTTTGCTGAAACCAATTAGTTAATCAAAAAACATAATATTGTCAATAAACCAGTACATTGTATCATATTCCTTCGATGATGTCACCGTCAACCAATCAAATCATCACATTTACATATTGTTGCCAGGGTTGGACGGCCAACCAAGCACAACTGGATGCTTGGGACCGAGGTTGATCAAAGCGTTGATCAAATAATGCGCTGCTTGTTTGGCCGTGACCCTTCCCCAACGTTTTATTGAAATTGATTTGGGGAACTTCATTGTGAATTGTCAGCATTGCAATAGCAAATCATCCGCATCAACTGGAATGACACTGGCCACGCGTTTTGTGTGAATGTCAATTGCAAAGCGAAATTGATTGGTTGGGTAGAACAGTTCAATATTGTTTATCGGATAGTCGTCAATGTCGATCAAAAGCAGGTAACATATTACGGGTATACATTATATGCAATTTAGCGGTAAGACGTTATATATTATATAAAGGTATGGATTATTCCAATGTGACGGGCAACTTTTCACTTTCCGAGCATACAAACACAGAGCGAAACATACCAACAGAACAACGGCCATCCGGTTAGACCCCAGTGCGTGCTTGAATATACGTTTGATAGTCTCAATCATTGTCTTTCTCATTGTTTGAAGGTGAATCTCCTTTTTGAAAGCTTGCTTCATGTAGTGGCATTTTAGGGCCGCTTATTTGGACAACCATAATCATATTTAATCAAGGCTTCGTATCACAGCTTCACGAACCGCATCAGAATATCCAGTGACCAAATAAATACATGTAGTATGGATGCAAGAGCCGGGATTTCATAATTTTCCAATAGTGCTAGTGTGAGGGCATTCTTAATTGCCGAATGCCATCGTGCACACTTCCAAAGATCGCTATCTGATGAGAGGCAAAAAGACCATCCAACGTTGACTCGCGCCAAACTGTAGAAAAGATTATAAGAGAAGCTTGATCTGACATTGGAAAATAATACACAGACATGCTGAAAAGGGTAAAGACTGAAGATTGAAGCCCTTCGCGGCGCTTTCGCACGGAGAGAACTCGTTTAGCCCCCAGTCTTCGCCGACAAGGGGGTTCCGGATTCAATTCTCTTTACAACAGCCCGCCGACGGAGGATGTGACGTATTCGAGCAAGGTTTGGTCTTTCTTCGCTCATCCCATGACCATTCACCCTAATTGGCGAGTGGCGAGTGACGCACTGCAACATGAAGGAATGGTTGTCTCCACGTTGTATTACACATCAACTAATACGACAACTGGCAATCGCACAAGAATCTGATTCAGTCGTTTGAGGAAATGTCTTAGCCAACAATTAGTTCGGGCATTTGCCTAATAAAGACTTAATTATTTGGTTTGACCCTTAGTCACACTCCTTCACGATTAACACCGTTTTCGTCTGGTAAGGAATAGTAGACCTGATGATGATGTGTGAACCATTTTGGAATAGAAATGTAGCATCGTGGCCTATCATAGTCTACGGGTCAATGCTGTTGTGGTTGTTCGAGGAACCATTGGTGTACTGGCCTCGCAGATTTGCGATGATGACTCCCATACCGAAACGTGTTTTGTATTGATGCGGACAAAACACCGATGTATATTTGGCCTTTTGGTAACCTTTTAAGGGTTGACCATAGGTAAACATTAACAAAATTAAAATGGCCGCTTGTTTTATTCAACTATTTTAGCGAGAGTATTTCCCCTTCAAAACTTGGAGTAAACATAATGAAACTGCGGGGAGTGTACTCTTTGCGTAGTGTAGAATGCGCTCGCTACCTCTTTATGCCATTTTCCCTTGTTTTGAAAGGTGTGATAATTGCTCCAGGATTTTGAGGGCATGTTGAAGTATTATGTCAGAAATTGAAATTCTATGAGCAATTAGAACTCCTTCAAAACACGGTGAATGTACATTTCAATGGTTCGAGTCCATCCTGTAATAAGCAAAGAATGCACTCCCGGCGTATTTCATCATGTTTACTCCAAGTTTTGAAGGCGAAATACTCTTGCTAAAATTTGAAGTGGAAGAAAACAAGCGGCCAATTTCAATTTTTTACATTTACCCATTGTCAACCCTTATACACAGATCGAGCATTTTTTAGGCGCCTGCTTGTGCGCTGGATACACCTTGTCTATGGAAAAGGAATAGAATGTTGATTGGTTCGCCTGAACAAGTGACTCAACATGATAAAACAATAGTATTTGTCATCATGTATTGATAATGATCAAATCACTTCTTCATGCCTATTGATATTCATGTCACATCTCTCACACGGATACACAGTCACTTGTTATCCCGGGCTGTTATGTTGTGCGACATTGTGCCAAAGAGGTAACGAGATATGAATCATGGCAATGACCATTGCTGACTGGTTGGGGAGGTAGAGAGACGAGTGGTTTGTTAGGGACTGTAGCAACGTAATGTAATACCAAGATAAACATTAAAAAAGTGGCCCGGGCAAAATCTATAGCGCCAATGGGTAACGAGATAAGAATCTTTGCTCTAACTAATGCTGGCTGGTTTGGGATAATGCATAAGAGCTAATCACCAATTTAGTTATTTTTACTACGTTCTGCTAATAGTCTTAATACAGATTTTGTGCCACGATTGGATCTCTTCAACTTCCTCCGAAAAGATGGCTTACTAGAGAACTTGCAGAATATGGGAAATCGTTTCGAATTGATAAGCACCTTGAGTCGACAATTATCGCAATATCAAAGTGGCGATATTGCGTGACTGCAAAGTAATGATGATAAAAACAACTCATTTCTCTCAAAAATGCGCGTTAAATTTCATTAGCTAACAAACCCAACTTAATTATTAATTAGACCCCGTCTAATTACAACAACATTGTTTCCTATCGTTGTCATGGGAGCTTCATTAGCTTAATCAAAACTGAGGTTGTTCGCTGAAATTCTGATAATATTTCTGATTTATGAGGCATTATATTGCATGCTTGGCATTTCTTTGAGCCCCTGGTGTTTTATGGTTTAAATTTCGCTTTCTAGAATAGTGCGTCGCTTTCAAGAAGTGCAGCACACCAAAGCCAATAGATTACAAATATCAAAGATGGTAAAAATGCATTCATTAAATGCATTTATCATAATCATTAGTTCTTGCCGAGAACACTTAACAAGTCTCTTTTACAAGGGTGTTTCAGTCAACACGAATGTGCACTCTAAAAGTTTTGGAGAAAAAGTGAAGAAGAAGAACAGGTTTTGAATTTGGAATTTTTGGTGAATATATATATAGTGCATTTAGATTTCGGATGGAATATTGCGTGTAAAAAATTTGATGTCACGTTTCTTCATCACAAGGAAACTTGTCATGAAAATTTCTTATTGTCAGTGAAACATTTGGTGACTTCTGACGTGCACGTGCGTCATTATGAAGTAAACTTAACATGGCAGTGGCAAGGTAAAAAAAGTGTGCCCGTCCCAATGCGGCCGTAGCCCAAAGAAATGTAATTCTACACTTTGCCACCGCAGATCCTCAGTGGGGATGCATTTTGTTTTTCAAAGATATAAAAGGTAGGCTGCGCAAACTACACGAACTACGAGAATAGGAATAGTACTAATTGTATTTCATCGACGACGGTCTAAGATGTCCCTAATTCCTCCTTTGACGAATTACAAATGCTGATTCGCGAGTGCCCCGAAAAAACAATTTGCGCTGGACATGACAAGGTACGTATTCACACTTCGCTTTTGCAAGGGTTGCGAAACTGACCTATTTTGCATCGCTCTGAAACGACGAAATTGTAGAAAAGTCCGTAGTGCGGTAAGATTTGTCTCTAACACATTCAGACAACTGAGAACTAAAAGTATTTTGTACTCACCTTCTGGGTCGTAGACATATCCATCTGTATGTGTCATGTGTAATACAATAAGTCCTGAGACAAGGTAAACTATGGTCTGCAGCCGCATCTTCACCGAGACGAGAATTACCAGTCCGCAATGAACGAATTAAGTCCGTTTACTAACGCTCTGGATCGAGAAAACGCGTTCATGTAGTGCGCATGCGCGTAATGACCGCGTGGGATGCAACCTCGGCTCCACGTAAACGGTTACACGGGAAATAATTCATAAATGCTGTGCATCATTGACAGAGTTACATTTTCACCGCGTCCCCCAGGGTTCATGAAGTGTTGTATCGACTGGATGGCGTATCACGTTGCCATTGTCACCATGGAGTCATGATTCCAGATCATCCCCAAACCCACGGGACAGCCATTCCGAGAATACTTCACTCATCGATCGATACTTCACAACTCTTCGAAACTGGCGGCGATGCTGAGCATGATACGCCTTATTTGGCATTCGTATGAACGTTACGTTTGTATCGTTGGCGCAAGGTACATGCGTTTCGTACTTAATAATAAACCCATAGTGACAAAATAAGAGGCGATAGTTTTAAATATAGCTCATTGGATGGGTCCTATTGCTCTGTAAATACATGTAAGTTGTATTTGTTTACCTGTAAAACAAGTTTTATTTTGGTAGTTTTATTTTCGATGGTTGTAACTCTTGGCAACGCAAGCAAACTTTTCAAACATTAACTCGTTGTTATGGGCAATATACAAAGTATGCGAGTCCTTCGTCTCCCACTCCGACTTTAACTCGCAGGTGGAATAACAACCATCTAGTGATACATTTGATTAACGCAAGGGTTGACCATAGGCCTAACCATTTTGGCTAGAACATAATAGAACAGACTCCCACCCCCGAAATTGGCATTCATACAAATTTGGACATGAGTAAAGTTCTTAATGCTTGAGGACTTCAAGTTCTAACCAATTTGGCGGTCCAACAGCCCTTGATATATCACCTGCATCTTCACAGTTAGTAGTTTTGACAATGAGAACCGGAGTTGTGATTCAGGCCAATTTCACGAAGTCGTTATTTAAGTCGTAGACCATCACCGCGACTTTTAATAAGACTTTATTAGTTCCGTTAATGGCAGGTCTGGAACATTCTTGTCCAGGCGCAGGTTGTTTTTCAAAATCAAAAACGTTCGTCAGTTCAGTTGAATCGAAGTTGTGATTAGACGAGTGTGAATCACTCAATAAGTTTGCAGCCGGAGTTACAGTCGTGATCAAAGGATGCGCGCCATTAGCGATTCCTGAATGATGTGCAACCTCCATTATACAAAGCATTCGCGCCATTAGCGGTTCCCCTCCGATAGCTCGTATTGCCCTGAAAATTACCTTAAATTTACAGTTTTAATTCACCAAGGCGAAAATAGACAAAAGTAAGCATCTATATATTTCGACGTGACACCTGATGTCACTTGTCACAAAACATCAGTGATTGGCCGATTCGAAAATAACACAGTACATACAGTCATGTGATCATTGCCATGTCATCGCCCAAAATAGCCACCCTTCAAACAGTTATCACAAAAACCGCTCCAAGCACGGGCAGTACAGTGTCGGGTCATCACTACATTGACACAGACTACATTGTATTAGGACTGGACTGTCAGACTTTCTTGGAGGGCGCGAGTGAGCTAATGTAAATGTTAGCTCATTTAATCGGCCTTGGTGGACCCATCCGACTCTAACTCAAAGATTGACTTGCAAAATATTGAAATTTGAAATTATTGAATTTTTCTCTTTGATAAGCTAAATCAAAATTTCGGCCACCATTCTTTAGACAGAAAACTTTACCAGTGGATAGGTTGACCCCAGAAATCGAGGATTTAATAAGTAAACATAATTATCCAATTAGCATAGGCGATAAGACATGCAAAAAATAATTTTCTCGATCAAATTTGTGCACCATCAAACTTATGACTTCGTGACAAATAATCGATCAGAAGGGTTAAACACATCTAAAGATAAAGTACAAAGTAATTTTTCAGATCGCCGCCTCTTCTTTGATAATTTGGTTGAACATCCGTAAGAAACAAGGGGATTATTATCAGTATAAAGGTATAGTGGGCAATAAAGACGTTTAACAAACTTGGTCATTAGAAAGAGTAATTCGGATGTTTTGTATTGTGCCAACGATTATAAACAATGACAAAGCATTTAGAGGTATTGATAAAAGAAAACAGGAGAATTCAAACGACCAGGAGAGCTACATAGTTGAATTAAATCAGTAAAAGCATCCCACACACATAATACTTTTCGTTATTATACCGTTTGCCTCTCCGTTACAGGAATTCAGGCCTATCCCGATAGACGTCTATTTTGTTTTAAACAAACGCCGGTCGCACCTTGGCAAGGACGCTGTTATTTTAGTTTAGCTACTCGATGAAAGGTGGCAAAAACCTGATCAACCAGTGCTGCCACCTATTTCTGAATTCATTCTCTAAAACCTTCCTTCAATTAAGTTTTGTTGACAGGATTTTGTGAAAACGAATGTCAGTATTATATCTGAGCCACTATATTTCCGCAATTTTTGGATTTTGCCCAGGGAAAAATTGGCTTGCCAAAAAAAGGTTACTGTTTTAAAAGGGATGTGCATTATTGGAACCTCTCTATACTGAGGTAGCAATTGGACCAAAAACTGACTTACCCAATGGGAAACTACAGGGCGTATCAGTAAAATCGCCACACTTGAGCTTTTGGCTTTGGTTTACTTGACCCATACGTACACGCTCTTAAAATTGATGAGTGAAAAAAAAACTATATTCATTCGTAATTTTCAACCGCTTTGGTAGTTCCTACATGCATTGCACCGACTGTTAAATCGGCTGTTTAAATATCAAAATAGTGCTTATTAATAACCATTTTAATAGTAGCTTTTACTACTTGTTTATAGACAGAATAACTATTTAATGGTTAATTTTTACCAATTCCATAGTTGGTTCAACAGGGACTACCAAATTAGTTGTTCTTACTGTTACATTTTAAGAGTGTATTATTACCATGATGAGGACATATAACATGAAAGGCACGTATGAACTAATACGTATGCGAAAGACGAATTTCAAGTCGAACAAATTAGTGTTAGACGTGACAAGCCAGAATGAATATCATTAACAATAGTGTCAGTGAAGGTCGGAATTTACATGTAACTCTCGAAACTGCCAGAATCTTTAGGGAAAAGTATGGGGCACGGAATACACGATTCAGTTTATAAGGTACTGACATATTGGACAAAAATACGGCTCAGCAGACAGAAAAGAAAATCTTGCTATGCCGTTCTGTTTAATAATGGACTATGAGAAAAGAGGGATGACCAGTGGAGCAGACTAAAATGTCCCCAATGGAAAAGTCCATCCCTATTGCATGTTGACGGATTAAGGATAACAACATGGTTCAACAAGAAACTAAAACAGACACTCAGCCAGACTTTAAATGCAGAGTGGGTTAGACTCATTTATTCCCGAGACACACTATCTTAGGCTAGGGAATCCAATCTTATACCGGTGTAACTTTATTGGGTGCCTCCTCTCAGTGTTTGTGAACGATGAAAGAGATATTGACAACATTTTTCTCTGTTTTATTTTTTTTTCTTTGGAAAGGTCTTAATCATATCCTCTGCTAATCCAGAAGTATTAAGGTAGCAGGAAGGGTTGGGCGTTTGTGGTTTCTGAGTCTGAGGGGGTTGGTATCTGTTGACTGTGGCTGTGCTTTAAGAGAGACTAGGCATGGCGCCAGTCTCTCTTAAAGCACAGTCAACAGGCATTTGGTCTCAGTATTTGGGTAAGTACAGAATCAAGGCAGCTCAGAGAGCAATGATTGAACGATGCTGTGGACAAGTCCAAGGATACTGCATCAGTCACGACCGTCACCACCAGCATATTCAATGTTCAGTTCCAACCTGTACCAGTCCAATGCACGCCTGTCATGGTCAGCAGTGGTCAGCTTAGCGCGATATGGAACATTCTTCCGAAACTCAAGCGAGGGAAGTCTGCTCATTAGCATATCTCGCGCACTGCTCCTTCTTGTCAAACATAGTAGCGAAATCGTAATGGAAAACGTCTGGCTTTGCGCCAGACATTGAGACTAATAAGTGAAGAACTAATAGGTAAAGAACTTCTACTTGCGCGAGACTGCTGTGATAAAATTATCATTGCAGAGACTCCGGTGACGTACACATATATTTTTTACAATCAAAAATGCCCTCAAAAGACGACATGGAATGATTATTTTATTGATATTTCCTACTATATCACCATTTCCAATTATCACTTTATACAAATAGATCGGCGTTAGGTCGCATGCTTTTCTTTCCTGGTGACACTTTAAAGCATTAATAGTTGCAACCCCGTAAATGCGCTATAAGTCCAATAATAATTGACGGTGACCCGTTATAAATGTTTCGCCAGCTTCGCTTTTTTGCCGCTACGCGGCGCGTTGGGCCCTTGCGTCAAGAAGCTCTTAACAATATTAAATCGGTGCAACAGCAGTGGTTGTTCCCTATATGGCCGTGTAATGATATACACCTAGAAGGACGATGACTTTTAATAGGGGGAAACGCAGAAAAACGTGTTAATCTTTCATTCAGTGTTCTCAAACAACTAGGGGAAACACTCAGAAACAGAAACACTCGAAAATGTAAGCACTCGGGCAACATTGTAATGATACGTGAAAGTTAAATCTTGGAAGGGCTGCACTGACCTAATCTTTCGTGATACAGGGATGCTCTTCCAACCTCTGCTGTTCACTATTCACAGACTCGCGTCCCTCACAACAGAACTAGGACGTCCCAGCACGAAACTGATTTTATTGATGCGATCTTAAAATAAAGGACTGGGCGTTTTTTTACCACATTCGTTTGTTCTTCTTCTGTTTCACGGGTACTTTTTTTGGAAAGTTTTTGACACATTTTTTCAAAGTTGTTTCGTCTCTTTATAGACAGTAAAAAACACGTCGATCGATATTTCAGCACGCACAACACCTGGCGCGAACAACGTTTCGCGCTATGCGAGCGCACATCGGGTAGGGACGTTCAGTCAGCCCACTGATACATTATGACGAAATGTCATTTCCAATTAGCCAACTTTTTTTGTCAAGTGGTGTACGTTTACTGAGAAAGGTTATTCATGTTACCTTCATAAGATGTTTGTCCCCGAATTCGATCCGCCGTTGAAACATAATCTTGGTCGGGTAGATTGCACTAATACTACCCGATTTTGAATAGTCTTCTCATGATGAGGAGGTCGGATAATGTTGCATTCGAACCAGTGAAGCAGTCTTTAATGACCCCCCCCCCCCCCCCCCCCCCATCGCCTCGCCCGAAAATATTTGTGCTATATACACAAGGTTGTGAAGCTTGATAAGAATCTTATAATATTTTTAGTTAACTATTTTTCATTCTGTGTACTTAGCATGCACAATGTTAACAAGGTTCTTAAGGATTCTTAGAACTAACAATCGTACTATAATATTGTACATGTATTGTACTCTGCTTGTTTACGGAGCTAAATAAGGGAGATGGGAGAACAGCGACTCGTTGCGGATCATTCTGCGTATACGGATAAAACTCCGTTGAAAGGTGACGGGTTTGGATACATTTCTATCCGCATACGTATGCAGATCCGTGATAACTCCCTGATCTCGACCTCCCTCGTAAATTGTCCCGTTCGGTCCTGTTTCAATACAGACAATTGAATCGGGCCACGGCTGTTACAATGATACAATACAATACAATACAATACATGATTTGTAGTGCGCCCTTCCAGGTTGTCCTGCTCAAAGCGCAAGAAAAACACCTACATGAAAAATAGCCAGGACTTTAGGGCGGACTTGAATTGCATCAGATTAGTGATTGATCTGATGGGGGCTGGGAGTTGGTACCAGAGTTTGGGACCTGCAACAGAGAAGCTTCTGTCACCATACCGAGATTTTGTTCGAGGGACAATGAAAAGCTCTGAGCAGGACAACCTGGTAGGACGCACACTGGAGTGGTTCTTGAGGCAGCAAGACAGGTATTCAGGAGTGGAACCACATCTGGCCTTGAAACACAAGAGCAGGACTTTGAAGATGATCCTACTCTTGACAGGGAGGTGGGATGATGGGATAGGTGATGGCCTGACGATGCTACTGCCTCGTACACCCACACGGCACAATTTTCACTCTGTCAATATGCGGAACAACGTCTGACAATGTGATGCTAATCTCTGTCGATGTTCTGCCCACGTGATGTATAGTCTGCAAACTCCGATGGCGTTATGTTGCTGCAGTTTGATCAGTAGTTGTTGAAGTCGAAAGTGTCTGCTGAATTTAGAATTCTGATTTAATTCATTCGTGAAAACATGTACAGAGCAATACATGAAAAAAAACCCGCTCAATTCAGAAAATGAATTGTACAAATCGACATATAAAATTAATGAAATGAAAATATGGTTGACAGAAAGGATGCTCCAGATGATGACGACGGCGGTTGAAGCAACGACAAAAACTAACAAAGGTGTACAGGGCGTCAACATCCAGCCGATCCATTCCATGAATTTGATGCAGGCTTAAGGCGCCGTAACGCACCGTTGTGTCAACGATTAGCCTCATGTCAAATATTACAACGCGGCAGCATCAAGGGGCGAGATGAAGGATGCCTAATGGCCGTGAATTGACAGCTTTGCTGTTCTGATTATGATATAATGACATCTAGTACATATCTCACATTAGTAGGGTGATCACCATAAAAGAAGACCCATGTGGTAACCTAGGCGACAGTGATCTTGCTTTGTGCGGACTTGGTGTCTGTTGACTCAACAGCAATTGCTCGTGGGTGGCACATTTACGAATTAGACTCATTTCATTACAAATTGTGACCAAACGTTATCACACACAAATGAAACAAATTGCCTTCACTGTGAATTTACTTTTAGATATAATGCATGCAATTAGACGCAATTTTACATAAACTCTGCAGCGTAGGTGATTTTTGTACTTTTTGGTGTGGTGTGACGAAATATAAGAACATACTGCCTTATGCACGCTCACAATCCCATCAAGGGTACACCAAACATATATATCCATGAAGAGCACGTTTTCGAAATGATCGAAGAAAATATTGGCGCATTGCATTCCCACAATCGCATCAAGTGATAAGCGAGCATGCGGTCATTATGAAGACATTACGTTATTTGCCACATACCCACCTTACAGTAACTAGCATTCAGGCCTAGCCCAATACACGATCTATTGTCTTTAAGGAGATTCCGCTCGCCGAACGACATCAACTCCCATTGTTCTACTGTCTTATCAAAGGGTTTCAACGGCAACTATAAACGGCATCAAACTCAACGAAAAAGCTATCATGGGGCTTGATAAGCAACAACCGAAAAGGTCAAGTAAACGAACTCGACAACGTTACAAATGACGCGCAAAAACTGTAGACTGTAACTGCCGTCAGTCCCCTTTGCGTTACCTGGTGACCTCAAGCAGGGATCGGCAAGACCAGGACTAACGGTGTCCGGAAGTCTCTTTGAAAAAAATTGCCTCCCGGGGCAGTGGGTTCAGGAACAGGGAGCATGGAATACAGGATGATCCTAGGTTTATGGCACCATTTGTATTTGCTGCTACTGACGTTAATCCTGTGATTGGATTAGTATAAATGGGCCATCATGGTCGTCGCATAAAACATTACACAACTGGAAACTAGTGA
Organism: Lineus longissimus; assembly: GCF_910592395.1. Classification (NCBI taxonomy): domain Eukaryota; kingdom Metazoa; phylum Nemertea; class Pilidiophora; order Heteronemertea; family Lineidae; genus Lineus; species Lineus longissimus. The sequence continues at coordinate 7,091,454 of NC_088324.1, read as the reverse complement.
CGGATGTCATTTTAGCTCATTCGATTCCAAGGATCAATGTACATGTAGTATAAGTGAAAGCAATCTAGCCCGCTAAATTCTATGACGCAAACTTTTTTATGTTTATCTAAACAGCAAAATATCTAATGTAATTCGTGTGGTAGGAGAATTCGTCCTAGGATAGAGTGTCCTGGGAACTATATGATTCGATTATGCGTTGTTGATATCTCTTATGAGGTTTCTTTAGAACCACATTTCAATGTGGCGCCAAATGATAGGGAAGGACTATTTCCCAGGGGACATTTAAAACTGCGTCACCGGCAGCAGTTCATTGTTTTACCGGGAAATGAATAAAGTGCACGTCAAACATTCAAAACGATATTGGCGTCAAAATGGCATAGAATGGCTTGAATAGTATCATATTTCCAATGTTTACAAATCTGATGACCATTTGCGCGCCGGTTATGGCACACAATGCTCTAACGCGACACGTCGGACATGGACCCTCGATGAAGGGGTCGTAGGCCAATCACGCTATTCGATTTTTATTCAGCCCGAATCGCAGATCGATTTGCCTGCATTATTTCGACCCCCGACAGCTAAAGGTACACAGTAGCAGGTACACGTAGTCCAGCATCTTTGACCCGTAATGTTTTGAGATCGCTAAATCACTCACCCAAAACCTTGACTTGTTCCGCCTCAGTAGCCCAGGCAAGTAGCTTCGATTTGTGAAGAATGATTCGAATTATTGGGCTGACCAATCACAGCAAGTTGAGAGTTTCTGTACCAAACTCTGATCTCGCGAGATTAATAGCAATAATAACAGAACAAAAATAGAAAAGATTGGTCCAACCATACTGTAGAATATTTGAATTGATGCAAACAACATCAATATTTCACAAATTTTTATGGTAGGATTTAACTAGTGGTGAAGGTATACATAATATACAGTGCGGGTTTTTGATGCGACACATTTTCCTAAGTCGTAGCGCTAATACAGGTAAAAACAGCTTCATTTTGGTTTTATTTGATTGACAGCATTCTTGTTTTTGTAAGGCTGCACACCTCCAAATGTATTGCATCAAACATGTGAACGGTAAATGTCACACTAAATGGTACCTGGTAACAAAATGAACAGAAATGTCTAGTTTTGGTACTCGAAATCTAAACGTAAAAAGGGGTTACCATGGGTGACCTTTAAGTGAATTGTGGAAGAAAAATATTGCCCTACCCGTGCCTCGGTTGGTAATAGAGCGATTGATGCATCATCAAGTCTGCACGAGTTTCTGAAAAGATCAGAACCCTATTCCTCTATTGTCAACACGGTTACATTAGACCGAGACTAACTAACTGATAATAATGCGCCGGACCTTTATCAAGAAAAATGGGAAGGTTCATTTTCTCGGGCGATGAACATTTGAAAATTATATAGGCTAAAGCGCTAATGGTCCAGCGAAATCCCCTTTCAATGCAATGCAAATTCCTGAGACGGCAACAATACACTATACAACATTTGCAGAAGAAAAACATATCCAAATTTCCTCAGAACAATTCTGAGAAGCAGGTTCATCTTAAAACTACACACTATTGGAGAAATTCAAAGTTCAAACGGAGAGATGCTCATGTGACCGTGTATCGAATGCTTTCTACTGCAGTAACTTTACCGAAATCAGGCCCTTGCACAGATAAAAAACACACGATCCAATCACAAACTAATAGACACAGTGCAACCTCCCTTAGTGGACACCTCTCTTCTAGCGACACCTTGGCCCGACCCAACATGAAATTAATTGTTTATGCTGAAAACTACAATGCTAAGTTAGAAAAGTTCACGTTACATGAAAATAATTTTTAACTTCTGACACTTAAAGCAGTTTTTATCAACAAAAACTTAGATACTATGAATACAATTCAGTACAACAATGTAATTGATAATTATTGGTCTGATCGTAAAATATTTCTAACTATACATCTACAGTAACCATAGCTCCCACCAAAAAAAACCGATTTGACCTGTGAAATGAACACCGTGCCAGTGACTACAAAATACCTACAACTTCCCAAAAAAACAGCATGAAGGACCGCTCCAGTTGACTGCGACACTCCTTCCAAAATAATCTCGACACTTGCCCTTGCCATAGCTTCTAATAGTACATCGAATTTCCAATGACAAAGCAAGAATGAGCCCTTTGTATTTCATTTGCTCCCATCCTTATATCAGCTATAGTTGCAAGCGACATCACAAGATGTTAGATTTCATCACTTCTAACATTGCTGCTGCTGTTGTTGATAATGACGGTCTGCCTTGGGCTATTGAGAGTAGAGTGCGACATGCAAAAGTAACGGCTTTGTTCGAAATATTTATCGCCGAGGCGCGGATGAACATGGCACAATCTTGAGAAAGGGGACAATGGGAAGAGCTTGAGACCTCGGGCTATGAGACGGATGCTTTTTCCCAGTTATTGTCCTCCAATACTCCGAGAAACCGACTATTGTTACCCGTTCCATCATTTGTATGTAATAGTTCGCTGACTTCTCTTAAAGGAGTAGGCGTATCATCACTTCAACACCCTTGTTCTTTTCCTGTTTTATTCGGAGAGTGATTGGTGTTTTCCCAATATTGTTAAAACTCCTTATTCCTTTTTTATGGACAACTCCTTGCACGTAAAACTTTTTTCGCCGCTAAATGAACCCGAGCTAGGTCTTTGAATCATCCCGATAGCATGAAGCGGAGTTGAGGTCACTAGTGTCGCCGTATTATGGTGGTGATTGAAAACAAGTCAACTTATTTAAGGTGTTGCTCCCCGCCTCCGCGCAATGTATCGTTTATCCCATCGGTCGCACAAAGATGGTCGCTACACAGATGGCTTCCGAGGGGCTCAATCAGGGTAGGCCAAGTAGAGTTGTTAAGGGAATCGTTATCAAGCTGTTGGCTGTCAAGGAACTTACTAAGTAGGCGATTAAAGCACAACAGCCAACGAATCTCATTATGCCTCATATCTTTAGGTCTACATAACAGTTTAATTTGTGATTTTCACCAGAAAACACGGCCGGGAGTAATTTTAGTGTTTAAAAATGAGAGTTAATTGTGAAATGAATTACTGTAAATTGGTACCTAATAGCAATGCAATCTTAGCGTGCTGTTTGATTTGCGTTATATCAGTATGGTTTGCATACTATTCGATATTGCCTGATAGACCTCCATATAGTTTTTGGAAGGGATGGATCTTATGCTTTTTTCTTTCCAACGCCATGGACATTCCTAAAATTCCACATTTTAAGGCCCAAACATTTCCTTCTTGCTTTGCATTGACAGGGAAACCCTTGGAGGTTTTGGAACAATTTTTGAGTGTGTTTGAGCCTTGAAATAAGATGGAATATTTCTGACGCGATTTTGAACGCACCAAAACGCTCAGCACCGCGCCTTTCTCTGGACAAAACGGCGCTGCGATGTGCCAAAACGTGCGCTTTTTGATTGATCGCGCCGATGTTGGCGCTACTAGGTTTGTAAGATTTTTCAGGTCACCAGACGTGCACCTTGTGAACGTCTTGTCATTCCTAAAATTAGCGCTGTGGTGGTCTGGCCATCCTCCACACAGCTACGTACCCTGTAGAAACAACACGGGCGTTAAATAGTAAATACATACACATTACGAAACCGGGGGCCCCGTCTGTGCAGGAGCTGTAAATGCATTTATTTGTAAAATTATTGTAAATACCATGTTGTGTTGTTTTTGCTGATATAAAATCTATGAAAATCCTATAAAGAAATTATATGACGACTTTGTGTATACCATTTTCTGTAAAGAGTTTTTAATTTCTTTATAGCTTTCTCGTAGATTCTATATATCAGTTCATTCATTGAAATTGATGCTTGTTTGTTATTGGAAATGCTGATTGATGTTTGCTGTGGAAAACGTTCCTTGACGTGTTGAAAAAAAGTTGCACAGCTTGGAAGCTTCGATGATTAGTTCATAGAAAGCGGTTTTTTTCTTCTTGTAAGTGATGCTAGCAGCTTCCAAAACGAGCGCCTGAAGTTTGCCCCGGTCATGAAATAGATGAAGAAATTTACAGATGAATTCACAGTGGTGAGAATAGCACACATGCCAACTATTTTGTAAACGATTTTGAAATCCAAGTCTAGAGTGAGACCTGCGTGATTTATTACGGCAAACAGGCAGAAGAAGGCGTTTGAGGGTGCTTCCAAGACGAGGAAGACGATGACGACAAGAACAACACGGAATGTGACGGCATTCATGTCTCGCTGACGCTTGTCATTGCCCGCGACTCTCGAGAAGCCTGCCGTTGCTTGTCGCAAAGATCGGATCAGACAGATCCCGGTGAACGTCAAGACAACCACAGGAGCAGTAAAGGAAAATATTGCATAAAGAATTGTATAAACTAAGTCGAAGTACTCGTTGTGTGTGTAGAGATGACTTTTTACTGACAGTGGTCTTGAAGAAACCGAACATGGGTCAGAGACGTAAATTAGGTCGAAATACCAAATGTTTGGGAGGTTATAAGCAAAAGAGAAACCCATGAGTGAAATGACAGTTCTCTGCGCATTCTTGACGCTACATAATGATTTAGCTCTGAGCGGTTTACACACTGCTATGTATCTGTCTACAGCGACCGCCATTATCATGTAAACTGCAAAGCTCTTCGCGAACCATATGGCCGCCCAAAGGTAACGCTCAATGATTTGATGGAATTGATAATAGCTCTCAAGTATCCCGAGATATTTGTAAAGCGCTGGCAGCGGGTAGTACCATGCAAATGACACGAGTACCATACTGTCCACACTTGCTAGTGTTTTGAGAAGAAACCCTGTCGATCGTGAGGAAGTCTTGAGCTCTTGTGACAACACCGGCAGAGTTAGCGAGTTGCCAACTAGTCCGACCAAGGTCAGGGCGAACATGACGTGGACGCGCAGGTAATACAAAATTGTTTCATAAACATCGCTACTGTTGACTCTTCTTGAGTAATACAAACACGTGACTTCTAGGCTATCATTTTTAAGGCTTGCCAATGTCAAACTCGTAACCTTCGTCATCATTTTATAATGTTTGCACTCTACGTAGTTCTTGTATCTTCACCCATGCACAAGTGATGTCGGTAACTGGCGTTCATAAATTAGTAATGCATGGCCCACTGATCGGTAAGTAACCTCTGTTTTTAATTTTACTAATTGGCTGCTATGGTGACCTAGATAAAAAAACAAAACAACAAAAAACAACTCGAATGGGAGACATGGCATAATTATTGGATGTATCCGAATGCACGTAATTCCAAATATGAAGCTACCCACTGTTCTACCCACTGTTACACCATGTTTGACCAGAAGTAAGCAAGGTGGAAGAGGGGAAGTCAATGTGGTTCCTGTCCGTGGTCTAAGATTACACGTAGTAAAATTGAAACAGAACCACCCGATCCAAGCTTCAACAAACAATGTAAATTTCTGAGTAAAATTTGAAAAAAAATGATGAAAGATTTTGTCACAAGAAAAAAAAATGTTTTTAAAGATAAAAACTCCGTTGACATTGCCTCCCATACTGCTGCAAGCTGGTTCGAGCCGCAACAAATTGAGAACACGGAAATTGCGCTTAAGAATTAGGAATAAGTTACTATGTTCTCAGCTTGTTACGAAACAATGGAGGAATGGCAGTCGCGTACAGCAGATGGTGACTAACATTCACATCATACTTTTCGGCAAACTATTGCAGCGGCGAGCTGGGTTGCAAAAGCATTGTTTCGCCTCAATAGTTCCGCGATTGGAAAAATCACATAGGAGGTTTACATGCCACGATTATAATATAGAGTTCAGCTTTCATACGCAGCGTGTCCCTGTAAACTTTTCATGCGGTCATGAAGAACGAAATAATTTCCAAAGAGCTGGCCACACACGATTCACGATGTCACATTTCACCCTACCCTTTTGTTTTCAAGCCTAGGTCAGTTAACTTTTGACAAATAAAACATGTCAAGTGACGAACGTGGCAAACGTGAATCCTATTTTTCTCCAGCTTAACGGATACTTTCACTATTCTTGAAGAAGAAAAAAATTTCAGCACGAAACCCCACGCATTAACATCCAGCATAAATCTCCCGTGATGAAACTCGATTTCAAAATGACTGCCGTATAGTCATTAGTGTATCAGTTTCCGATCTGCTCACTAGGGTGTGTGCGAGTTTCACACTCAGATAAGTCGATCGGGAACTGGTCGATATCGAAAGAGTCACTGTATTATAAACTGATTCGGGCTTCAGACATCCAGACATGCACAGAATGCACAAGTCAAAACAGATGCCTGACATCGAAGACTAGAACTACGTAACGTTTTCCTAATAGTTATGCGTAACTTTATAGCGAACAAGTCATTCCCGGAGAGTGTGATACATAGGTTCACGATGTCACGTTTCAGCTACATTCGCGTCCTGTCATTTCCAAAGAGTGTGATACAGTCATATGATTCAAGAGGTCACGTTTAAACTACATTCGCGTCCTATCATTTCCAAAGAGTGTGATACAGTCATATGATTCAAGAGGTCACGTTTAAACTACATTCGCGTCCTATCATTTCCAAAGAGTATGATACAGTCATATGATTCAAGAGGTCACGTTTAAACTACATTCGCTACCTGTCATTTCCAAAGAGTGTGATAAGTCATATGGTTCAAGACGACACGTCTAAACTACATGTACACTCATGGTCAAAAGTTTATGGACACCAGATTTTGCACATTTTCTCAAAAACGGCTAATCCTTTTTTACCCAAATTTTCACCAATGGTGAAGAATCTTCTTGGCTATCGAATGATATCATAGTTGATATCAGGACCAATTGCATAACAAAGTTATTACATAATTTTGAGAGGCATCTATTTTTCACTTTTGGTTGATGGATTTTTTAAATCGAAGTATTAATCTTGCATCATACAGATAACAATGCTAAGACTTTCTGTGAAGAAAGTATTTGAAAATATCATTTACTTTTCATGATATATCAAAATATCAAAATTTTGAGATTCTGAAAATTTTCAGATTTTTCAGATTTTTCGATATATCTTAGTAGTACCCATGTCCCCTGAATGAATGGTGATTTTTTTCTGATTTTCAACTAAAGGAACATCTTGAAATTATAATATGAAGATTTTCATACTACCAAGTATCCACCTTTTCTCAGCAATATTAGTTGCTAGCTGTGCTAAATTGGTGCCAATCATTATTTGGGTATGACTTCTCAATGATACAGTTGCAAAAAACACGAAAATATCAAATTATCAAAATATCTAAATTTTGATATTTCGATATATCTCAAAACCGAAATGAGATTTATCCCAAAAAATTTCACAGAAAGTCTGAGCAATGTGCAAGATATAATGTAGGGTAAATTTGGTTTTGAAAAATTGATTAACAAAAAAGTAAAAAAGATGCCTCTCAAAATTATGTAATAACTTTGTTATGCAATTGGTCCTGATATCAACTTACTATCAAGTCATTCGATAGCCAAGAAGATTCTCCACCATTGGTGAAAATTTGGGTTCAATAGGATTAGCCGTTTTGAGAAAATGTGCAAAAACTGGTGTCCATAAACTTTTGACCATGATTGTACTTCCGCGGCCTGTCATTTCCAAAGAGTGTGGTACAGTCATATGATTCAAGAGGTCACGTTTAAACTACATTCGCGTCCTATCATTTCCAAAGAGTATGATACAGTCATATGATTCGAGAGGTCACGTTTAAACTACATTCGCGGCCTGTCATTTCCAAAGAGTATGATACAGTCATATGATTCGAGAGGTCACGTTTAAACTACATGTACATTCGCGGCCTGTCATTTCCAAAGAGTATGGTACAGTCATATGATTCGAGAGGTCACGTTTAAACTACATTCGCGGCCTGTCATTTCCAAAGAGTGTGAAACATAATTATGATTCACGAAGTCAATTGATGAATATTCCAGTGATGACAACATGTATTTGACACGTGATCTGCAGCTGTGACAAGTGACAACGTGAATTCTGTGTGAACCCCAGGCCGCCAGTGATAAATTCATTGCTTACCTACTGATGAGTATATATGTAGATACGATTGTTCAATGACTGCAAACATTGACAACAAACAAAATATTTTGTATTGCTCATCCTCTTTACTCTCTAAGCTGCATTCACTTGCCAATGAATTTTAGCTAGCATCTTATATCAGCGTAATGCAACGTATAAAATAAGAATTATGAGTGTCACGTTTTATGA